>NW_028186657.1:3428167-3460949 GCF_003343005.1 Rhea americana
CGGGGGCCGGGGCGGCGCGGGCGGGCGAAAGGGTTAACGCGCGGCTGGGAAGGAGCGCCAGGCTAATCCCCCGGCTCTGGCCGCGGCTAATTATTTGCTGATTCAGCTGCGGAGTGGAGCCCCGTGCCGGGGCTTCGGCCCTCGCCCGCTGCGGGCGGTGGGAGATGCTCGGGGTCCTGCTCGCGGCCTCGTGCGGTTTCTCCCCCAAATCTGGCCTGGCTGAGGTGGGCAGCTCCCATCGGGTCGGGGAAACTGAGGCACGGACCCTGCTGGGGGGAGCCCGCGCTATCCTCGCCTGTCGTCCCCAGCCAGGCAGGCGCCGGGATCGGGGGCAGCCCAGCGGCCAGCGGCGAGGGCGCAGCGCCGTGCGCCGCTGGGACCCGGCCGCGCGTCTCGCCGGCTCTGCCGGGGGCGCCGGGTCCCCGGCAGCACCGGGCGCTGCACCCTCGCGGCGCACCGCTCTCCCGCCCGTAAGGAGCACAACGAGCCGCTCTGCTCGCGTTTGCCGTCGGCGCAAGCGAGGTCCCCTGAGGCTACGGCTAACAAGTCCACTCCGAAGTCCATAAACCCCCTGTTGTCGGCTACTACCTCGTCCCGGCAGCTCCGGCTTTGAGTTACGGCTGGGTCGCGGCCGGCCCGCGAAGCGGAGTGCYCCGCTGGTAGCAAGCAACGGACGCAGCTCCTGGCCGTACAGACACCCCGGGCCACCCCTCTCCCGGCTCCTTCCTGACGGCGCTGAGACAGAAAGCAGCTGCTTCGCCRGGAAGGGACCTTCCGCCTGCGGGCCGGGAGAGGTGGGAAGAGCCCGAGGAGCGAAGGCGGCTGCCGAGCGCGCGGCGGCCCTGCCGGCGCCCCGCGTCGCGCGCCTGCCCTGCTCCTGCGTGGGCACGCGGTCCCCGGGGCGAGCGTACTCCCCGCCGCGATCCCAGGAGCCAGAGACGGCGGCTGCTGGTTTCCCACGCAGGCGTCTGGCTGGTACCCGGGTCTGCAGCGGGGCGCTCGAGGAAGGTCGGTCCCAAACCCAGCCGGGCCGAGTTCCTTCGGCTCGCGGCAGGTCAGCTGCAGCGATGCGCGCGCGGCGCTCCTGCAGCTCTGGCTGCTTTCGGCGAGCGAGCCAAAGCGAGGCCTCCGCAGCCGAGAGCACCGCCCGGCTCCTGGCCCCGCGGTGCCGAGTCGCGGGGTCTCCTGCTCCTGCCGGGACTCTGTATGTGACCATCGGGATCCCCCACGGAAAGGTAGCAGTCTGAGAGCTACTGCTTTCCTAAGGTTGCACAAAAATAAGCAACTGGCATGAGAGCGAGGGAGCAAGGAAGACTCTGTTAGCCTGCCCCAAAGGAACAGCCGCAGAACGTGTGCAGCTCACGTTAGACACCAGGGAATCCGCATCGGTGAGCAATGCTGGAAATATCCCGACCAGAAGAAAAGCTTCAGTTGACATTTGCACCTTTTGAGATGCTGGGAAATGCAGCTGCAAGGCTCGAGGCCATGGGAAACTCGGTGCCATCGGCTTTGCTGCTCCTGGAGCTGCTTGTTGGGCCAAGAACTGGGGTCGAACCAAGAGCAGAGCAGTGGCCTTGGTCCATCGCCACCGCCAGAGCCAAGCTGCATCGCTATAGAAGCATCTTCTGTCTGACTTTTCTCTCTCCTTGATTTCGAGGGTTAACTCTTCAGTGAGCGCCTCCTTCCAGCGTTTGTAGAGCCCTTCAGTTTACCAAAGCGTCAGCAGTGGGTTGTCACTGCACGAAGGGCTGGGAGAGCACGYGGCTGCGAGCAGCAGAATTTAGGGATTTCATCCCCACAGCCTGCTCGGCCAAGCCTAAGGGTGTGTTTTACTCCCACTGACTGATCACAAACCCCATAGCAAGGAGCAGCAGGCTCCTGCGACCAGGGCTAAAGGGGCTTCGCCGGGCCCTGGCGCCCACGGCGAGGGGCTGCTGGGCRGGCTGCTGGCTGGAAGGTGAAGCGAAGCCCCAGGACCGCGGGGGGCTTCAGCGGGGGGCCTGGAGGCAGTGGTGGAGCCGAGCCACTGCATGGAGCACAGCCAGGCAGGCCTCTGCTCGCGAGCCAAATTGCCCCATTCTGGCAATGGCCAAGGCGACGCTCCCAGTAAAATGCCAGCCGCTCTTATCCCACCCGTATTAAACAAAGCAGAATTTCCATCTCGCGGAAAGCAGACATCGTCCTCCAGCTTCTAGCTATTTAGGGACTGGGTTGGGTTTTTTCCTTTCACAAATGGGTAGCTTCAGAAAAAAAAAATGGCCATATTCATCTTGCTTTGAAAATGCTGTAAATAAATCAATTCACTCCCAGGGATAAGCTCTCCCTTCTCTTTGCGGTTGACTCCTGCCAGTGCTAATTGGAGCCAATAGGCACATCATGAGGGGAGCAACCCCCTTTACAGGCAACACTTTAGCCTGGAGAGCATGTTTACAGCCTTATTTCAAAGCCTTAAGGAGGAGGGATCTGTCATAAACTGTGGCAGCTTTCGCTGAGCAAACAGTGCTGCTAGAATATTTAAAACCCAGCGTTTGGGTGGAAAATATAGAAAACACATGTGTTTCCATGCAAGCTCTGCTGGTGCTCAGGGCTTGATTTGTGGCAATGCAGCCAGTGCGGTCACTTGACAGCAGCTGAAGGGATGCTTGGACACGCAGCCCAGCGAAGGGACGGTGCTGGCACGGCAGGACCTCACCGGGCACGGGGTGGAGCAGCCTCCCCGGAGACCCCACCACAGCCTGCCCGTGTGCCGGGGCTCTAGCTGAGCTCAGGCCTCAGTCCCTCAGCGAGGTTGCAGTTATCTGAAATCCTGGCCCCGTTTCCTGGATGGACCTTGGCCTTATGCTGCAGGTAGGTTGTCTCCTGGATGGACCTCTTAGACCCATGTTGTAGCTTATCTCCAGTCTCGTCTCTAGCCCAGTCTCCTGAACAGACCCTTGGACCTCTGCTGCAGGTTGTCTCCTAGGCAGGCTTGGACCCATGCTGTGGTCTGGTTTCCAGCCCTGGMTCTGGCCCCATCTCCTGGATGGATCTTGGACCTCTCTTGTGGGTTGTCTCCAGGATGGGCTTGGACCTGTGTTGTAGCCTCGTTTCCAGCCCTGATTCTGGCCCTGGCTCCTGTTGCTCCTGGCTGGTGCTGGGGCATTGCTTGCCGTTTCTGGGGTTGTTGAAGGACCCTACGTCCAGCACATGGCTCTGCCCAYCATAGCCAGCCCCTGCAGGACTGTGCCCCCCAACGGGGCACATTTGAGGGGCAAGATTTTCCTTAATGTGCCTACGAGGGAGGACTCCTTTCTGGGAATGACTCTCCAGGGTCAGAGGCAGACAAGCATCTCCTGCCGCAACACTCGCTTGATAGGACGAGGGGTTCCCTGTCCTCCCTGGGCGGCCACACTCCCCATCCCAGCCAGGGCACCTCTGGGCTGCAGTATCCCTACCAGACGGGGAGCTGGACGCCAGCGCCGGCCCTGGGCACCCCACGTATCTGAACTGCAAATGCTGGGAAAGCACCTCCTACCTGCGGAGCCACACTAACCTCGTTTCTGATTAGAGTGAAGTATTCCTGTTTCACAGCCTGCTCCACCCAGAGAGAGGAAAAAAGGAAGGAGAGAAGAGGACAGCTGGTGCCTAAGGAAAGATGGTGGGTGAAGGCCTGCAACCGTTCAGGTTAGCAGCGCTGCTCCTGGGGATTTTAGGGTTTTACCCGACAGATGTTGGGGAAGTGGAGGGAATGATTTGCGGAAGGACGTTCGTATTTGACATGCGTTTCATGGGGTTCGAGGATACCCATGCCCTGGATTGTGCTTATCCCCAAACCAGTCCTCAGACTTTTGGGGTTCCAGGTGCATGATTTAGGAGAAAAACACCTTTCTCAGTCAATGAAAAAGTTTGGCTTTTTTTTTTCTTTCTTTCTTTCTTTCTTTTTTTTTTAAGTAACAAATATAATGGGAGAGACTATAAAAAGTAACGGGGAAAATCATTTAATTTAGTAAAGATGTTTTCAGGATTACTTTTATCTGAAGAAAATAAGAAGAGATTTCCTGTGTTAAAGATGTCAATGAGGTCTAAAGGAAAAAAAAATAGCTAGTACAGGTTGTTGAATTGATGCTAACAGGAATTCAGGGAGAAGGACCCGTGCTCTGCTTCTGGACGCAAGACGTGGTGACTCTGGTGCCTGCGGACCCTCAGCCCGGATGTTCGAGCTGCAGAGATGCCCGGCCGGGCCTCGGTGCCGCTGCCGCTCGGTGCCCAGCCGGTGCTGGCCACCGCTGGCCGGTCCTCTCCTTGCGTGGCCGGGCGACCGCACAGGGCGCAGCACAACCTTCTCCTCGCTAGCGCTTGAGAATAAATTGAGCGAAAATAATGAGCCATAAATCAGGTCTGCTGTAGCACCGACCCCCCCGGCTGCACCCGCCGCCGAACCCCCGTGCTCGGTAGCTACCGGTGGGATTTTCCGCCCTCTGCCAGGGTGAGGACCTCTTTGTCCCAGCACRGTAGGGAGCAGAAAGCTGGCAGGACTCCAGCGAGGACACGTCCCTGACACAAGCCTTCCCCAAAAGATGAATGGCTGCCAGTTTTCTTAATCCAGCCACTTTGGAAAAATTGTTTGTTCTCATCCTGTTTGAAACAGCTTCAAAGTGGCTCCAGTCTAGACTGTGCCAAGATAAATTACAAACCCAAAGCGCTGATATAAACCATAGGGGAAGGAGTCATTTGCTCTAATGTAATTAAAACAAGATATCGTAATGTATGTAGGTATGTATATGTGCAGGCACGCTCTCCCCTGGCCGGCGCGGGGGAGGCGCGGGGACGCTGCGCGCCCGCGGACGCGGCAGCCCCGGGGGCGCCTGCCGCTTTAAAGGGCTAGAGCGGAGGGGCCACGCCCCCAGGCTCAGGCAGCCAATCAGGGCGCGGCAAGCCGCCTGACGTCACGCCCTCTGGTATAAAAGTGAAGGGGCCGCGCCGCTGCCCGGCTGCTGGGTGCGTGGTGCACCGGCGGGGTGCTGGTGTGCACCGAGGTGGTCCACCTAGATGGTCCACCTAGATGGTCCTGGTGCATCACGGTTGATGCTTCTGCGAGGTGGCTGGTGCACGACGTGGGGCACGTGCGTGGTGGTTGGCGCGTGTACGTGGTGCTGGTGCGCGGTGCACCGCTATTGCTGGAGGTGAGGGATGGGACGCTGGAAGGGCCCCGTTGTGGCAGGGAGGTCTGGGCCATAATGGCAGCACAAAAGCAGAAGAAGGCCTGCCCCAACACAAAAGATGAAATAGAGCGTCTGGGTCTTACAACATCAGAAAGCCTTGCRTCGGGGCGCTGCTGATGGGACCTTTCTGCTACACCTCTCCCTGGGGCAACTGAGGGAAAGGGCCTTTTCTCCTCAAAAAGTATTGAGTGAAACCAACACTTCTCCCTTCACCTGGAATATTTCTGATGTTGTGATGAACTAGGTAGAAAAAAATCCTTCTGCTTTGAGTTAAATTTAATTCAATTTAAATTAAATAAATTACCCACTTTACACCTTAATTCTCCTCTCCTTTGCTAAAAATGGAGAGGAAAGAGAGAAAAGAGGAAGAACAGACTTTTAATTTCATTTATTTTCCTTTCAATCAAATTTAAGCTAACAAAATTAATTTTGAGTAGGTTTGTTGAAAAGAACTGAATGCAGGAGTCCTCAATGAATAATGTTCATCTAATTTTAAAAGACTATTTTTAAAACTGTTAATGAAAAATTCYGAGAGGACCTGGAATGCGAAAAAAAGCTCAGTGAAGCTGAATCCTGCAAAGAGAAAAAGAGGCAACTGCCGGCAAGGCGTCTGTACGCTGGCGCACACGCGCCCCGTTACTCCCGCTCGTCAGCTGCTGGACGGGGAACGTGGAGTTTCGGCTGGTGCCACAAGAGGTCTCACCGATTTCCCCGGGACCGTCCCAGGAACAAGCTCCTGGTTCTCGGGAGCGGGTCCGGACCGGTCCCGCTCCCGCCGTCCCCTCCCGCTCTCCCGCGGGAGCAGCCCTCGAGCAGCCAGGCTCRTCGGGACGGTCGCGTGTGAAGGGCAAATGGCCCTTATCACTCCGGACAAATCCCCCGGCACCGGTTTTCGCGGAGAGGCGCCGCTGCGGCGGCCGAGCGCCAGATTTCACGCTTTTTCGTTGGCGCAGCCGCCCCCGGTTTTGGTGACATCTAGGCAGACGTGGCTCTCGACRGCCTCCGCCACGCAGCAGCCTCCGCCGGGGCTTTCGGGGCGCCCGCCGCAGACCCTCGGATCTGTTTGCGGCGCTGCTTATCGCCGCGGTGCCTCCCGCCGGGCTCCGCGCGGCCCCGGCCCGCCGGCCGTGCCGCCGCTCCGCCAGCGACCGCCGGGCTGCCGCGGCCGGCTGATAAGGATGATGGATGGGGCGAAGGCTGGCTCCACCGCGGCCCGGCCGCTTCCGGGGCGCTCGGGAGGGCTCAGCTCTGCCCAGGCCGGAGGAATGCGCCGCCGGAGCGTGCCGGGGGCGGCGCGCGGCTGCCGCCTCCAGCCCCCTCCCGTCCTCGCCGGCGGCGGGACGAGGCCGGCGGGGGGCAGCTCCCCGCGGGGGGCTGTGGGCCGCGGGATTTTCCGAGCTGAGCGGCTGCTGCCGCCCTGGAGAAGCCCCCTCCGTGCCGTCCGGCTGATGCGTTGTCCCCAGCCCGGCGTCGGAAAGCCTGTGACACCCCCCGCCGCAGAGAGCTGCTCGGGAGAGGCCGGGGCTGGGCTGAGGGGCCGCAGGAGCTGGACCGTGGGCGTAGGAGCGGTGCCTCACCAGCACGTAGGGTTTGCTTGGATTTGGAAGTGCTGGCTCAAAGCAAGCCAAGCGAAACACTTTCCAGTAGCTACAAGGACCGCGGAGATCTCCCACAAGGCCGTTCTTGCCTCGCTCTTAATAGGATTTTACCTTGCCTCAGTTTGACCCAATTCTCCCTTTTGCATTTTTTTTCCTTTCTCCCCTTTCCTCCAATCTACCCTACAGTGGGCTAAATGCCTCCGCTCCCAGATTTGAGCTGTGAAAAGCAGCCAGCCCAAATCTCACTGCCCTGGCAGGAGGCCRGATTCGGTCTCCTCGAACGGGCAGGTCACTTAGTGCGGTACCAAGAGCTCGCCGAGAAGCCCAGAGCTCGGAGGTTACTGCTAGTTGGTTTCCCCAAAGCATCGCTAACTGATTCGTGCCAAATCCAAACATGGGGTAAAACACACTAATTGCTGCGCTTCGTTCAGACGGGAAAAACTSGATGCCTTTCCACTGCAGCCTCGTTAGGAAGGCTGCTTAAGTGAAGGTTGTGCTTGCAATTAAATAGCCATGTCTTAGCTCCCAGAGACAGGAGGAAAAGGCGAGTTGAAAATGTATTAAAACAGGGGGGTTGGCAGTTCTCCTGGATTTAGAACAATTCATGGATTTAAATAGTTTCATCTCAAACATGTGAGCTTGCTTGCAATGGAATTAAATAAAGATGTGCAAGATGGGGAGAAGGCAGCACTTCCCTGGATGCTTTTCCCCCTCTGGATATCAAGAGAGGGGGTAACACCGGGTCCAACAGCTTGGTTTGTAGCACTGTATTTTCTGTRCTTGTCTGTGTGGCTGACGCTGTGGCTGACTGTTGATGAATTTATGAAAACAAATAGTCGTATTAGTACCAAATTTTCCGAAGTTTTCAGCCTGGCTTCTGGTTTTACACTTACCCTCCTGCGCTCCCTATCACTTGCATCTTCCCTTTAGGAACTGGCGTCGCRGATGCCAGAACACTCCCAGAGCCCAAACAGACGATTGCCTGAGGATGGACAGACTCCTTTTCTCCAGATGGCTTTTGTGCACTGATATCACTTTAAAAATAATAGCCTAAAGGTTTGTAAGAAAGGAATCGCCAGCCACTACACCCTTACGCACACCCTCCTGTTTGGCATGCAACAGTTGTAATATCATCATTACATGAATTTCCACATCTACAGGGAGAAGCACATCAAACACTTGAGAACCACATGGAAAACTAACACCTCTTTTACTCAAAGAGAAAAACCTTCTTAACTGCTCTGCAGACAGCCACTCTCGTGTTGAGAAAGTTTATCTCAGCAATAGCAGCCAGGACTCCTCACTTGAATGTAGCGATCTGCTAGGCAGAAAGGTCCGAGCATCCAGMTGCACCCCGAAAGGATGTCAGGAGAGAGAAACCTCCTTCCAGAGCACTTGGAGACCTACGCCTGGTTGGATATTTGTTAGTCACTATGATTTTAAGCTCAAGTCCCACCCTTTCCTTTCCCAGAGCCTGCTGTACATGGGTGAGTTGGCAATGGCTGGTGCAGCTCACCAGCACACGTCCTGCGTAGGGATGTACCTATGTGTTCCCRGTGCCCCTGGAAGCCAGTGAGAGCTGGCCCGTTTGCAGATCCTGGACATCAGCCCAGATGGCCTTGGCACGTCCAACCCGCCTGTTGCGTCTGCAGGTTGGGGGTCAAAGGAGCTCTAGAAAAAGATGTGAATGATGAGTTTTCACAGCAGAAATACAGCGCCAAATTCTCTACTGGTATAAATCCACCACCAGCAATGGAGGAACTCCAGCAGAAAAATTATCTGCCTGCTCCGCTCTGGCTCCTCTGGCACTGTGAGTGTGTGTGTGTGTGAGTGTGCATGCACGTGTGTGTGATAGCTGAGAGGTGAACATGAGATGAACTGTGAGATGACTTACTCAGATAACAGGGAGACTAGAGTAGTAGTTTGAATTCAGCCCAGCTCCTGATCTCTGTGGGCCTGACATAAGTAKTTAAGCCTTTGGTTGGGATCTGGTGGTAGAAGAGGGCTGGAAAGCACATTTCTTCTGTGGTTAAAGGTCCTTTTGTCGGTCCATAAATCCAGGCTGAGGTCTGTTTATTCTGTTTACTGCAGTTACCTAACCTGTGAGCCTCTGCATAAATCATGGGCAGCCGTGATTTAGAGAGCAGCTTGTCTCCTTATGGCGTGTGCACCATGTCCCCTGTGCAGAGCCCCCACACAGACATCTCACTCCTCCAGAAGCAAGGAGATAAGAGCAATAAAAGCTGGAGCTCTCTCTCCAGCACCACTACTGCTTAATTTTTTGGCATGGTCAAGCATTGCTACTAGCTGATGGAAAGAGGGACCCATGCCGGATCTTTTCGTTTTAGGAAGCAGCAGCAAGAAAGTCCTGGAAGAGTGATCCGCTCCTCTTACCCGAGTCCTTATGCCCTCGACAGCAAACTGCATGGRAGCCTGGTTGCCCAGAAGAATGAGGGCAGAGAACAGGAACCACTGAATGGGCAATCAACCCCCATAAGTAAAGAAGGGATGACTCTTGTTTTGAGGAAGGGGAGCTGAAGCAGGAGGCATGTGCRTGTGTACAGGTTTAAGTAAAAGAGGTGAATGGAGAGAAGGAGGTGGGCAGAGCTCTCCCAACCACCCGGATGGGGCGACTGAGCCACAGGCGCTGGAAGTGGCTTGCCTAAAGCCTTCCAGCAAAGCAGCAATTTCTCCAGGGTTGCAATGTCCTGTGTCCACCTCAACCCCCTTCACCTCCCCACTGCCTGCCGGCTGCCCCCAGAGCCCAGGCCCATGGGGGACCTCCCGTCCTGCTATCTGACAGGGCTTTTCTAGACGACAAGGTGCCCAGGCAGATAAGACCCCCATGGGTCGCCCGTGCCAAGCAGATGGTAGACAAGCCGTCCTCACCTGCGAGGTGCTGGCTCCCCGGAGCTGAAATCGGCAGCCAGATAAGAGCGTGGCTCCCGGATAACAGCAGCCAGCTGTTCCTTATGAGCCCTGGGGACAAACAGCACCTACCAGCACCACGCGGGAAGGGAGAGGAAGAAGAGGGTTYGGGCAACTACAGGGGAAAAATCTCCTTGGTTGCGCTCAGGACTTGGGACCTGCCAGTTTGCTGCGGTCGGGGGCTGCCCGGGGGCTGCCTGCCCCGGCGGGAAGGAGCACACGGCTCGCGCCAGCCCCAGCCCCGGGTCGCCCCTGCCCACAGCGCCGGCTCCATCCGTCCCTCGGGCCCTTCCTCCGCCTCCTCCCCCCGGCCCCAATTAAGCAGGCTCGGGGTCCCCTCGGCCTTCTCCGTGAGGACTTTGCTGCCAGTTTTGATCCTAAGCATTGCGCTCGCCTCCGCCCCCCGGCGCGGTCGGCAGCAGACGGCCGGAGTGGCGCGGCGGCGTCCTCGGCGCGCGCTGCAGCCGCCCGCCGGCGCGCGGCTCGCCTCCCCGGGGAGCGCGGCCGGGAGAGATCAGGCTGGGTCCTCGCTGTTTAGTCTACTGATCGGCTTGGTGACAAGGAGTCTAGCAGCCGGCAGAAAGCACTTCTGTAATTGCTCGGGTGCCGGCTTCAAGCTGTTTGCCTGGTGGATCTCTCTTTTTTAAATCATAGAGAAGGGGGAAGGGGAGATGATTGGCAGGGGGCTGGATGAAAAACGTGATGTCCCTGGCGTTGAAGCCTTGGCTGCTGCAGCCAGCTCTCTGCTGACCTCAGACTCGGAGGTGTTTGCAATATTGGCTACCTGGATAGGTGAAGTCAGGAGGCAGCTGGGCAAGGCTCAGCTTTAGCTACCTGCTTTAGCCTAAAGGGTCTTTAAAACCTGCTGAGATGCCAATACAGAACATCCCCTTAGGTATATGCCTTATTTCTGGTGTGCCCCAGTCCCAGTCCCCCCACCCCCACCCCCGACTTGGGGCCCGTGGACAGTTTGGTGAAATGGGTTGCTGTAGTCTTCTCTGCTGAGCCCCAGCACAAGAGGCCATGAGCGCTTCCCTCGACTCCCACCAGCTCCAGCTGTGATGCAAAGTGATGTTTGCACAGAAGTGTCCTGCTTCAGCTTAAAAACCTGAAGGGCTGTGCAGGCTGTGCCCCACGGTACATGGGCCCAGTAAAGGATGACCCTTGTTTATTGGCAATCAGGGCTGTATTTCTGAGCTAAACAGATGGCGAAAGTGCTTTGCTGCACACAGCATCAGTGAGAGACACACACTCCAGTGTGCGCCAAAGGGAGAAGCCCAGATGCCCAAGGTTAACTTGAAGCTGTGAGAAGTCTGCCTGATTTAAAGCTCAGTGCGCATTAAGTGTGTCAGCAAAACAAGCGACCCGTAAGAGGCTTTGGGGAGCTGAGGTTCCTCTTCCTTGTGAGGCCACCAACCCATCCTGCAAGACACCGCAGTGTTCAGGGTTTTCTCGCTTTGAGAGGGGTGCAGGCACATCGGAGGAGTTGGAGGACAGTGGCAGGAGCGACAAAGTGGATRGCCCAACCTGGCCAAAAGGAGGGTGTTGTTTTCTCTAGAAAAGCAGAGGTGGAGAGGACATGATAAGAGCCTCCCAAGACCTCTGAGACGACAGTGATCAATGGGTCTCCAGGTCTGCTGGAGCTAGGCCAAGATGTAATCAACTTAATTTGCAACAAGAAAGCTCGAAGGTTAGATATTAAGACAAATGTTTGAAGCACCGTAGCAGGACAGTCAAGGCCAGCCCAGGTTACATAAGGGTTATTTTAAAAACAAGCTGGACAAACATATGTGGGGAACAGTCAGGTGCASATGTGGGGCTTGGAAGGACTTGAATTCCCTCTGCCTTGCCCACCAGCACCGGCCACCACAGTGCATGTTCCTGCTTGGCAAAACCCGGCCGGGGCTGCGCTGGAGCAATCTGGGCAGGCCAAATATACCCAGCCTTGCCTCAGGGGATGAGCAAGGCTGGCTGAGGTCTCCAGGACCCTTCTAGAGCGTGTCTACAAGACTTCTCATTCACTTTTGCCACCGTCCTGCATTTTGACTTGCACCTCGCAAGCTGCCCCGGCGCCCGCYCTGCCAAGCTCCTGGGCCGGGCGGGCAGACGTGCAGTGGTAGGTGTGCTGCCTCGCTCGGTCTCCAAATTTGCCAGCCAGCTTTGACCCAGTCCCTCTGGTTGGGCACCCAGCATACAGTGTGAGCTGGACCGCTGCAAGGCTGCTCAGCTGGGCATCCTGGCGCACAGGGATCRCTGGAGGTGGCACTTCTGAGCCCAAGAGAGGCAAGCTCAGAGGCTTTTAGATGCTTACAAGCTATTTTACATGAATTTTCTGAAACTTTTTTGGGGGGCTGGTGCTTTTTGGCATTTTAAAGGGAAAAAATACTAGGAGGTTGAGGCTTACTAAAATCAGAAATTCGACCACTCCTGCAAAACCAACCCTACTTGTTCCAGCCTGGGTTTTATGGCTGTTATACATATGTGATAAAAACTTGCTTGGGCTAGCATTAGTGCTGCCTGGCCCCTGCCTCGTTCCAAACCGCATGTTCACGGGTGTGTTGCTGATTTGCTGAAGAACTCAGAGTTTGGAAACATTTCATTCAAATGGGAGGGCGGGGAGTGGTGCTTGTCTGATATTTTGATAGCTCTTTTCATGTAAAACTAGATCTTTGGTTAACAAGCAGAATTAATCAAGCTCATGCATGCGCTTAAACAGAAATTTATGTATTATACCTCCCTCCCTTTTTAGAGCTTCCACAATCAAACGACAGGCTCTGAGGGTGCCGAGAAATACGCCCGTAACAAAATCCAGCTCTAACCCCAGGTGTGCGGTGCCGGCGGCGCACTCGCTCCGGGCACCCGTGCGCCCGGCCCCAGCGCTGCAGGGAGCCGCGGCCGGGGCTGCAGCAGGGCCAGGCTGCCGCTGCCGCTGCCGCTGCCACCGCTGCTGCCGCTGCTGCTCTCCTGCCTTGCAGGGACAAGACGCAGGTGCCCAGGAGGACCCGGCGGGGCTTACGCCCTGCGATCACCCTGCGGCTTTGCGACGCTCGTCCTGCCCCTGCTCGGTCTGCAGGAGCCCGGGGCAGCCCGGTTCGGGCCGGGGGGACGTCCCCGCGCACCAGGTCTCTGCAGGGCCCCCTCTGCTCCTACACCTGAGCGCAGGCGCTGGCCGTCCTGGCCCGAAGGGCTCTGGGGCAGCGATGTCCTGCGGCCACCGAGCGCTCCRCGCAGCGTCGAGGCAGGCGAGCTCACTCTCCTGGGCTCTCCTGCGATCCACAGGCTGCCCAGGATGCTCTGGACAACTTCCCGTCACCTATCTGCCCGGGCCTCGGTCCCTCTTGGGACCCCCCCTCCCGAGCCCTTTATCTCCCCAAGCCCGCGGTCCTGCTCCGCTCCTTTCGGCCGGTGCCTGCTGTCTCCTCATGAATAAGGAGGTTTATCTGGCCGAGTGGCAGGGCTCGCAATCAAAGGGCTGCGATAGGCACGGTAGGATTAACCCCAGAAGGGAAGGAAAATCCCTCTCCAGCCTCCTGCCCGATACATCAAAAGCAGAGCTCCTGCGGCTAATCTGCAGCCCAGCCGAGCAGTTAATCATGGGGGAGCCCGGCCCTTTGAGACGGAGAAGCCCTGGGAGCCTGGCTCGTCCTCCCCCCGCCGCGCCGGGACCCTCCACGCATCCCTCCGGCCCGGCCGGGCTGCTGGCTCCTGGGACATCTCCCTCGGTCCCCGGGGCCCCCGCTGCTATTTCTCCTGGCTTGCCCTCCCCACCGCCCGGGCCCATCACCCCACTCTGGGCTGCTCCAGCCACTCCTCCCCAAACTCCGGCAGTTAGCACTGGGTCCCCGTTCGGCATCTCTTTGCACGCAGACAGAGCCTGGTGGGCTGTCTGCTCCGGCAGCTGCGGAAGCTCGCGGGACGGGACGGCACGGGACGGGACGGCTGGCAGAGCCGGCTGCTCCCACTTCTGACCTTCGCACCGCGGCCGGGGTGATGGCGCGGGCCCCCACCAGCGTGGCGTGGCGTGGGCCAGGAGCTCCCCRCGGCCCCTCTGCTGCCCGCTGGCCCCTCTCGCAGGGGCTTTGGGGCTCAGGTGCAGCGGAGCAGGGACTCAGGTGGGTTGTTAGCACCATCTGTTGA
This sequence comes from Rhea americana, assembly GCF_003343005.1. NCBI lineage: Eukaryota > Metazoa > Chordata > Aves > Rheiformes > Rheidae > Rhea > Rhea americana. The sequence goes on from NW_028186657.1 coordinate 3,442,032, forward strand.
CAAGCGAATAAAGCAGCCAGCGTAAGCACCCCTCTCCCCTCTGCTCCCCTCTGCTGGGGGGGCATGGGGTGYGAGGGCTTGTCTCCTGGACCTGGACCCGTGTCTCGGGTGCGGCGGTGCTCGACTGAAGTTTTGCCTGGGGCTGGAGCGCTTCTCTGGGGTTGCTGCACTTTTCAGTAGCAAATTGGAGCAGAAGAGCTGGTGGCGGCGATGAGGAGAGAGCGATCCAGCTTTCCGCAGGAGGCAGCAGGGTTCCTGTGGAGGTTGAGGGGGGTGGGCTTGCTGGGCCAGCCCTGGCATGGACTGCTGGCACCCTGGCCACAGTGTGGGGCTGGGAAGGAGAGAGAGGAAGACTGCCTTCACCCCTTACCCTGTGCTGGGTTGGAGGTCTGCTCGTGAGGCTGTCCTGGGACCATGCTTTGGGCTCCTCTACCTTGCCATGTGGCTCCCCACTCCCTGGCCCCAATATGGTTTCCATCCTGTGAGCAAATGCTTAGCACCGATGTTTATTTTGAACTCTTTCCCTATTACCAGAGCGCAAGCAAGGCCCATAAAGGTAGCAGCCAGCAGTGGTAAACCCTGTGGTCCCTTGTGCTTATGAACTTGTTGCAGCAGAGTTCCCTCCTGTACTCCGGACCAGCTAGTAAGCCTCGTACCCCAGYCCGCTTTCCCTCTGGCACCAGCATTCCCATCCCTTCCTGTTGGACCTGGCTTGGGTGGGTTTTGTGGATATGCATGTGCTCACTGGGGTGATTCAAAGGGCAGCTGGAGAGCAGGATCCTGTGTGCACCCTACTCCCCTCTGTTGCATGGCAGCATGAGGAGCTGCTTGGTGCCTGAGCTGCAAGCCATTTAACTCTTCCATGCTCTGTGGTAGAGCATTTGCTGCCCTTCTGCAGCAAGAAGCCAGTGAGCCCAACCCAAACCATGGCAAAGAGCAGCAGGGCAGGAAGAAGTGATCCATCCTAGGGGCAATAGCTCTTGAGCTTTGATTTATACCCCATGCAAGTCCCCTCACCACAGGTGGCAAGCGGGGAGAGGGTCTCTGGCAGGTGGGCTGCAATGTGGCCACAGTTATTGCTGGTAATTGCCCRGTGCAGCAGTCTGACCATGCTGCAGGTGGATGAGTCCCACACCTTGGAGACCTCCCACTTGGACACAAGGCTGAGCTGTGGCTCAAACTTGCTGCAGGCTGAGAGCAATGTTACATTGCTGGAGACTGCCATTCCCAGGATGTGTCYTGCAACATTACCATCCACAAAGGGCACTGTGCCACACGGATCATCCAGGAAGAGTTATGCTCACTAGGACTTCAGAGAAGGGTGACAACAGTCCGGGTTTGGATGAAGGTGTTGGTGACAGTGCATGCAGCTATGTCCTGGTGCCTTGCTGAACGTAGCAACGCGGAGTGGCTGTGACACCAGTGCACGGAGGTGAGTGGTCCCCAAACAGGTGAACCAGCTGTGTATTTGGAGGGAAGACTGAGGGAATTTTTCAGGGGAAGGATTCTGTCTTTGGACTCGAGGATTTTCTTGGAATGGGAGCAGAGCAGTAATTCATCTAGCCCTTTATAATAAATCTGTGCTGCACAGTGTGCAGGAGCTTGAGTCTTTGCTATAGTGTTCCTGAAACGGGGCAAAGTAGAGAGCAGCAGGGAGGCAGCGAGAAGCTGAATGCTGAGAACTTCTGCAAAGATGTTGGCTGGGGGAAGGGGTCCAGCTCTGGCCTCCCCAGGCAGCAGCCCGAGTGTCACCCTCCCTGGCATGTAGCCCTAGGGGCTGGTACAGGTCTTGGCCCAAGCCATTTTTCAGCAGTGGAGCAAAGTGAGCCCCCCTTGTCTTCTCCCAGCTTCCCCTGTGGCAGTCCTACCATCCCAGGGGAGTTCTGAGACCCCTGGGACATGTGCACCCCAGATTTGGGACATTTTTGGAGGAGACTTTTCCCTCCAGTACGGCTGATGAGTGCAGGGACCTGTGRTCAGTAATAATGATGTGCCCCTGACCATTTACCCATCGCTAGCAGCCTGGAGAGCTGCCCGTGCAGGGCTCTGGTTGCCACGAGGTGGTTGCTCGTGTCACACAGGTGCTGTGTGGCTCGGCTCAGCCCTGCTGGAGATGCGCTCTGGCAGCAAGGAGCCCATCTCAGGATGGTTCCTCAGGGGCAGGTGCCGATCTCTGCAGCCCTGGCACTCCCGGGCTTCCGGGAGGGCCAAGCAAATCCGTGCCAAACCAAATTTGCTGTATTCAAAGGCAGAGCCGGTCAGGCACGCTTCCTGGGCTGGGCAACCCCCAACGCAGGCTCCTTAGCAGTGCCAGGTTGAGGACACCTAATCCGGCTCTCGCAGGGGCTGCTGTGGCTCCCAGCTCCACGTGCAGACTGGCAGCCACGTGCCAGGCCTGCGTGGGTGGTGCAGTGCGGAGGCTGCAGCGAGGGGGGTGAGCAGGGCAGGGAGCAGACGTGGAAGCGCGGGTCAGCACCTCTGGAGCAGAAGGAAGGGCCCGCTGCAGGGGACGGCTCCCCTGCCTGTCTGCGAGCCGTCCCACCGGAGGCAGCTGGGTATCGGTGTCCCAGGCTGAGCTTGTCGTAGCCCTCAGCCACCCAGTTTAGAGGCGAAGCGATGCCCCTGCGGTGTTTCTGTGTTTTTGTCTTTCTGCTCATCTGCCGTGGAGGAAACGCAAAGGTGCAGCGAGGGATGCACGCGCCGCCCATGCTGCAGCGATTTCCCCACCCTGTGGTGGGGGTAACCGTCCCCAGGGCTGTGGGACATCAGCCTCCGTCACCTCCCAGTGTTTCGGCCAGCAGCGCCCTGCTACTTGTTGGGCAGGTGACTGTGTTCTTCTGCCAAGTCCAACCAGGAGGACTGGTTTGGACCATGTGGAGCCACGGTCCACATGTGCCACCCCATGGACACTCCGCGTAAGCAACTCCAAGCCACCGGCATCCTGCAGTGGAGACCTGGCAGCAYGGCGACTGCGCTGGCTCCCATGTCAGCACCGGCCCGGGGAGGCTGGCGGGCTGGTGTTTGGGACACTTGTGGCCCAGCGAACATGAGCTTCTTCCCTCCCACCCCAGGTGGGGGCTCTAATTTCTTTTCCCTCCCTAGATGCTGTCCAGCCACCCTGGGGTTTTGCAGAGCTGTGAGCTCTCTCCAGCCCAGGACATTGCCCGGTGTATGTGCCATGAGTGTGGTGTGCCAGAGAAACCGGSTCCACTGCCAACACCACACGGGGACCCACGCGTCACCAGGGAGATCTCAGGTGAAACAGGGCTCCCCGCTGGGGCTGTGTCAGCCCGGCTCTGCTCCCCATTTCATAGGACATCTCTGGGGAAAAGGGGCCACAGGAGCATCCCGCAGTGTGGGATGAGCCTGGATGCCCAGGAGCTGAGCCTGCTGCAGGAGGCACTTGGCCAGCTCATCGCCAGGAGCTGCTGCTTATCAGCACCCTCAAGCTTTGCACCCTGGATGCAAGATGCTGCTGGCTCCCACCTCCTCCTGGGATGCTCTCATGGTGCCAAGGCTGCTGCAAGGTGTGTCAGGACAGAGCTTGAGGCTGGGAAATGCTCTRGTGCCCAGGCAGTGGGGGCAGCGGTGGCAAGGGAGAGGCTGGCTGAGCTCCGTGGAGAAGCCAGATGTTCTGCACCACTGGGACTCTCCCCTCTGGGCAGTGGCATCCWAAGGGGCTTTGGCTCAGACACAGACCCGTGAAAGAGGGGTGACTTAACCACCCTGGAGCCCAGGGCAGCACAGCCACCCCTGAGTAYGTCCTTGGGGCCGGGCTCCCGCTGTGCACGTCCAGTTTCTTATACCTTTCCTTAGGCATTTCTTCTGGCTGCTGTCCAGCCAGCCCAGTATCCTTCCCCAACATTTGATCCACCATAGTTGGGCAGTTTTATGTACTTTATTTCAGCTAGAAGGGCTCTGGGCAGRTGTTGTTTAAGCTAAATGCCCGTGGCTCTGCCAGGTTGAAGGCAGTGCTCTCAGAGGATTTCAGCCCTCGAGTCCAGGAGCTTCTGGGGCACTTCAGGGAGCAGCAGGGGCTTAGGTACAGATCCATTAAACTTTCCAGATTTGCAAAGAGCACCAAACCTCAGGGCTTTTTCACTGTCAGTTTTTCTCCAACCTACCTGCTCCACGGTCCATCTTGGTTTAGTGCCAGCTGGGTGTTTGAGGAGCTGAGATGTGGGGGAAATGGGGGGAAGGAACCGGCTCTCACCTGCACAAGGAGCAGAGGACATAGAAACAAAAAAAAGTCTTTTGGGGGCAATCCTCTGAAAATTAGATTTTATATATGTGATATATACACCTGTATGTGTACGTAGCACTTATGTGCTTGCATAGGTATGTATGCAAGAGAGCTCTCGCCGAAGCGCTGCCGTTCTGCCTGGCCCCTGTGCTGCGTGATGCCTGCTCGGTGAGTCGAGATGCTATCTCAAGGACTCGCTGCCAGTCCCGGACAGAGCCGGGGCGTTTCAACCTGTACTGCGCTGAGGACGCTTTGCAAATGTCCTGATGTGTTCCTGAGAGTGTTTTTTCTGGGTTTAAGCCAGGTGGGAAACTTCCCGCACGCGGCCGTCCGCRAGCAGACGGCTCTCCCTGCGCCGGACTGGCCGCTCTCCGAGCAAACTCGTTGTCCCTGCAGGTAACACAACTTCCTTCAGAGCTAGGGAAAGGGCTTGTTTTAACCTCTTCAGGTTAAAGAGACATCCCCCAGCTGATGAAAAGTATTTTCTGTGCGTCTCCGAGATGGGCGGTGTTTGGTCCCCAGCGGGCCCCGAGCGCTCTGAGCGGCAGATGGCAGCAGAGCTGGGCTCGCCGCCGGCCAGGGCTTTCCAGCTCCCGGGCCTCAGCCTGGAAATCCTGGGCAGCCGCGTTCCCTCCCAAAGCAGGTTTTCCTTGCGGGCTGGGGAGGCACCCGCTCCGGCCGTGCCCCGGGTCCCGCAGCCGCCACCGGCTCTTGGGCAGCGCAGGCAGAGCCGAGCCCGCTCGGGGCTGCTCCCCGTCCGATGCCCCCGAGCAGCCCCGAGGCAGCCTGCTTGGCCCTGCCAGGGCTCTGGGGGGAGGGCACGAGCCCACCCTGTGGAGACCCTGGCCTTGTAAGGTTGGTGCTCTCCCATCTTGTGCAGGATGAGCAAGAAGCCCAGGAGACCTGAGAGAGGGAAGCAGGGCCCCGGAAAACCCCTCTGCAAAAAGCCCAGAGGAGGGCAAATCACCAGACTGTGACAGYCAGGAGCAAGGTTTTGGGGGCTTTTTTCTGAGGTTGCTGCCTCAACGACTCAGAGCTCAGCTCTCCAACCGCAGCCCCAGGCCCACGGATCCTGGTCCAGGGCAACCGCAGCAGCCAGAGCTGTTCCTCCGCACTGAGAGCGGTGCCAGGAGGGACGATGTGGGGAGAGGGTCAAGGAAACTCCCTCGCTGGGGCCTTTGGAGACGCCTGTTTACAGGGACAGACAGTTTTGTTGAGTCATGGCTTGGGGCTGGCAAATGTCCAGCGCTTCACAACCAGCTGGATGCAGGCTTGGGGCTGTGCTACTCTGAAAGAAACGCTAGGCAAAAGCCAAAGCCCCACCAGGAGCATTTCTCTCCAGCCCACCTGGCTCCAGTACCCCCCTGCCTGGCTTAAACAAAAGTGCTGAGGCAGAGGAAATGTCGGTGCTGTAAGCACAGAGCACTTGCTGGTGGGGCAGCTCCTGCTGGGAGTCGGGGCAAGGAGGTAGGTGGCAGCTAGTAAAGTCCTCAGACCTGGGGACCTCATTGCAGGTGGCCCCAGCTCCCAGGTCTGTGCCGGGGATGTTACGGGGGAGCATTGCCCTTGTCTTCWTTCTCCAATTGCCCTGATCTTCCCCAAAGCTTCTCTTCTTTACTCCCTGGCCCTTCTCCCCTTGGAAGGGGGGCTTTCTCTGACTGCAAAGCCTGGGGCAGGGATGGGAGCACCAGCACGAGCATTGCTAGTTCCCAGAGGACAGGGCTGTGCAGGGAGCCTCCTTGTGGAGGACTCCTCGCACGACTTCCTTGGCTGCACCAGCATCTGCCTTGGTGGGACGTTCTCCCTTCGTAGATGCTGTCCCCCTCGCCTCCTTGCCAGCTCTGCCTCCCGGGCTGCTGAGTTATCTCTGGTGCTTGGGTGCCAGGTGTCTGTGTCACCCCGCCCAGCCTGGCCCGCCGAAGATGCGGTTAAGAGCTGAGGCTGCCCTTTCCTGATTACACGCGCTGGTGCCGGGGGACGCGAGGCTGCTTTTATCGTGGGCAGAGYGCTGCTGGCTCGTTCATTGCCCTTGGCCTTCTCCCCCACCGCTTTCCTGAGCGCCCTGAGCTGGGACCCCGGCTGCACTATCTCCACGCTCCACGTGAGCCGTGCTATTTACAGCGTGCCTATCTGACAAGCAACACCGAGCCGGCCAGGGTCCCTGGCCTCTGCCTGGGGACTTGCTCATCCCTGGGAGGAGGGCAGGGCTGATCCTTACTGCTCGTGCTGTGGCCCCTGAAGGCCAGCCGGTGCTCCTGGGCTTGGTCTGGCCTGGGAACCAGCTCCAAGCTTCCCAAGGCAAAGCATTCGCAGCAGTGACCCTTGGCAACAAAACATCTTCCACTGCGTTGTGGAGGGGTGGTAACATCCCAAATAGTCCCTGCAGAGCCGTTGCGGTCCCTGTGTTGCTCCCTGTATCACTCCAGATCCCCTGTTTGGGAAAGGGACGATATTGAAGCATTTAGTCCCCCCATCCTGCCCGGGAGTGTGAGCAGGGGGATGTGGGATCACTGCTGGCAGACCTGGGGGAAGAGGTGCCTGCGTTTGACTGAAGACCAAACCAAAGATGTGCCCATGTGCCCCGCAGTTAGCGTGCGCACCGGCAGCTCGACCCCTCGGCCTCTGCAACATCATCGGCAATCGTAACATGTTGCCTTGCACACGGAAAGGCAGCAGGGCACCTTAACGAGGCTCAGTAAAGTTAATTATTAAATTAACAGCTAAGGCAGTAAAGCTGTGGAAAGGGCCAGTGCTGGCGCAGTAACCGCAGCACCGTGYGGAGCAGCCCGGCGGGAGCGTGTCGGACAAAACAGCCGCGGGACCCGCTGGGAGGAGAAACCGGAGACGTGGTGATCTGGTAGGCTCCAGAGGAGACGGATGCACATGCGGGACCGATGCTGCAGTGGGTTTTCCCTYCTTTGGCGGCCCCACGTGGCTGGGCCAGCTTCCCAGGCTGCGAGAAAGGCCCTCGGGGCACGGGTGCAGCCAGGAGCCCCGTGCTCACGCTGTGCAGCTGCGCTGCAAGGAGCTCCGGCTCTTCCAGCCCGGCCTGTGCCCGGCTCTTTCGCTCGTGCCAGTGAAGAGCCGGCTGGGCTTGCGCATCGGGGGCTGGCTTGCGTGAACACTCGTCTGCCAGGTACGTGGCACGTTGCTTCTCTCTGCCCTTTCCTATTAACTGGAACAGCAGCGCCAGTGCTTGCTCCCTGGACGCAACACCAGCTGCGGGGCCTGATGCCGCTTCCGACTTGCCTGTTGCCCGGAGAAGGCCTCAGGCCCCAGCAGCATTAACCTTCCCTGCTGCTCTGCAGAGCTCTGGCTGCCGCCCCATGCCGTGCTCTGGGCCACCTTCGTGTGCTTCACTACACTCAGATAAACTACCGAGATGTTTTGGTTTGGCAAAGGCTTTAGTTTTGCATCTTTAGGAGAAGAATTACAAAATAATAAGATAAGCCTGTAGACTGGAAACAAGCTGAAGAAAACCTGTCTCAAGCGTAAAAGATGTCTCTCTTGCTCTGCAGACTTCTGGAGTAATCTTGTTCTAGGCCATAAATCCCCACAGAGGGGTTCTGAAAATCTGGAAAACCCTTAGCACATTGCCTTGTGGTGCTGGTGTGTCTAATTTGGGCTGGCTGTACTAAACCAGAGAAAAGATTTCTTTACGGGAGCAGGAGCTTAGAAATAACTTGAAGGGGCAGCAAGGGGGAATATGTGCTTTTCCCCCTGTTTCCTGCAGGAGTGGACCTGAAAGGTGGCTCTCTCCAAAGAGGAGTGGAGCGTGGCACCGTCTGACTCCGTTTGTCTCCGCTCTGAAGTGCTGGCCCGGCTTGCTGTAAGATGAAAATGTGTTTAGGAACAAATGGGGTTAGATGAGAAACATGAAGATCTACCAGACTGAAAGACAGGCAAGAGATCTTGGTGCAGACTGCCTGCACCTTCACGTTACGTTACTTTTGCTCACGATTTAACTTCAAAGTCTAACAAATGCCCTGGCAGGAGGAGCCCTCTCTCAGAAGTCAGCGCCGTCACTCTCTGGACGATGCAAAGCTCTCCCACTGCTATGAACTTGGGCAGCCAAACCATAGCGAAACCCACCTTCACATTTTGCTCCTTCCAAGCCTAAAACATAAGCTGGAAAATTGACTGGTCCTGCGGTGAGAGYAGTGCCAATCCACATGGCGTGAGGCAGCGTACGCAAGTGTCCGGTGGCTGCTCTCCCACCCACAGGGCTTTCACCTGCCGGAGAGGAGACGGTGCCACCGAGTGACACAAATGTGTTCACTGGCTCGAGGGAAGATGCAAGGCAGGGCCTCACCTAGCCAGCAGGCACCTTTCTGCTTGTCTTTCATTWTACAGTCCTTGACATAAAACTGAAGGTAGCAAAGGAACCCTCCAAAACGCCCTCTGGGAGAACCCAGCTGCTGGGGGAGAAGGCGTCTGCAGAGGCTGGCATGCACGAGAGGGCCTGTTTAAACCTGGCACGAGATGTGGTTGCCTTTGAGTTTCTTTCACTGTGTCTTTGGAAGGTGGGTGCAGAGACAGCTGAGGAGCTGCTCTGTTTGCATCTTCTCCATCTCTGGCAGGGACTGAAAGCTAATGCTGACTCCAGAGAGAAGTRTTGGTATCTAGCTGTGCTGTCTCCTCATTTGTCACCTAGGCGTACTAAGGAAATACTTCCTCGGGAAGTCCTGGAGTAAGAAGAGGCAGCTACTACTCACTGCCAAAGAGAACAGCGGAAAAGTTTTTCAGTAGACTTTTTACACTTGAGGGATTTCACCTAGTTTTTGTTATGGGAGTTGGGCAAATTAAGATGAGGAAGTGCATAGTATTTTGTGTCCTTCAGTGGACACAAACCCAGTGCAAGTCACTGATTCCTCTGTGTATACACGTGTGTGTGTTTTTAAATATATATGCTAATATATCTTAATTTCATCTCCTATTTAAATGAACAGCACCTAATCCAGAGAATATGCATATTCCTCCAGCAGGTATTTGGCTTCTAAAGGAGAGCTCCTTCATGCAGCTGCTTCAGCATTTTCAGTGGTTGAGCTTCAAGAGTTGCAGAGAGAAGGTGAGTTTGTTTAGCACATTTTAGAGACCAGGACACTGAGGCTGAGAGCATCACGGGCCCAGGACTAGCTCCACAGTGTCCCATTCAGGTGCTCTCTCCTTGGCCATGCCACRGTACCAGCACATCCGGAGGGGTGGGGGACTCCGCTCTCGGGTTGAGGGATCTGATTCCCAGTAGCCTACACTTAGTCCCCAAAGTCATCTCCTCRTGGTCCCTTGTTACCCTGTGCCGGGAGGAGCTGCAGTGCCCTTTGCAGTGTCCCATCCTGTACCATGCTGCTCCTGTTCTGCTCGCTACCTTGGCCACACAGGAGGCAGCTGAGAGGCTCCAGGACTGTGCTTCTCTGCATTAAATATCCTCTGACCAGCTGTGGCCATGAAGTCCCTTTTACCCAAGTGGGCTGGAGGTAGAGAGTAGTCATCGCCCCTGCAACAACCTCCATCAACTAGAGCGATCGAGACTTCTTCAATTACTTGATCTGTTTGATAAAAATGAAAGCATCARTCCAGAACACAGCCTCTAGCCTTGTAACTAAACTTTCCAACCCACGTTAGTTTGCAGACAGCTTTGGAAGCAGAGGGTGTCTCTAGTCCCTGGGAGGGAGTTTCTTTAGCCTTGTAGCTCACTYGGTTGTCAAGAATCAGCTCCTGCTGGGAAGTACAGAGGTAGAAGAGTCAAGAGCAAGAATAAAGTCATAAAACATTGCCTCTCTATGCTTGGATTTATGGTCCCTTGCCCATGTCTATACTGGCTGTCACTGGGCAGTGGAGCTGGGATCCTTATGGACACTTTGCAGCTGCRTGTCCATGAGTGTACGGTAGTCTTGTTTGCCCTTGGAGATATAGAAGCAGACTCTCTATAGTCAGAGCTGGAGAAATACTCCAGTTCGTGCCTTTGCAGCAGCTGTTGCTGCTGGCCCTTTCGCACAGGGRCAGAGAGAGGCCGAGTGCGGCAGCAGCTTTTGAAGCACTGGGTGAACAGTCCCTTCCCCGGCTCCCATCCTCAGGGCCAGGTCGGGTTCTTCAACTCAGTGCCATGTGATGGTCAGAAAGTTCCCTATAATTTTCCAGGAACTACGGCTTTATTTCACATCCGCAGTCCAGGTCTAGCAAGGAGGGGAGCGGGGCAGCAGATTCCCGTTGCCCGGGCCAGTCTCGTTGTGCCTTCCCGGCTCGGCAGCCCCAGCGGCAGGCAGGAGGGCTAAGGGGGAGCTGGATGCTGCACGTCCACCCGGCCAGAACTTGATTCCCATCACTGATGACCTCCCTGGGGACAAAGCATGAACGTGAGCCCTTTTGGCCGTCGTGTTTGTATACACAGGCCTGCTGTTGTCCCAGATCTCTTAATCCCCCCCTGTGTCCCATGGGCTGTGCTTGTACAGTCGTACCCGAGCTGGGTGCTGGCACTGCACTTTGCTGAAACCCTTTTACCTCTGACTCACTGGTCAGCTGCTGACGGGGTGTTATCGGGAGGCCGCGGCAGGCCCAGCCGCTGTGCCAGCGTCCTGGTGAAGGGGACTGTCCCCAGCTCAACCCGGAGGCGGCAGGAGGAAGCGGGCAGGGGGACGAAGCACTCGCGTGTGCYGCCCGTTGCTTTGGCTGTGGTTTGCGTCCAGCCAACAACTCTCACTCCATGGGCCTTCAAGCCGGTGGTAGGGGCGGATCAGCTCGTGATTCAGCCGGCTGGTGTTTCCTCTCTCCCAGAAAATTAAATACCTGGGGAAGCCAGTTCGTTGCTGGTGTTACGGCCCGGGAGCCTGGCTGGCGCAGGACTCCTCCGCAGGGCACAGAGCAGCGAGGAGGGGGTGCCGCGGGCGGGCAGGAGCCGCGGCGCTCGGGGCCTAGGGGAGGGTTTCGCTGTGCCCGTGAGTCGGAACCGGCCGGCCCGGGAGCTGCCCGCGGTTCGGCCCCTTCGTTCACGCGCAGAGGGACACGATCGGAGCGGTGGACGGCGCTCAGGGGTCGCAGCACGGYGCCTGGTCCTGGCGAAAAGCGGGGACAGGAGGCCAAATTCTAGCGCCCAGACCAAGTGGAGGCTTTTGACTTTTAATCTCATTTTTCTCTGAAGCCCCGAGGCGTCGAAGGAGAAGAACAGCACTGTCGGACTCGTGTGACTTGGTGCAGCGCACGGCTCCCGGCACGCTGTCCGCCGGAGAAGCACCGGCAGCAGTGTAATTACGCTGTGGTTCAGGGTAAGGTTTGAATAGCAAGGCCCAGGGCTTTGCTGTGACTGCAGAGGGGTAAAACARTATTTAAATAACTACCAGCCACTGAAAGCAGCAAGACTCCCAAGGGAAAATGAGAGAATTTGTGGACATGCGTTGACGATGGTTTTATCACGTACATACAACCCACATGGGGAGCAAAAGAAGCTGATGGCAGCCGCCTCTGATTTAGTATTTCATAACTTAGGTGGTTGACTCTGAGCCTTTTGGCTGTTAATTATCCTCAGGTGCTTAGAGGAAAATATCCCAGAAAATCTGATCGTAAATCTTATTGATTCTCACCTTGAGTCTTCGGGAGCTTTTAGGTCACCTGCACAAGCTGCCACYGCGTGAATTAATGTCGCTCCACGGACCGGCTGCTGGCTGGTATCTCCCTGCGCATCAGGCGTGGGGCAGTAAGAAGATGGGTGTCCCTGGCAAGCTCTAGCGCAACGTGCTGATGGCGGAGAAACGCGGGCCCTTGGGACTCGCAGCCCGCTGCTCGCCCGCTCCGTTTCCCCGTGGGAACGGCACGGGCCGCGCTGGGCTGAGCCAGCCGACCTCCCCGGGCCTCCGGGGCTGCTTCGGCCGGCCTGGGGCCTGGCAGGGGGTGCAGGATGCCAGGTGGAGACAAACTTCTCTGAGAATCACTTCTTGCTGATGAGTCGCTCCTGACAATATGTAAATCCAATTTTGTTTYCCCCCTTTGAAGATCCGCACGTGTGTCTTTTCCACAGGAACCGGATAAAAAGTGCAGCATTCCTAGCAGCTGGCGAGGTTCAAGGCTCATCTAAAACCCAGAGACCTTAAAGCGTTTTGAAAAATGTTGCTAGAGCATTTGGGACTAATCTGTGTTTGTAGAAGTGTCTGAAATATTTTTACTGCAATTTCTGAAGGCAGAGGGGCGGCACAGAGGGGAAGAGGGAACAGTGTCCATGTGAGATAAATATCCATCATGGAAAACGTCAGCCTCAATGGTCAGATTTTGTCATGTTTTTACAAACACCTGGAAATAGAAATTACTTAGGGGACATGTTAAACAACCTTGGGCTGATAATGCAGCAAAATATATGGGGTGGGAAATTCTGGTCCAGAGGCAGAGCAGAGGGAGATATTGCTTTCTGCAGCCAATGTCATCATAAACTAGGAAATGGGGATTTTTTTGAAATTTTCCTCGAGCAGACAAGGTTATTTATTGGCTTTGGGAGAGTTCTTGTAGTGTGTGCTGCAGTTCTTGTAGAACTGTGGCTTTTGGAGGAAAAGGTTCTTGTGATAGAAGTAGTTATGATTTATTTTTTTCCCTCGATCCATTCATTAAAAAAAAAAAGTGCAAAGACTGCATAGCAGGTTTCATATTTTTAATTATGGGCTATTTACCCTCATTTAAATCTCACTTTTTCACACCAGGAAAATACATGCAGTGCCAGCGTTCTCAATATAGTGTTTGTAGCACTTCTTTCCAGTGGACGCAGAAGACGTGCATAGGCGATGCCTGAACAGTGGCTCTGCGGAGCTGATGAGAGCTGGTTTCCAGCTCACATCCAGCATGAGCAGCTTGAACAGCACAGTCCCCTCAGCCTGGGCTAGAAGATCAAACCGCTGAGCCTGAGACTCTGGGCAGTGGAGTCCTGCTAAATGAAAGCACTTTTTAATGGGAACCGAATGRAACTCGTTAGCGCCTGCCATTTTATTCTGCAGGTTGAAAATTACTTACTAACACGGATGCATTCACTCGTCATGCTGATCGTTCATATGTTTTGCTAGAAGAGTACAAGTACATTTATCTCCAYGCCAAGGAGTGTCTTGTAGCTCTCTAAATTGAATGGCCGCAGATTAAAAAAAAAAGCAAAACAAAACAAAACCTGACCTGATGTGGGTACTCGGGATATTCTGATTCCCTTGCTTCGGCAAGCCGAGAGTTTGCTGCTCTGAGCTCTTTTGTGTCTGCACGAGAGCGCTGAACTCCCGGTAAACTGCCCAGTGGGCCTGCGCGAGCGGAGCAGGCTGCTGCGGTCCGTCCCGCGCTGCCTCGCGCCCCTCGCTTGCTCTGCTCCCACCTCTCCCAGCCGCCGCACGGGGCAGCCACCCGGGCAGCCTCACCCCTCTCCCCGCAGCAGTGGTGCAAGCTCCGGAGTTAAAACCCCCGAGCAAGGAGAGGTTAAAAGCTGGCTTAAAGGAAATGCTGGAGGACGTCTCTCTAGAAGAAACCTGCAGGAGCAAGCGTTTTGTTTTGGTTCTGCACTAACGCAGGTGGAAATGCCAGTGTTTGAGGGAGTCGGATAAAAGGTTTGAGGTGTTTCGCTTCAGAATTACTCAAGCTGTTCGTGGTGGCCRCAGTGTGCCAGCACGTGTGCCTGCTGGGTTGGGAGGTACTGCCATCACGGAGTGACGCGGACTTGCCAGCAGCCTGACCTCAACGCAGCCACAGCTGGGGCTGCAGACCGGGACGCAACTTCGGACTTTCCTCCCCATGCAGGGCCAGAGCCTGATCCAAACTGAAACTGTTGGTTTAGAGTTTCATGATGAAAATTCATAGAGTAAGAGGGTTCTCTTTCAATGGGAAATGCCTGATGTTTGAAAATGTCACTTTTTCTGAAACTGTGAATTCCCAACTAGATCTTAGTGTTGTAACAGGTAGCAGAGAGACCTGGGAACGGTTCCGTACTTTCCAGATCCTTGCACGCAGCCAGGTGAAAACTGACCCTTTACACCAATCTAGTGCCATTGAATGTATTGAGTCATTTATTTTTAATATCAGCTTGGTCAGTTTGGGATGGAAAGGAGGAATACAACAACCTGGGTATGAGCAATTTTGTCTGGAACCGTCCCATATTACAGGTCACTGTTTGGATACGCTAACGTGCTGCTCTACCAGACTTCTCTAATACAAATGAGAAAAGCTTTTTGGTATCCTTTGGAAAGTTTTTTCTCTGTGGATGTCAAAGGTGATCCTGCTATTCGGTCACTCACGCTGAATTTGCGAGTCACTTGGAAGAAGAGCAGATGTGACAAATCTCGAGGGCAGGTTGACTTAGTTTGAGCGTGGTAGCCCAAAGAGCTGCTGTAGAGAAACCTGCCTAACCTTGAATGCGTTGTCCCAAACAGCATTCCTGCCTGACGGAGTTCAGAGACCCATAACAACCGCATAAATGATTCAAAGTATGTGACTCAGGATAGGAAGTTTGGGTTTTTCTCGACAAAATCCCCTTTCCCTTTTTCAAAGCGTGCCTGATCCTTGATAATTTGCTGTCCATGTTTAAAGCTTGGATTTGCATCTCTTCACCTCGGGGAGCAGAGCAGTCAGCCCTCTTTGGTAGCGAATAAACCGGTCTGAAGGTGCTTGGGAACAACGAGGCGATTCACCTCAAAAGCACGCTCCCGACCCAAACCAGCACTAACGCAGGCGCAGCCTCTGGGCCGTGGGGAAGAAGAGGTGATGAGGAGGACACCCCAGGCACTGCAGCCGCTGACGGCAGCCGGTCCTCAGCACCRCGTCAGAGCTAAAGCGAAACTCTATGGAAAACGCGTAACATCGGTCTTGCGTCTTCGGCTCCTATCGGGCTTTGCTATTTGCTAACGTAGCTGCTGTCATTTAAAGACCTATGTTATCTAGCTGGGCTTGGGTTTGGGTTTCACGTTACTGCTGGAGAGAATGAGGGTGGAAAAGATTTTTTTTATATATATATTAGCTATTTACAAACACCTCTAATATAGGAGAAAGTGCTACAGGTTTGGCTGCAAACATCTCAGGGGTATTGATATCTTCTTAAATACAGGTCAGTTCAGAAACTGTTATCATAAACATGCTTGTTTAAAGAACGTTAGCTAAATGGCAAAATGCATCAGTAGCTCAGTCTAAAACATCAGTCACTTGTTGGCTTGTTAACATCCTGCTCTGAGTTTTATGAGGACTAGGGGGAAAAAAGCACTGGGCTGAAAGGGAATAGCTATTAACTGGGGTTGAAACCACACACAGTACTTGGTTGCTGCATGAATACAGCCAAAACCGGGCAAGGGGAGCCTGAGGAAGGAGCCTGGGCTGCCATACAAGCKAGCTAAAACACGATGATCGAGCTAAGGGGTAATTCAGTCACGTTGGCTGCTCTGTGCTGAGAAAAGCTTTCCCTGCCCCCTTGCACCAGGCTGGGCCTAAGCGCTGAATTAAAGCTGTTCCCAAAGTGAGGGTCAACACTCAGCAGAAACAAATCTGGGGGTATTCAGGGCCAGATGAGACTTAGAGGTGCTCGGAGAGCTTAACGACTGCCATCAAACGTGTCTTTACACCTGCAAGCCAGTGTCAAAGCAGCCAGGCATCTGCGATAAACATGCAAGCCAGACTCAGTTGGGGGGGGGGGGGATAAGTATGCTGGCGTCCAGTGGGAGAGAGCAAGGGAGGTGGGAGCTCCTGCCCAAATCACCGCTCCTCGGCTGGTGACGCCGGCGGAGGAGTTTCCCTGGAGACTGCTCCCTCGGAGGCTGCAGTCGGGTGCCAGGGCAGAAAGCACGGAGCTGGGAGGCAGCACGCGAAACAGCTCCGTGTGGCCTGGGCAGGCGCGGGGACGCGTCTGGGGAGAAAGATTAGCTGTAGAGGCGGACTTGAGAATGAYGGGCAGGTGCTTTCGCTGGATTTGTTCCCCGTGAACCGTGCYGCAGAAGGGCAGCGACTCCTTGGCTGCTTCTCAGCAAGCCCCAAGCTCCGGCTCATCCCTGGAGCCAAGGAGCAGAATATTCCAGCTACCAGTGCAATAGATGYTGCCTGCTGGGCAGAGAGGGGGAAGCCCGTCCGGCAGAGGCGAGGACACGGCAGGAGGAGCGGGACGCRTGGAGGTTGCTAGGCACTGCCAGTCTGTTTACACCAGCTTGGGTTCGTGTGCATGGAGCACAGCCCGCTTCCAGGCTGGGACTGGAGCTCACGTAAAGGATCAGGGCTTGCAAGGCAACTAGCCAAGGGCAGCAAGGCAATTTGTCCTCTTGGCTGTTGCATAAGGGTTGCACGTAAGCTTGATGCTTGCTTGGACATTTCCCTTTCTTCCCCCCTGCCCATTAATTTATTTTTGTAACATTTACAGGAATGACAGGGTTTGGTCTGGCTTGCCACAGAGGGAGCGTGGAGCGTAAGACTCACCTAACTCGCTCCTGCCTTGCAGCCCTTGAGCCACTCTGGCTCTCACCCATCGCAGGCTCCTTCCTGCTCACGCAGCAGGCAGAGCTGGTCAGTCTAGGCTGTCATCTGCCACCGGGCTGAGGCTGGCGTGGGGTGTCCCAAAGGGACGGAGCGGCACTAACGCTGTGCCGCGGCCGGGGGAAGGCAAGGCAACCTCACTGGGCTGCACACCCCCTCGCTGCAGGCAGCCACGGCTCCTTCCCAGCCAGCAGTTGGTTGTGCTCCCCACCAGGGACCTAGACCTTAGAGAGGGCAAATACGTGAGCCTGATTAGCAGGGAAGCTGGCCTAAATCRATGGGAGTTGCACCACGTAGTTCCTGGGCTGTGCTTATGAGGAGCCTAACGACCTCCTGGCAAATAAGGAATTGAGCTCTAGGGGGTACAGGACGTRGCGTGTGTTATTTTAACTCTAAGTGGTGCAAAACTGAGCTCAGGTATCAGAACCTCACCTCCGGACATTCAGCCAGGGGGCAAGTCCAGTGGCCATATCTTCTAGAGTTATAATCAACTTAGTTATATTTCCTAARTGTGTTTTACTGCCCAGATTCTTAAATATATTTGGGAATACGGCAGATACTGGTGATCCCTGATGCTGCAGCATGTGGTGATGTCCAGTAACATGAGTGTGCTCRGTGACATGGGAGTAGTGAAGAGGATCCTGAGGGGAAAAAACATTTTTAAAGGCTGGAAGGGAATGAGAGTCCGTGTGCTACGTTCTGCCGCCCTGCAACATTTCAGGGCTGGAAACATGAACTCCACTGGTTGAAGAAAGAACTAGGCAATAAGCTAAGAGTAATGACTTGCACATACTGTGGGCTGGGTACCAGGGGACACAGGGTGCCACAACAGTCTCACTGGAGCATCCCTGATGGCTTGCAACTGCCTCGAGGGATCCATCAGACCTTTGATGCTATTGTCCTTCAGAATGAGAGACTAAACTCATCTCTCTCCCTCTTCTTTCTTCCTTCCTAATAGCCAAGCCGTAAAACCAGCTTTTCTCTCTTTTCCATGCACCGTCAGCTGGAAGCGACATTGTCAGTGCCTTGTCATGCTGTTAAAAAGCCTGYAGGGTTTGCACAGATGTCTCACTGCAGCTACATTAAACTCCAGGGCCTCTAGATGAACACTTCTGGGTAGAAGTGGGAGAGTGTCCTCTCTGCTAAAGAGAGAAGGCTGGTGTGAGGCTTGTTATAAATAAGAAAAGGCACTGAGAGACACTGCTAAATGATGACAGCAACACTAGCTCAGCGTTATGCTTTACCATTCACACCTGTATCATTTGTGTGTACATATACACGGGATTTGGACTCTCTCTTTCTCACCTCCCAGAAGTATTGAGAGACAAATACTAAGRATACTGGCAACAGCTATGAGTGAGATTCCATCAGTTAGAGATTCATCAATTATTTAACACCCTCAAATAAAAGCACGTAGGCTTTTCTGGGTTGAAAAAGCTACTGCTTTCATCTCTTTCCGTGAAATAGGTTGCATTCCCCAATCATCTTTGTAGTCCTCCTCTGCGCTTGCTCCACTTCATTGTCCCCAAGCGTGGAGAGCCCCAATTACACGCTGCTCCCCAGGAAGGTTCATCAGCGCTTTCACCTAACGGGACGGGGCTTCCCTGATGCATTYGAGGCTCACCCTCGTCTTTTTCACGTTTTTTGACCACGCAATGGAGTCAGCCTCCGACCCATCTCCTCCCAGTTAACTTTACCATTTTTTTACTTAATCCACATTTGCCCTTCTGAAACGGCAGCCGCAGCTACAAACTCCCTTTCCTCAGGCTTCCACCGCAGGTGAAGCCACCCGCAGCCGCCTGACCCAACGTTACTCCCGCGACTGCAGAGGTTGGGCAAAGCCCACGCGACACCGCACGGCCGCTCCCGGGCCCGGGACGGCGCCGCTCGCCGGTGCTCGCGGGCGGCTCCTCGCTGCCGAAGCTGCTGCCGCTTGCCCAGAGCAAACTCGTAACGCAGCTCTGGCGCAACCTCTTCGCCGCCGCGCGGGGAAATCGCTATTTCGATCCGAGCGGTCCCAGACCGCCGCACCGGCACGGCTTCCCGCCGCCCCCGACGGGAACCGGCCGCGCTGGCTCCCACCCGACCCACGGGCCCTGCACGCAGAGCCCCCGAGGCGCCGCTATTCGCGTCCCTCCGTCCTCCTGCCCAGGCGCCGGTTTCCCGCAGCGGCTCCCCTCAGGCGCCCGCGGGGCGAAGGAGGCGCCGGGCCGCGCCGCGCC
>NW_028186657.1:3462399-3532471 GCF_003343005.1 Rhea americana
GGCGGCGGCGGCGGCGGCTCTGCCGCGGCTCCTGGGCCCTCGTCGCCAGCCCGGCCGCCGCGGGAAGCGCAGGGGCAGCGCTCGGGCGAGGCGGTGCGGGCAGCGCGGTTGTAGCCGGCCGCTGTTTTAAGCAGAGACTGAAGTCGCAGAATTCCCGTTGAGTCGGTGTCGCTTTTCCCAAGAGGGATCGCGTAGCGCCGATTCCCTTCAAAGGGGTGCAAGGGGAATGTCCCGGTGAACATCTTGTTTGGGAAAGACTCTTAATTTTTCCAGTCAGCCTCTGTAAACACGAAATAACGCTGCCAGATATGACCTCAGTTTTCTCATTACCGTACRTGCTAGCATTTTGCAAGAACTGGTACTGTAACGCGATGATTCATTGGAGGTATCGATCTTTGGAAGATGGACAGCTCTGCTATTTCCACCTGGAAAGCTGTCATCTTAATGGGGAAAATAGAGGATAAATTAATTGCGCCAGGTAGAAGTCTGTTCAGATAGGTCTGTGGTCTGTCATCCAATGCAATGATATAAGCATAACTTTAATAAAATCTAGAGCAGYTTGCTGTTTACGTTTGCCTCTTGCTGTATGACATAAAGCTGGTCATAGTACTCCTTTATCCAAAAGTGAGGCTACGTCACACTGCCTTCCTGGGTGTTGTGCTGTATTCTACAGCATTCARAAATGCTGTACCGTACAGCATGATGAGTAGTTTAGTGCCAATGTCTTTCTGGTTCCGTTTATTCCATATGTCATCATGACTTTTATCACCTGCATCTCTAATGAGTTACGGTATCTTTCTTGTTTCTCTCTGTTAAAATTATATGTTTTTATTTAAAATGAGGTAAATACAGACATCTCACAGTGTTCATTCTACCTTTCTCCCTTGTATGTTCCTATTGACGCTTTAACACTCGTGTTTAAAGCTCTTAAAAGACAATGTTCCGTTACCAGGCCCCTTGCAAAGCTGGGGAAATGCCGTAGAAAGGAGATCTGTCAGACCTGTTTGGAGAGGAGGGGGTCTTTTTGACTTGTGAAATGATATTTAAGAGGAGCATGCGCACCTTACAGCGAGGTAAGGAATTAATCTTGCAACACCCAGCATTCTGTTGTGCTCGACAGAGGTGTCTGAGTATTCCCAAAGGTGTTTAAATAATGGAATTGATTAGTGGTGCATTTGTGATGCTTGGCAGCAATATCTGGTTCATACGGTGCTGCTCTCCACGCTGCTACTTGGCTCTCTTGCACTGGGGACATTGTTTCTTTTGCTGCCTGTTCCGTTAGCAGAAAAGAAAAYGTGTAAAATAAACATGGCTGACGAGCTCCCACGAGAGGCAGGCTCACAGCTGACCTTGCGTAGTGGGCTTTCGCCTGAATATGTCCTTCTAAACTTGGTAGGCTCCTGTCATGTCTTCACTGCTTTGAGTAGCGGGTTTCTTTTGCAGAAGTTCACAAAAAGATTTGGAGCATGACTTTGAGAAAGACGTGTTGGCAAGGTGACTTTTCGTGTTGCAGTGACCTCCAGAAGATCATCTAAGAAAAAATGACTTCTTTATATATTTAAAACTGGTTTTAAATCCTGGAAATTCACTATTGAAATTTTTTATTTTTTTCAACATAGCTTAGAGAATGCATAGTTCATAGTAGAACTGTGTTGCCAGAACAGTGTTTGTGTTCTGGAGATGTTGAATGTTCCCAGCCCTGATCCTGCCAGAGGTAAGGAGGAGACCCTTGTTTTTCTTGAAAAGCTTAGTGAGTATCAGGACAGCTTTGCAAATATACAGAGGTCCCTCTATGGCTTCTTTTACAGGCTTTGAAAGCTTTATTTTTTTTAAATAATGATTTGTAGTAATTTTAGGCCTGTAGAGCAGATTTAATGGACAAGATATGCTCCTTAGGCATTTGCCCATTCTGTAATGATCCACGTTGGAATTGGTGCTTTTAAAAGTGACAGACTTGAGCCGTGGCCCAGAGAAAACAGAGCCATGTTCTCTTTGCGAGTTTCTGCAGTCAGTGTCTGAATATAGATGTGGAAGAGCTCAGCAAATCTAGGTCTGCTCTCTGCCTGTTTTGAGCTGTTCAGCCTGCTGCAGTTGAATACTGTCTGTGAAAGTTGAATTCATTGGGAGACTGGAACGGGAACTGAAGAGCCTCATTTTTGGAGGGTTATGATCTTCCTTCATAGGCTGATGTCTAGCACACCTGCTGTAGCAGTTTTGTGGTGTGCTTATGGCTGGGAATGAGGTTTGTAATGCAATGATTGAGTAGATAGCTCTGCTTTTTCAGGGAGATGGACTGTTAAAATGAAGTCTCTCCTAGCTTAACTCCTTCTGCCAAGAAAAGAGCAATGCCGCATTCAGCGGAGAAACGGCTAGATTGAGCTCGATGCCGGTGATGCTGCAGATGCTGAAAGTGAAGGCTCGAGCTCCAGTGGAATGGTACACCGGAAGATCTTTCCCTGGTATTTTTGGCAAGATGGATGTCGTTGTTTCTGTCCGTATGCATTGGACAGTCAAGGGTACAAGTGAGGAAAAAGGGGATCCATCTCGTTCTGACTCTTCAGTGGTCTAGTAGTGAGATCTGTGCAACTCCCCTCTAGTTACACAAAAGTTGCTATATGTTCTCTTCTTATCATTTAAATAAGTTCACTCAGCAGCCGAACTTGAGAAGGCACAATGGTAGCAAAGGAAATGTTTTCTGATAAAAACAGCTTTGCAGTTTTGGCCATAAACCAAATTTAAAATACTTTCTCCAAATTCTTTTATAGAGGAGAAGTGCAACTTGAAGTTAAGCCTCTGCTAAATCTTCCGGAACATTTTGTACTCATCTGTTGTGTCCTGCACTAGTGCTCGTGATGATGCAAGCATTAGTGCAGGCAGGTGTTAACAGCACTCTGTTTTGAAAACCTGCTGGGTTTATTTCAAGAAATGTTGCATCAAGGCACTCGGCACTTCTTAATTTTTAAAGCTTTTTATGGCTCGGAAGTAAGAGCATGCAGATTTTAATGACCTAGCACTGCAGTTGCTGAGCTTTGTCTGCACTGACTTTTATCGTGGTTTCATTCTGGCTGCAAGCATGCTGTCACTAGAAAACAGCGCTCACTGTTTCCTAGTGGAGATGCAGAAGGTATTTTAGTTTCTTGAATAGAGTTTCTTACTTGCCATCTGGCAAATACACTTGAAGGATAACTAGTACTTTCCAGAAGGCACACCTTAGTTTCTAGTAGCAAGCATCAGAGCTTAGCTGACTATTGTTCAGGGACAGCGTATTTTGTTTTATGCCAGAGCACAGGCTGGGTTGGCAACTAGTACTGAGAAAAATGTGGGGAAAGATTCATTAGCTTCTCACGTCTTGCTGACTAACTCCCCAGAGGACTTTCCTTGAAACCAGTCTCCAGTACTGGAGATAAGATGTATGGGAAACTTATTTTCCTTTGGCATGTCTTTGCATTTAGAGTAGAGGCGCACATGCGCTTCCTTGGGTATCCAGCTTGGTAGAGCAGTACACGCCTATTTCCAAAGTGTTGGGCAATTCTTGCTCTGTCGTGGCATGTAACTGTGGAGCTCTTCTAGCTGTTTGTTGCAACAGAGCTCTGCTATCACAGCAGGAGTCCTTCCCTCCTCCCCTTCCTACCCCCAGGTTTCCTCTCTGAAATACTGTTTTGTTCTAATCCCACAACTCAAGTTTGAGTAAGTTTTCCCGTTCCCTGGCGAAGCAGGGGACGCAGATAACTGAAACACATTGCTCAAAAAAAGTGCGGATTGGTGTTTTCCCTCCCCCGCATACCTTTGCCCTTCAGCTTCATGCTGGACCTTTGCCCTGTTCTGCGCTGTTTGCTTCAGGAAGGCTGGAGAATGCAGTGCAGCTCCTGGAGAGCTGACTCATTGTCCTCAGGTACTGGGACTCGATGCTTTCTTCTGCTGTGAGCTGAAGTTCTAGACTGTCAGGTCTGACGTACCACTAGATGATTCTCTTCAATCTTCTCTTTAAATCCCACAACTTTATTTATTTATTTATTTCCTCTCTGTCCTTAAGCTTTTTGCTGTCTGTGGTACCYTGGATGTTTGTACTGGGATTGGATCAGATGTGAGGTCAAATCAAGTGCAGAAAGCAGGGCTAGGAATCAGGGTATTGGAGCTGCAATGATCTACTCTTGTTTCCAAGTTATGATACCTGAGCCTTTCAGTATTCTCAATTAGTGTGAAATTATTCTCAAGGAAACACCCAATGTCCACTTGGATAGGGTTAGGTTGCTCTTTGCATGCTTGAAACTACTTTGTAAAGAATGTCAGGCCACTCTCAGTGATGGCACTTGTTAGGCTAAATAAGGAGCAGGTATCTTAGTGGAAAGCTGTATTATCTAGACCAGCTTGGATTTTTTAAATTTTTTTAAAATCTTTTCAGTTACTACCCCTGCAAATAGTGAGGATTTAAGAAATAAATCATCATCTTAATAAGAACTTAAATATACTTGCATACTACCAAAGGATTCTGATGTCCTTCATGATCATTCATCTCTCGGAGAAGCTCTACTCCCGTCTCAGTGACCAAGATGAAGTGAGGTACAGCTGCCATGCTGAACATCTCACACAATCTGTAGGAGAACTGGGAAGGATCATTGCTCTGCTCTTACTACAGGTCCACCTGGGAGTGGTGGGTTCTGTTCATTCCTAGCCATGATACACATTTGCATCATGGCCTTTAAAATATTATTCTCTTGTCATTCTGGCATTGGAACCTATGCTGACTTGCCATCAAGGGCTCAGGTTTGCTGACATTTGTTATGACTTTCCTGTCTTCATCAAATTCTTGGTTTCCTTGTATGTATAGAGAGCTGTGGGATCTTAAATAGTGGTAATACCATCCAGCTGGAACTTTTGCATGGGCAAGAAGTTACGTTGTGAGGAAGAATAGAGGTCTGGGTACCTTGTATATGTGGTCTGCAGTGTGGCCAGATCTGCATTTGTTGCTTTTTTTCCCCACTTACAACTGTGTTTCTATTCTGAACTCATTCTGTAGATGCGGGCCATTTTTAGTGGTCTCTTAATGGAGTTAGAATACTTTTCTCCTTGCATTTGAAATAACCAGCTAATCTGAAAATCTAGTAACAAGTGACAGAACTGCATGATTTTAGCAGGTAAGAGGAGAGATAAGGAAGGGGCTCTAAGAAGCTAATGCAGAGTTACAAGAACTTAGCTTCTGTTTGTGTATTTAGGCAACAATAACTGGTGATCAGAACAAATGGGAACTGAATTTAATCATGAATAAACCAATTACTGGAGTTCTTTAGGAAGAGTCTCAGGTCAGGGTCAATCTGGATTGCTTAGCTGAAAGGAGAAGTGGGTACGCATATGAGAGTGCTGAGGCAGTGGAGTAAAAATTGGCATGAGACAGTTGGGGAAAAAAAGTTTGCTGATGGCAGTTCTAATACTGCACGAGATGTATGGCTTTTGGGGAAAGGTTGTGGAAATTGTGGTCAAGTAGAGTGTCAGCATGTTTCTAAACATAGGCTCATCSTCTAATTGTAGGTTCTCAGAAAGTGCTCCAAGCTGAACTTTTCTCCATGAGAGCACATCATTTGTACTACAGTTGGGGGGCTTGTGTAGGCAGGCTGGGGTTGTACTGCCTTTTCTGAGCAAATCAGTGCATGGCATATTTTAGCTCTGCTGACTTCATGACCATATGGGGCTGCGGATGTTGGTAGAACTGCAGAAGCCATTCCTTAATGAGCCATCAGGCCCAGCTTAGTTTTGAAACTTACTGTAGATTTTGATATGGTCAAGAGCTCTTTATGCAGTGTTAAAGCTACATGTGCTTGGGGATATTCTGCTGTGACGTGCAAGGAGAGAGAGGAGCGGCTGTGAATCGACTGATCTAATACCTGCATTATCTGTAGTTTATCTTCAGTGTCCTTCTGGAGCAAAGCTGTCTGGATGTCATCTCCAGACATACAGAGGAAAAGAAGGTTATCAGGAGTAGCCAGCATGGATTCACCAAGGGGAAATCCTGCCTAGCCAATCTGATAGCCTTCTATGATGGAATAACTGGCTGGGTAGACGAGGGGAAAGCAGTGGATGTTGTCTGTCTTGACTTCAGCAAAGCTTTTGACACTGTCTCCCATAACATCCTCCTAGATAAGCTCAGGAAGTGTGGGTTTAGGCAAGTGGACAGCGAGGTGGATTGAGAACTGACTGAAAGGCAGAACTCGGAGGGTTGTCATCAGTGGCGTGGAGTCTAGTTGGAGGCCTGTAGCTAGTGGTGTCCCCCAGGGCTCAGTACTGGGTCCCATCCTGTTCAACTTCTTCATCAGTGACCTGGATGAGGGGACAGAGTGCCTCCTCAGCAAGTTTGCAGGTGATACCAGGCTGGGAGGAGTGGCTGACATACCAGAGGGCTGTGCTGCCATTCAGAGAGACCTGGACAGGCTGGAGAGCTGGGTGGAGAGGAACCTCCTGAGGTTCAACATGGGTAAGTGCAGGGTCCTGCATCTATTGAAAAATAACCCCAGGCACCAGTCCAAGCTGGGGGCTGACCTTCTGGAGAGCAGCTCTGCAGAAGGTGTGCTGGGAGTGCTGGTGGATGACAAGTTGGCCATGAGCCAGCAATGTGCCCTAGTGGCCAAGAAAGCCAGYGGTCTCCTGGGGTGCATCAGGAAGAGTGTTGCCAGCAGGTCGAGGAGGGTGATCCTGCTCCTCTACTCAGCCCTGGGGAGGCCTCATCTCAAGTACTGCATCTAGTTCTGGGCTCCCCAGGACAAGACAGACATGGAGCTACTGGAGAGAGTCCAGCGTAGGGCTACAAAGATGATCAGAGGGCTGGAGCACCTGCCCTAKGAGGAACRGCTGYGAGAGCTGGGCCTGTTTAGCCTGGGGAAGAGGAGACTGAGGGGGGATCTTATCAATGTGTGTAAGTGCCTGAAGGGAGGGTGTCAGGGGGACAGGGACAAACTCTTTTCAGTTGTCCCATGTGACAGGACAAGAGGCAATGGGCAGAAACTGAAGCACAGGAAGTTCTGCCTGAAGGTGAGGGGGAATTTCTTCACTGTGAGAGTGATGGAGCACTGGACCAGGTTGCCCAGAGAGGTTGTGGAGTCTCCTTCTCTGGAGATCTTCAAGGCCTGCCTGGCTGCAACCCTGCCTACCATGCTCTAGGTGACCCTGCTGAGCAGGGAGGTTGGACTAGATGATCTCCAGAGGTCCCTTCCAACCTTACTGATTCTATGAAAAGCAGCAGCTTGCCTCAACCCTTTCCTGTCTTGTAGTACAGTAACACGTGGCAGGCAGTTGGCTTCAGCAGGGTATGGTACTTCAGGGTGGTTGTAATTTGTGTGTGTGGTTTTTCTTGTTTGTTTGTGTGTTTTATGTTTTGAGTCATCCTGTTCCTTTACATGGTCACAAGTCAGAAGGCTTGATAGAGATAGTTCATGGCTGAAGGTGTGTGGGTGGTGACCATGCTGAGCCTCAGGAGTTCTAGCTGGGTTAAATGCTGTGGCATGGCTGATAAAATGGAAGCCTTCATTTATTTTATAAATGACTAAAATCTAATTGTGGTGGTTGTTTCTGTGACTGAGGATTATTAGTGCATCTCAGTCTGGTTTTAGTGATACTAATAGGTGACACAGACACCGTTGCTCGTTTGATCTTCAAGATGACAATCTGGTTCCCTCTCAAGTGCATGCATGTGTACACACACACGTGTCAGTACAGCTTGCCCTAACCTGTGTTCCTGGGGAACATGTTAACTTCCTGCTTGGCTCCCCTTGAGGTGGCTGAAATAAGTCTGTAACATGCTGCTTGTGAGACAGCTGGCTTGATAGCTGATTATGTGCCCACTGGTACCTTTCTGCACTCATAGCTTGTTCCCCGAAGTAGCCCTGGCCTCCTAGTCCAGGAGAGGAAACTTTGTATGTGGAGAAACTTGATTTGACATTTCTGATCCAGGAGGAAGGTTGCAGAGGAGAAGCATTTCTGGAGCTCCACGATACTATTTCTTGGTTGTTAGCAAGCTCTTCAGAGAGCCCCTGATAATAGCAATAACTAGGGAGGTTCTTGGGACACTTGGAAGAAATGGGGGCTTGAATGGGATTTGTGAACATCGTGTGTCCTTGACACACAAGCCAAAGTTAAACTATGATTGGAAGACCGGGTAGGAGGGGTGGAAATATGCTGATGTCCTTTCCCCTGCGCTCTGGGCGTTGGCACAGTAAGGGATCTGCGTAAGCCCAGGACAGCAGCATGCACATGGTCTGTGCAGGCTTGGTGGGTGCCCGATGATGCTCTGCTGTATTTTCCTGATACAGTGTGGGGGATGCAGCCCCCRAAGTCCAGGGGGTGGTGGGAGGAAGCAGTCTGTCCCAAGTGTACTGCTGAACATGTTTTTCCAGCTGAGCGGCTGTGTGTGCCTTGCTCCTGCAGAGTGACTCTGCAGTCTGCAGGGCACGGCTGTGTGCTGGAAGGGATCAGCCAATCTGCTGGCGGGCGACAGGGCTCAGGGGATTGCTTATCTTTTTCTCCTCATTTCCCAATAGTCGTTTGACTTTTTTGACTTGCCTGTGGGGTACGTATGTGAAGAGAACAGAGGATTTTCAGGGCTAGGTACGGTAGGTTTTAAGAAGTCTGAAACACAGAACTAAGAGGTGAGTTTTTAATGACTAAATATGTGGGGGATCAAGTATCAAATTGTAAAAGCCACAAAAATGAAGAAAGAGTTGATTTTGTTGATGGGAAAGTAAGAGTGGGGAGACTGACAGGAGAAGTTCAGGTGGTGGTGTCATACATGCCTGTTTGGTAGCTTGAAGATACTGTCACAGGATGGGTGGGTTGTTTAATACATCGCACTATCCCTCACCAAGTTATTTGTGACATGCTTTCAGCCTTCACACTAAACTCATTCTGATTTTTTTTCATTGTTAACTATGTTTTTGAAAGCTTTTGGTTAGTGCTGCAAATAAGTGATCGTTAATTTACCAAATGTTAGTGTTAAGATTATCTGATTTGYACACTTACAGATTAAAGAAGTTAGTGAGAATAAAATAGTGAGAACTTGTAATTAATGAATAAGAATCAAACATTGGTAGGACAACATTCACTTCAATTCAAAGTACAAGAGTTATATTTTTTTTTCAGATACTTCAAGGTCACATCTTCCATTTTTGTGTGTTAAATGTTACAAAGGGAACAATAATTTTTTTTCCCTGAAAGACATTTAAGATTTTCATTGCAGTAATTATATCTTTACTGTAGTCCTTCCCAGATAGTTATAACGTCAGCTTTGGAACAATATCTATTAATGACAAAAACAAACAAAATTCCTTTTTCCCCCCCAAAACCTGAACAAGCCTACTGAAGATGGTCTTCACCATAATACCRAAGTCTTGCATCTTTGTAGATAGCAGTGCTCTTGTCCTCATACAGCACAAGAAGAGGTATATAAAGGAGTGACTGAATGGCTTTGCCCTACCTGCATACCTCCAGACAGGTTCAGCTTGGCAAGTTAGCTGCAAGGCCACGCAAGGGAGGAAGCGAAGGAAAAAACAAGCAAAGTAGTAATTGTAAAGAATCTCTCTGGTACATATTGATGCTGAGAAATTGCTTGATTATGACAGCAAGTATTAAGAGATGGAGAAATGCGTCCCAATGATGATGTTGAGGGTTTTAATCTGACTGAAAAAGAAGTGATAGAATATTTGTGCATGAGATTCCACCCAAGAAGACAAAAAAAAAAAACAAAAAAAAAACAAAACAAAAAAAAAAACATCTTGGAGGTGTCTTTGTACCATGTGCTCAGATGACAAAGCATGCCACTTTCATGACTGTAATCACATTAATTTCAGTTCCCAACTCCCTGCTAAACCTTGGGAGCTTGAGGGAATGCCTGATACGATCTAACGCATCCTCTGGCTGCTCAGAAATTCACTCTTTGCTGCAGAGGGTCTTACACTGAGCCAAGCAAAAAARGGACTGATTTTCTTTGGCTTCCTGACAGCCTATGTAGCATTCTCGGGTGAACTGTTTTAGCTCCCCTTTTATAATCAGAGAATGATTAATGTGATGTTTTTACTGTGTGCAGGGAGGAATGTCATGTAAAAGTGACCCATGTTTTTAAAATGTAGAATTAAACCTGTAAGTACAACTTCGAAGAAGGTTTGGAAGAGACATGGCAGATCTTGGGCAGATAACCATCTTATTTCATTTGGAGTTGAAGTCTGACTTGATTTAATTAACAGTAGAAATGTTGAACTAAGCAAAGAAAAAGTTTGGGGAGTGATTGGAAAAGCAGCTAGGCCACAGGGGGGGAAAATCATCTCAAACAGATTATGAGTTTGGGGATTTCTGATTCAGTTAAGGGATGTAATTATGTTCTCTTCACTTTGCTGCCTCGTGTATCCTACAGAGCCCCTGCTCTGCCCATAGCACTAAGGTGGAGGCAGCCTTGTGGTTTGCAGTTCCTGGGGATGTCACCAGGATTTATGGCATCCTTGTGTGATGAAGGAGCATGCCTGTAATACTGGGGGAGTTGGGGGCTGGGTGAGGAAATCTCCTCTTTCAATCAGAGATTGGATTTCTAGCTGCAATGATGTGATGTCCCCTTTGGGAGGGGGAGAGCTTTTTCCTCTGTGGGGAGAATGTGTCTGTTTTGCTTATCATTGACTGAGCTTTCCTTCTGAAGTAGAATTTTGCTCTTGGACTGCCTGCCCTGTGTATGTATGCAGGAAAGGGTGTTGCGGAGCAGTATGTGACAAGCGTGT
Source organism: Rhea americana (assembly GCF_003343005.1). Taxonomy (NCBI): domain Eukaryota; kingdom Metazoa; phylum Chordata; class Aves; order Rheiformes; family Rheidae; genus Rhea; species Rhea americana. Next base: position 3,473,145 of record NW_028186657.1, read on the forward strand.
CATAGGGAAACCTTATCCAGTGTCGGTTTCCACACAGCGGGATCCTATTAGCTTTTGTGCTGCACCTAAATATTTCCTTTATTTTATTGAGTGTCTCTGAGACATCTTAATGTTATCATACCTGGAATTTTATTGCCTGTCCAATATCCTGTAACTTAACAGTTTGAGGTGGGTGGTTCTGGTACCTCTGGCCTCTTCCCTGCCAGCCGTATGCTAGACCTTGATTTATATATAAGTTGCCTGTTTGAATCAGCTGGAGACTCTCAGTGATATCACTCTAGGCTTTTTGGTAGTTAAAGGATGTGAGGAAGAGAGTTAGGTCACCAGTTGCTACATGCGAACAGTAATTGAACTTATTCTTGCTCTTCCCTTTTTTAACTTTCTGTAATTTTTCTGCAGGTTTTCACCTGATGCATTAATAGGAGTGTTTCAGCTTGTGGTTTGAGCAGCAATATTTTTTCTCATTCAATTTTGGGGAGGGGGGTTGAAAGGGTTAATGTGAGAAAATGTCCAGTGTTTGTTCTCTCTAACACAAGCATTGATAAGTGACTGGGAGAAAAAACAGCCATGACCTTAGTTATTTTTTGTGTGTCTGTGCACATGTGAGCGTTGAATTTACAGGGCTGTTTGTTTGGAGGGCTGTCGCATTTTCTGGTCAGTCTGACCAGATGCATTCTCCAGAAGCCCACTGACATCTCTGTTGCTTGGAGAAGAGGTGAACCCCTCTTCTAAGTAGGCTTCAGAAAGGTGCTTTTTGCCAAACATGGTGCCCATTCTACTGGCATTTGTGTGTTCGATTAGTTGCCAAAATCACAACCATGTTAAGTCCGCTCCTATCTCCTTCATCTTGCTATTGTCATGAGGAGACCTAATATTGGCATTGAGATACTAATTAAGTTTAGTGCATGGTGTAAATTCAAAGGTAGGGAGCTGTCCAAGACATGTAGATGGTTTCATTTTGAAGTAAGTAATTTTTCTGGGGTTGCTGCTCTTTTGAGGCCAGAGATCTTCATCCCTTTTCAAGTATGTGTAGTCATCTGGGGCACCCAGGCTGAACAGCACCGAAGACATGGTTATTTCTGCATTAAAAATCCATTTGAAGGATTTGATTCCACATGATTTGTGGGAAATCAGTGTAGGAGCTCATTCTCTTTGTGTCTCTTCAGCCTTCTGGCAAAGGTGACTGGGATGTCTTTAACTAATAGTTGACTGTTTAAGACAGATATCCTCCATATAGAAAGGTCAGAAAAAGGAAAACCCAGCAAGGGTCCAGCGGTCTGAACACCTTTGCAGAGAAAGAGATTTGGAAGCTGATGAGTGCTTCTGTAGTTATTTTATTTTAGCCCTTGCATGAGCAGAACCTGTTCGTGTCTTAGGGTAATCAAAATTAGAGAGAGAAACATGTTATCAGTGTAGAGTCTTTTTCCCATCTCAAACTTCAGCTTCCATTTGAGAGGGTAAACATACTTCTTGTTATGATAGTGAAACATTTTTAAGAAGCGTGTGTGTCCTGACCTGGCAGTTGAAGAGGGCTGGGAAGATTTGGGTTGCTGAGAGCCAGGCCYTCCCTGAGCTTGCTCTGCAGGTAAGGAAGGAGGGGAGCAGGAAGTGAGCAGGAGATCAGGATGTAATTGGGAATGGTAATCTTTGGGTTTTGAATGTCTTGCTTTGCTGCTTTTTCTTAGCAGACCTCACCCCCTTCTCCATAGAGCATTGCTTTGAAGAGGGCTGTAGCTGTCTCAGGAACTTGTGCAGGCACTATCTAGGCCTCTGAGGGGAAACCAGACGGTGTAGATTTGAGCTGAAATGTTGCCTGGGGATGGAAAAGAGATCCTAGCAACACTGGTCTCTTCGCAGCAGACATTGGACTATGTGACTTGTTTTTTTTCTCTCTCTGTGTTGTTTATATTGGGMAGATTGCCTTTGTAGCCAAAAGAGCAGAAGGGAAACTTCTGTCCTGGTAGAAGATTGTGTTAGGAGTGGAGTGATCCTGATCCTCAGCATTCCTGCCATCCATCAGGATTTTCCTTCCCTCTTCTGGGAAACAATTGCAGTCCAGCAGCTTTTGAGGCTATACTGCTGAGTTTTGGTCATGTCTCTGCTGCTGAGTCCCTGCATGACCTTGGAGAGGTCACTTTTTGCGTATGTCTAAGTCTTGTCTACAAAGCATGGAAGATGGCTTAGTTACAACTTCACGTGTATCTGGTCAGGATAAATCAGCTGATGTCTGTCCAGTGCCTTATAGAAGAAGAAATGCAAACTATGCAGATGGTTGTGGGTGAGATAGTGTCAGTGTTTAGTGGCCCTGTGTCATGGTGGGTATGACTGAGGRCTTCACGGTCACATCTGCTTTTGCCTCTCCACTTACAGGAGAGCAGTGCACACTCAGCACCACCCCAGTACAGTAGAACCAGCTGACATGCTTTTGTGAAAAGCAGGTGACATTAAATGCGCTGAGCTTTTTCTTTTTCTTTTTTTTTTTTTCCTCTGTTTGGAAAGTGGACCTGTAGAGTGCATAGAGCTTGGCTGGTTCTCCCTATAGCTCAGCTTGTGGCTGTGTTGCCCCTCTTGGCAGTTACAACCGTGAGTTGCTGTAATAATGAGTCAGTGTGTTTCTCTTGCATCAGGGCTAATGAACGTGTCTTCAGCCACTGCCTCCCTGGCCTCGGCTGGAGGCAGCATCCATAGCAGGAAGGCTGGGGACTGGGACTTGAACCTTGTAGAGCTTGAGCAGAGAGAAGACAAGCTTTCAGGGAGGCTGTCTGAATTTGGCATTAAAGCGTAGATTGAGGATGGGGACTGATGGAGGAACCTGACTGGCGGGGCGCTTCTGCAGTGAGCAGAGGGAGCAGCAGAGAGGAGGCTTGGGCTTGCAAATGGGATAGCCTTTCTGGACCTGTCCCAGATACCTGAATAGTAGCAGTGGCCAGATCGTCCCCGAAGAGGGGGAATATATGTAGATACATCAGCTTTTCTCTTTAAATGCCCCAGTTTAACATACAATCTCCTCCTGTGTTTAAAAATATCAGCAGGCAAATACTGGGATTCTGTGACCTCCCTCCCCCCCCCCCCCGCCCCAAACACGCATACATACTCCCCTAAAGTAGGAATGGCTGCCCTTAATTTAGTCATGTCCCCTGGGCTTTTAGCACTGCTGCTCTTGGTATTGGTGCTCAGAGCAAACTCTTTTGTAAAATGTCTGCGCCCTTGAATGACAGTCCGGTAAGGGATGCTTAGTGCCCTCCCAAACATCCTGCTAGCTACAACATGGGTCCTTGACCTCTTCCTGCTCTTTCCTTTTCTATGCTGCTGCCCTCACTTTTAAATGATAACAGGGAGATTCATGAAACTTTGTTTCTGCTAAGATGTAGGCTGTACGGATAGCATACAGAGCAGAGTCGGATGCTGGAGTGTTTGGGAAATACCTGGCTTGGCAGAGATTGATGCTATGATGAAGAGTTACCAATGCCTGTAGTAATTATAATCCTTCTGTTTAAGGAAGGATTCCACCTCTTAAGACTTCCTGGTTTTGGACCTATGCTGAGAAATGAAATGTCTGCATATAGGAAGGGGGAGGAAATGTGTGACTACAGAGTCCAGATTTCTTAGGGCTTCCTCTCTCACATTGCAGCATTGGCTACTTTGTACTCCTTCCTGTTTGGTTGCCTGGGAATTACTTTGTATTGACCTAGCATTGTAGGGCTGGATTTAGCTGGGAGTTGCAGTGCGGGTGGGATAAGATTGCTGTAGTCTGACACTGCCCAGTACTTGGCAGGCAGCTGGTTAAGTGGAGAGTTGGTGTGGAGCATCACCCTTGCCCATGTGCTCTTCTGCAGTGTCCAGCCTGTGTTAGGATGCCTGGCACTGGGATTTCCTGAGGGGAACGCAGGTAGGAAAATATTGTGTATGACAGGAGAAATCAGTGGGTCCAGCTTACTGGATTCACCCCTTTTAGTATTGGATAAAGTAAAATTTCASCATTGTCTTTATGCTAACCTTGAGAGCACTGGGAAATGAACTGAACTGTGCTGGCAATGACAGTCCCAAAGTGTGTTAAATAGGCTGCTTGGAGAACAGTCCTAGTGATTTATCTTTGGCCTGCTGGCCATGCATGTTTCTGCTTTCTTCTGCCTTGCCATGGCTTCCTGGAGAAATGAAAGTGTTACCTAATTTAGACTTGGGCACATCAGGTGCTGCCCTTAATTGGCAGGCTAATTTCTAATCTAGTCATTTGTGCTTGCAAGGAAGAACAGGGAAACAGGCATCCCAAAGGGACTTGGTGCCTGGCAGCCTCTGGCTCGCCYTGCCTCACACCTGTCCTCCGAGCACCTCTCTTTCTCAGAAGAGTAAGCCCTGCTGACTGATTGCTCTGTGCTTGTTCTCTGCTGTGGGAAAAGCTGCATGCAGGTACCAAACTCTGCATCTCCACTCCTGAAAGCTTAATTTCAAATCTGCATTAATCATAGGTCTGACAATCTGGGGAAGCTCAGCCTCCCACCAACAAGAGGASGGCTGAGGACTGGAGAACAGGGAAGTGCCATTCCTCCACTGGGGTCATGCTGACAGAACTGTCAGGGTGAATGTGAGCAATAGCTGCCCCGTCTATCGTGTGTGGCCCTTGCTTTCCAGTGGCACAAGCCACTGAAGAGTTTCCACTACTCTTCTAGCAAATGTGGTGGAAAATCTGTTTCGGTGGCCAAACTCAAGAGAAGCCAGGTGAGCCTTGCCCCTCATCACCAGGCAGCTGGATGGGGCAGTGGGGATGCAACTGCAAGCTAAGCAGGGACCTTGAGGGAACACAAGCAATGAGTTGCAGTGATGGCATGCCTGATAGGAGAACATCCTTTAGGGATCACCTGTGGTTACTACCTGATTTGGCAGCAGTCATGGTTTCARGAAGTGGGGAGGAAAAGCAGGGGAGTGGCCTGTACCTCTTAGAAACTGGTTGGCTGGCTGTGCAGATGGCTAGCCAGGCCTCAGTGCATTTGATGAAGGATTGGTTGAACAGCCTAGCAGGAGTGCAGACCAGAGCATTGCATCTGGCAGTGGTATAGCAAAGGGAATGGTTGCCAAGACCTGCAGTTTTTGGCTGCCTGGCACGAAGGAATTCCTTCTCTCAGCTGCTTGTGTGTGGTTTTGTTTTTTGTTTTGTGGATTTTTTTGTTTGTTTTTGATCTTCAGTACAGTTAGCTGATCCAAACAGATGGGATATGCATTAACCAGCACTTCCACCTTGTTCTTTGGTAAAAAAGTTGGCTGGGAATTGTCTAAGTAGGGAAATACAGGAACTCTCTTGTTCTGGGACCTGTTAGATCAAGTGCAGGGTGTTTCTGCTCACTGCTGTAGGAGCCTGACCTCATCGGTAACCATTACAAGAATATAAGATGTTAGATGTGCTTAGGTGATGATGTATTGGTGGAAGGTTACAGTAGGAACATGCAGTCTACAAAGAATCTATGGCATGGGGAGCCTGGCTTTTCTGGTTGAGTTGGCTTTTCTCTGAGATCGTGCCTTCAATGTGGCCCACAGGTCATAAGCCTGTATAATGGTGGAGGGAGTTTTGATTGTTCAGTTGCTGCTTCTGCTCATAGGTGGGTAAAAGGGTTCCAGCCTGATGATACCTTGGATATGGTGCACTGTCAAAGGTAGAGAAAGAGGAGCAGTTTTGGGAGGAGGTGTGCTTTTGCTGTGTCTGTGTTGGTTGAGCCCAGGACAGAGAGAGTTGCCCTGTTGAAGGGATAGTCCTTGCTGCAACTCWCTTGTGACTTTCCAGCTGAATGTGTGTTTTGGGCAGCTGATAAGCTGGAGCCAGGGGCCTGCCCTCTGTCCTAGGAGAACCTTGGCTCACTGTCAGCCTCCCTTCCCCCTATTCTTCTAAGTTCCTTAATGAAAATGTGATGTGTTGTGCTCTCAGAAATGCTTTTKCATAGCTTCTTGTGGAGCCTTTGCTAACAAGGTTTCTCCAAACATGCTCTCCTGCATGCTTCTCAAAGGAATGAATCTTTTGTCTGATCTTTCTGAACTACTTTAGAAAACTACTTCTTCCCAGTTTCGTTCTTGCCTTCAAAATAAACAAGATTTTGCAGTAAAATGAMTTGTACCTCAAGCAGGAAAGAGCTKGAGGGGGGTGGGAGGCTTGAGTGATCTGTTGTCTCAGGAGTAGAGCACCTGCAGACTCCAGTAGCTCTGTGCCAAGGGGTTCTTGCTTGCAGAGCCATCTAAAGTGGGAAGGGAAGGCATTCCCTCTTAGGTGATGCGTGATGTGCCAAAGCATCATTTGCATGTGGATGCTGTGTTTGGATGGTGGGTGCATGCCTCTATCTGCCTGTTTGTTGGTGTGTATGCTGTGTGGGAGCCAGGCATAGCTGTTGACTTTCCAGGTGGCTATGAAAACCAAGAACTATCAGGAAAATGCCTGTCTTGATTTTACTTCGACTGCTGTCTGTGGTGCCTTGGCCTGGTCACTGTTAGTTACATGCTCTTTCTGGAGGTATCCATTCAGAAGYACTGGTTAGGGTGGGTGGGTCTCACAGACTAGCCCTTTGCAAGATGGACAGTGCTCCACGCAGTTTTTATTCCTTACCACTGTCTGTTAGAAGCTAATATAGAAGATTGTTTATGAAAACAACAATTCAGGTAAATGCTCTCTTAACTCCTTAAAAATCTTCCTTGAGACAAGTGGTTGAACCRAGTTCCAAGCTAGATTGATACTTAACTTGGGGAAAGTAAGAAAATACTTCCTCTGTTTAGTTAAAACAAACAAATGGAAAGAATAGGAACCTTTTTAGTATGATCCACATTTCAGCTGCAACAAATACAAATGTTTTCTTTTTTTCTTTTGCAGATATATTTCCAGCTGATGGCCATTCTGGTATGTATTAATGAAAAATGGAGCTCTTTAAACTTCTCCCCGTCCACCACCTCTGCACTTCTTTTATGCAAAGTCAGCTCTGACTGTATTTAGAAGACTGATAGAAGGATATGCAACAGACTTTAAAATAAAAAATAATACTACTAATATTTAGTCATTCCTGTATGGCACTGACATGTTTCATGCTTTCGTGTAGTAATGATTATAGTCTGTGGAAAACTGCCTTCCTCCAAAACATTGTAGCTTGGCAAATTTGGGGGTCCAGGTTGAAAGAGGTCTCCCAGGTTTGGGGGCTTGTAGATCTTGATCATATGTAACTCAAAACACTGAAGTCTGAATATGCAAGTGTAACTCAGAACTRCAGCTGTTAGTCTATGTTAGTTATATATGGTTTGATTTGTCCATGAATCTGAAAATGTRTATTTAAATTTGCTATAAGTTTAAAAGATGAAGATTTTTTCCCCTTAGCTTGTTTAAAGTGTGTGTTGCTGCTGTGTGTCCCTATTAATGACAACTGTGATATACCTGTACTGCCACTGGTGCAAGACCAATGTCTTTCCTGGCCCCAACAGTCAATGCAGTCTTTGTAGGATGAACGCTGCAGAAAAGGCTTGGGCTCCTAGTCTTGGGAGGGAGTGAGAGAGGGGGAGGCTGTTCCAGATGGGATGCCCAAATCAGAAAGGTGATGCAGTTTTTAAAAGCATGTGTCAATAGTCTTAATTCTTGTGCTCCAAAACTGCTGGGGACTCTTCCTTCTTGTTGTTGTTGTTGAATTGCTAGAACTGAGGTAGAGGTGTGTGTTTGCCCTGGTGATACCATGAACAGACAGTAAGAAGCTGTTGTCTYGGGAGCTCTGGTACCTTTTGGATGTTCCACGGCAAAAGCGTGAGGAGTGWGGATCAGTTCCTGACTGCCTTGTGCAACCTTGGATGCATCACTGTCTACCTTCTGCCTGCGTCTTCATTTTTGCAATGGGATTCTGCTTCCCTAACTCACAGCAATGTTGTGCAGATAAATTCGATTGCTGTTTGTGAAGTACTGAATGATAAAAACTTGGAAATGTGAAAATTGGCACCATTGTCTTAAAGCTGATTTCAGAAAAATAACTCACTGCTTTATGAGAGGTCTAGTGTAATGTTTGAGACAATGTAGTTTGGCTTTATGAACTGAGCAGATGGCAGCAAAACATGCATGTGTATTTGTTTCCAGAGCTCTAGCCGGTTAACAGGGCGCTCAGAGCATTGCAGAAGTTGCTTCTCCTAGGTGCCTGAAAAGTAACCTCAGCATTTGTAAGGCTTTCATTTTTGTATCACTTTCAGAATGTGCCAGAAAGTAAAATATTGAAAGTGGCTTGTGTCTTCCCATGCGTTGAGTACAAYGGGTCTGAAATCAGGGCAGAGCAATGACTGCATAGAAAAGTTTCTGCTACTTAGAGATTTTTTTTCTTCTTCCTTCCCCTAGAAAGAGGCTTCCTGCAGCCTATTGAAGATCTGCCTTCATCAGATGTTGGGCTTTCTCTGTTCTCTATGCCTGTGTTGCTGTGTTGGAGATGTCCTTTGATTGGCACAACTCCATCCTCTGTGCTCCAGCTGTTTGCAGACCTTCACAGATGGCTCCAGGGTGGGGCACAAGTGTGTTTCTGCAGCAGACGATAGTGTGTGCTTTTCAGTAAATGCAAGTTACCTGTCAGTAGTACTGCAGAAAATGTTACCCACAGAGCTGGGGTGTTTCACAATTCTGTCTTTTTTTTTTTTTTTTTTAAGCAGATAAGGGGAAAGTTTAAAAACAGAATTCCTCTTACTATTAGCCATCTTTGACAGTGTGCAGTCCTGACTCATGGTTTCACCAGAAGAGCCTTAAAGGTGGTGCCATGCTTTCTCTTCCTGTGTGCTAAGCTTATCTGAAAGCCCTGATATCTCAAAGCACACAAGTGTAAATATGGCAGGCAAAGACAGGGTAGAACCACTGGCTGGGGGGTGACAGGCTTGCCTGGAGCATGCATCAGAGTGATTGTGTGCTTCTGAGTATCATTTTCTTTGCACCTTTGTCTCACTTTCTTTGCTGAGGTGTGCCTAGGGATTTAATTTGCTAAAAGTTTATTGCTACGAGTCACCAGTACTCTTATAAACTRTGTCAGTGACCATTTTGTAAGGTTAATCTTGCTGGAGCGGGCAGGTCTGCATAGCCAGGTTCCTGTCATGAGAAGTCTGTTCTTCTTTTGCCCAAAGAAGAGTTTAACACACTGACTGAGAGAGGATGCTGGGTTGTGGTAACAGACTTGGGACTTGCACAGGTGAGGAGCCTGAGCCAAAACGTCAGCCATTTTGTAGGCAGAGCAGTCATAGCAGGCCCCAAAGCATGTACCTGCTTGTTAGTATGTGGATGCTGGAGGCGTTCTGCCCTCACCCTGGTGTCACAAGCAAGCACAGTGGAGGTGGAGGGGTAGCGATGTTTGCATCCTGTTTATGTAACAGCATTTGGAAATAAAGATGCTCTCTRAGAGAGGATACTAGCTTTCCTTTTGTCTTGTACAGCAGCCTCTTGGTCTCTCCCACATTCATATATTAGGATTCAGGATTAGGATTCATGGGGAGCCATTTCAGACCTAGTGACCTGGAGGTCAGGTGAAAAGCTGAGAGATCTCAACACCCTTTAAAGATGCAATGCTGGACTGTGTGATGTGCAGGAAGAGCAGGAGTGACTCTTTCTCCCCCTTGTACTACCCACTAATGCTGTCGCATGAAGGATGCGAGAGTCCCATCTCTAGGTAGAGTTCTATGGATGTGTTGGCAATAAACACCTAATTTCTCTGCAAGCCTGCTGATGCTGTCTACCTCACAGGACTTGTTGCCACAGGAGAATGAGAAGTTTACAGCCCTCTATCTAAGGGAGCTTTTTTTTTCCTTGTTTGTTTGTTTTTTAACCTACTAGTTTCATAAGGTGCACCTGGTTCTAGTTTTGCAGGAAGCGCCTTCCTGATACTGCATACTGCAGCCAATTGTTTTCTCCTCAACAGTAGAGGATTGCAACCTCTCTGATCATTCCTCCTAAGGTGCTGTCATTCATCAGTTTAGTTGCTTTTCTCTGTATATCTGTAACACTACTGTGTCCTTGAAGAGTTAGACCGGAGCTGACTGCAGATCTGTTATGGGTGCACTGGTGTGTAATACAATACAATACAGCAAGTGATGCTCTCTTGTTGGTTCTCACTTCTTCTGATCTCCTTTTATTGTTTGTTTTTGTTTTGTTTTGTATCTACTGCACCTTGAGCTAATTATTTCAGAGAACTGTCACCAATGGCTCTGGTGTATCTTTCTCAAATTATAAGTGCCAGTTTGTGTTCAGACTGGAATCCTTTTAGAAAGGGATATGGGTGATGCTCTTGCTGCAAGGAAGTAATTTTTAATGCTTTATGAAGAAAATAAGGGGGAAGGGAGAGCACTATATTACACTGTCTTCTGTARCTGGCTGTTCTCGAGTCCTTTGGGAAGGCTCACTCTGATAAAAGTCATCTTACTCTTCCGTTGTATGTCTTGCGAAAGAGGAGCATAGCCACCAGTGGCACTGGAATTATGTGAGYTGGGAATATGCTCTATGTAGAGAGATCCATGGGATTTTGTACCCTGGTAGGAAGTTAGTAGTATTTGTTGTATCAAAGTGCTTTAGAAAAATCTTGGAATCTCACTGCCATTGGCTGAGGATAGGGGTTTATGTAAGGATATTTTATCTTCTGCTTGGAGAGCACACCCTGAAATCTGCTTCTGTGAGGTATGGTAATTCTTAAGTAGCAAAAGAGAACCTTTTTTTGCCTTCTAATAGACTGCAAGAATATTTGGTTGTCTTGTTGTTATTACAGTGTTAATGCTTTGAATTCACCAGCAAGAATAAGCCTTGATACCTGTTGTCCGTTTAATCTATGTGGTTACTGGACTGTAGGATTTCTTTAGCTCGTTTCTGGAGAAACACTCCTTAGTGGGTGACCTAGGTCTGGCCTTGTTAGACTTACGGGAGTGTTTGCTGGAGCAGATCCTAGCACCAAATCTCCTTTGTGTTTTCCCCAGCCTTGAGAGATGGAATTGAATTTCTGGCTTGTGATGGTTTTGTCTTCCTTGATTTCACAAGCTGAGCTGCTGTTCAATCCCCTTTTGTTAAATGGGATCAGGGAAATATTTGCAGCTGAACTGGTGCAGGCTTGAGCGTGAGGTCTGGTGGTTGCTTTGCAAGTGGCCACTGCACAAGGGAATCAGCTGGTTTTGCAGAAATTACTCTGAAGTAGTAGACAAAGTGAGGTAGAGAAAGCATAGCGGGGAGGATTTGAGAGATTTGAAATACCCCACAATCTCCTTTTTAGAAAGCTAGTCTCTCTCTCTCTCTCTCTCTTTCTCTCTTTTTTTTTAATGATATATTTTTCCAGGGACATGTTTTGTGTAGAGTTTGCACCTTGTTTCTTGTAGGACCCGCTCAGCTCTTCTGCTGGTKCCTGTTGCAGGCACCTGACCTGTACAGTCCTGTTCTAGAAAGTGTGAAAGTGCAGAATTGAAAGTTCTCGTAGCAGGCACTTGGCTGTGTGGCTGGCGCTCTCAATTTCTGTCTGTTCATTGTTAAATATTTACAGTGAGACGCACCAGATGCTTCTGAGGAAGAGTTTTGTCAGCTTCCAAGTCCCCCGCTGCAGCTGCAGAAGAGGCTGACGGCCATTAAAGGGATTGCGTCTGTGCAGAGAGCCGTTGGCTCCGCAGCGGCACAATGACCTCTTCTCACTCGTGCTGTGGGCACCGCTGGCTGTGCTGTCTCATCGTGCTGTCTCATCAGCCGTAGTGAGACACAGGCAAAGAATGCCCCCTCTACTGATGACAAGAGATTAATGATGTCTGGTCCTGAGGCTTTTTCTTTGATACTCTTCCACTATGGTGGGAGCAGGGAGYAAATGATTCTTTTGCAGAACTGGACTTTTATCACTGCACACCTTTCTTCTTGGTCTTCTCTCCCCAGTGACAATACATGCATAACCTTTGCACAGTTGCGTTTGCTCCCTYTCCACTGTCTTGTTCACCCAGCTATGTTGCAGAGAGGCGAATGGGTTGATCGAGGTGAAGCAAACTCCTGTCACAGAGCACTGAGCAACGCTATCCTCCTGCATTGCATGTCTCTGACTTGGCTGGTTTCAGCAGCAGAGTCTGGCCCCTCTTTGCTGCCAGTGCTGGGTGTGCAGAGATGCAACCAGAGCATTTCTGCTGAATGCCATGCTCTGCTGATCCCAGTGATCAGGCTCCCAGCTTGCCTCCCACTTTCAAGAATAAGGTCCAGGGCCTTGGGCTAGGCACTGTTTTGTTGCTCTTGGTGCTTATCAGCTTTTGCTGCTGCTGCGCAACATCAGAGATTGGGAGGGAAGATCTCCCCACCTTGGACTATATTCTGGTTTGGCCCCTGTCAGATCACCTGCATGCAGACGCATACACACGCGTGCAAGTGCACTCAGGCTTGCCAGTTGTGTGCCAAGTCTCTGGATCTTAGTGTTGTAACTGGGCTCTGAGTGATGGATTTCACGTGTGGCATGGAGGTAAGCTCTCCAGAGATGCTGCCCTAGCTGGGAGGGGGTGGTCTCGCTAGGTCATCATTTTTCAAACTAAATATAGTTGCCTGTGCTTTCATAAGGCTGGGATTTTTGTGTCACGTGACTGTCTTATCCCTCCTGGCCAGCAGTCAGTCAGAGTAGGGGATCGTGTGTCTGAATGGGTAATAATTAACTGTTAACTAGCTTTTCATTAGAGCCTGGCAGAATAGCCAGAGCAGTGCTGCAGAGGTAAGCAGGAGTGGAGGAATCTGCTCTCTGGGTCTGTCCTGGAGGCCAGTCCTGTTAGGACAACCCCCTTTTAATTTGCAAATGAGTAGCCCCCAAAGGTGAGTGGGTTGGGGTTTTTTTTGTGTTTTACGTRTCCTTCCATGTGTTGTGTGTATGTCCTTGTTGCCCTGTAGTTCCTGCTAATGTCCTTCCCTCCCTCTCCTCTGCCACTAAATTTTAGGTCATGAACTATCATGAACTATGGTCTCCAAGTCGTCAGCTTGGAGGAGAGCCTGACCCTCAGACTCCTCCATGGCTTGACTTGTCTGCATGGCCTAATTCTGGGATCCTGCGGTCTTGTCTCAGTGCTGAGAGCAGAATATGCGAGGGGAGTGAGCTGGTGTTTTCTGAGCTCCAGACGGGAGTGTTTTCCTGTGGTGTCCTCCTTTTCCCCCAGTACCGAGGTGTCCTTGCTATGCCTTGTCCTGAACGGCAGCTGAATCAACTTTTCCCTTTTCTCAGGGCCTGGTGCATGAACCCTGGTCTGGCTCATGACAGACGTCCACAGGTTGTGGGACTAACATGGCATTCGCCTGGGAGTGTGGCTTTTCAGGAGCTGCAAGTGCTGTYGGCTTTTCCAGCCTTCTCCATTAACCATTTAATCTGCCAGAGAATATGCCAGTGTCCTCGGAGGCATCAGAGTGCGCTTGCATTTCTCTCCTGTGATGACAGAGGARTTGCTGCCTAAATGGTCTGCTGACCAGGGAGTTGTCTGCACCAGAAGAGTTGGGTCAGACGCTGGTGCGGGAGGTGTCTCTCCCTCAGGGGCTGAAGCAGTGCGGCAGGATAGGTTCCTTTCTCCATTCCTAGAGAGAAGAAGGTGGCTTGCTAACCACAGGGGCCTGAGACACAGCACAGCTCCCTGGTTTTGGCACAGCTTTTTTGGAATCTCCGATCAGCTGAATGACCTTGACTGCGTCCCCAGTGGGATGCCTCTTGGAGTCTGGGATCCTCTAGCTTTCCTAGGAAAGACCCTTTAGTTTGAGAGAGAATAAGTGAGAGAAGTGAGTTTTCCTTACGGGGTGTGTGTATGGGGTAGTTCCTGTATTGTCTCATTCCGTATCACACTGGTGTCCAGAGGATTGGTGCCAGGCATGAGCATGCATCTTCTGTGATGCAAGTGCCCTAGAAATCCTGGTTGGAGAAGAACATCAGTTGGGAAGGTGGTGGAAAGATATCACTTGCCCATAATATGGTTAATTTGCTGCCTTTTAAGTAGTAATCTGTGCCATAAGGAATCTGCAGTATCTTAGCTGATGCTGTTAATGTTAGAAATGCTCATTAGCGTTTCTTAAGCCAGTACTTCCAGATCATAGTTCGTCCACAAGTTAAAGGATTTTTGTCTTAAATTGTAAGGCTGCCAGGGGAGGTTTATGCATCTTTAGGAAATCTGGACTATTCCTCTTTTCATCTGCCCCAGAAACAAACTGGAATTGGATCCTGCAGGTGACCAGGGTGTACAGCTGGGAGGGTGTTTGGCTGTCAAGGCCAGAATGTAAGGCCAGGTTTTTTATTACAAAGCATGTGTGCATCCTGGCTGTACTGTTCTCTATAACAGGACTGCGGTTGCTTGCATTTAAAAAGTAATACTTTTTGTAGGCTCCCTGTGACAAGGGCTTCTTTACATCAGGGGCCCCTGCTTGTTCTGAAGGTATMTGCAGATCTTTACTGCCTTTAGGATGCTGTTGGCAGAGAGAAGCTCTGCAAATGCACTGAGCTGCTTTTTCTTTCCCTTCTTGCAAATTGTGGAATCCTTCTAGGACCCTGCATGGAAGTGCAGTGTACTGAGGGATTTTGAGGGTTTGCAGAGCTGGGAATAAAACTTRGGTGCCCACACTGCCAGCCTGTGACCCTGATCCATCATACTGCTTTGAACCTTACTATACCCTCAGTTCTCTCCTCTCCTCTCATTTTCCTGGGGCACATGGACTCCTGAGCTCTCKGAGCTTGCTTTAGGACACCTAGGTAGGAGTGTTCTCATGCTCTCTGCGGAGCTGTCAAATGCCCTTTTTGAAGTTATTTTTAGCTAGTGATCTTTGCAGCAGTTGCGGAGCTTACATTGCAGAGAAGTGTAGGCAGCTCCTTGCTTCCTTTGCTGTTACAGTAGGGCTTGTAAGGTGGAGCTGTCTGCTGAAGAGTTTCAGAAAATTGCTTGGAAAGCTTTGAGCCATGGTGCCTGCAGCTTGTCTTGCTCCTGCTGAACAGGCTTCCCTGTGCTTTGTAAGCCCAGATCCTGCTCAGCTCTGCAGCTTAAGGATCAGGCCCCTTACTTGGTCCTGACCTTGCCCATTCTTCAGCTCCTCTTGCACAGTTAAAAAGTTGCTAAAATTACAGAGGTGCTGAAAATATCCATATTTCCTCTGTATACAGRTCCACATGCTGTGGTATCTGCTGGGAGTCATAAGATCACATACTGCAAGYGGTGGCACAGGCTGCTAACTGCAAGTGTTGTGTGCAGTTCCAGGAGTGGGTGGGAGTGCCTGCAGGGGAGATGCACTTGGGGCACGACAGATTTCCTTGTAGTAGCRTTCTTCTTAAAACTGTTGGAGAACCCCATTCTGATGCTCCCTCAATTCCCGCACCTTCTATATGACCRCCACTCTTCTACCCACAGCAGCGATTTGGTGGGAGGTAAAGCAGGAAAACATTGGACTGACATCTAGACGAGATGCAGTGTGTGTGCCCAGCTTGCCCTGAACCTTGCAGGTTTTATGTACCATATGACACCTTCAGCAAAATGTGAGCATGAAAAGCCAATTAATGATGATTTTTTTTATATCTTTATAAAACTTTTCCACTTGAGCACATAGTTGTGAAGAGCTCTGGAGGCAAGCGTTTCTCGCCTCAGTGAGGCATGAGCTCTGACATGCGGCCAACASCAGTGCTGGGAGCAGGTCATTGGGAGGCAAGAGGAGATGGAAGCTGGTACTTGGTCTCTGACTGATAAACCCTGCAGGACTGATCCTACCAGTGTCTCTGGAGAAGCCATGGTATTGATGTGGCTCACAGAGCTCATCAACTGTGTCCTCCCACACCTGGGATGGGCTAGGCTCTGGTGCATCTGCATAGGCTGAGATGGATGCCATGGGAGAGCCTTCAAAACAGTGTCTTGTCCCTGCTGCTGAGGAAGTCAGGCCACCATAGGAGAGAGTTTGAGATGTGGAAGAAGGATAGGGACTCAGAGAGGAAGGACAGGGACTCAGTTTCATGCACTGGGTTTCCCAAATTGGCAAGCTGAGAACATGTGTKAGTTAACCCATGTTTAGCTATTCTAGTTTGGCTCCCTAGGTCCCCTTTGGGGCCAGCAGTGGGATGTGCTTGTAATCATGGCTGCAGCAGGTGGTCAGTGGGCTTGGCTCTGGCTCCCTGGTTCTTATGGGAATTCCTGTGCTGGATCACTGCTTTTCCACCTAGCGTGTCCTGCGTGTGATACCCCAGGAGGGACTCTCAAAGTCATCTACTTCCAGGGAAAACAGCTAATCCCTGGGCTTATTTTTCTTTGCCTGGAGAATGAGCATGTGCATAAATACTGCAGGAGATGGTAGGAGTCGTCTTAGATGTAAGTTGTCTAGTGGTTTCTGTCTTTTCAGAAGTTGTTACACCTCCATGTTCCTTGTATTTTTCAGGAGGTCAGTGCAAGTACCTTTTCCTTGCCATGTTAGTTTTTGTTGGGACACAGTTCCTCTCTCACTTGCAAGTTGTGCATACCCTCAGCCCCTTTAGACCTTGGCTCAACCTTGCCAAAGCTGTACTGGTTCTCCATCAACCTGGAAACTTTGGAAGAAGCTTTTCCAAGGCAGGTATCTTGTAATACCAGGATGCRGTACTTGACTAGCACTCTCAAGGAATGTTCCGCAAATAGATAGGGTAGTTTAGAAACTCCTGTCCCTGTAGAAGTGTGGTTATGTAGATCCTGTTAGACCACTAGGCATGTGGACTGGCTCTGCCGCTCTGCGCCCTTGGGCTTCTTTTGAGAGCTCTGGAGAATCTGGGGATTTCAGTTCTTCCCTTCCACTCCCCAGCAGGATCTGCAGCGCAGAGCAGGTGCCCCTGTCTCAGCCTCTCYAGTGCAAAGTCCAGGCTCTTGGCTTCAAAACCACCTTCATCAGCAGTTTTGCCCACATGCCATGCTGCAAACTTAGCAGCTTAGGSGCAGGCATGTTCCTTTCTGTTAACTTGGTTCCTAGGGGAAGGAAGGGTGTGCAGTGTCAGGGATGGAGCACATGCTGAGGTCTGGGATTGCGAGAGCCCTGGAAGACTGCATTCCTGTTGGGCTTTGTATTGTAGGCGCTGGCTGCCTTTGAGAGGCTGTTTCAATTGGTGCTTGTAGTGTAAACCTTTGTCTATATTGCGCCTATCGCACCTGAGTAGTATGCCAGCAGCAGGCACTACAGTTTACTTACTGGAGACACAAATACTCCTGCTGCAATACCAGGTCTCTCCCCAGCCTTGCAGATTTATTCCACCTCTTCATCTACCATCTTTAAAAATCCATTACAAGTTTCAGCAGAAATGAGAGAAGCAGGTTGACCAATGTTGTTTCTGATTCGCCCAGGTTAGGTAGTAAATATGTCTCCTAGGCTGAATGCAATGCTCTCTGGATCTGCAGCTCCTGTCCCTCTCAGAGTGCGTTGTCAGTGCATGTTTAGTTGCAGAGCTGTTGCCCTAGCTGTCTGCTCCTTGTGCAATGACTATTCTGCTTCCAGTTACAAGGGGTTTGCTTACCTAGGTGCATCTGTGAACTTCCTGCTCTGAAGCCTGTGAGGAAAGCTGCTTTATTGCAGCCTGTTACCATCTGGAAGGAAAATGCAGGGTGTTTTAATAGCTTTGTCCTTTCTGGTGCTCGCCAGGTGTTTCAGGGAGCAAGTGCCAAAAGCCACAGAACACTTTAGCTGTGACTTGGTGATAGGAGGGGGTTGACAGYAGTACAGCATCAGGACTCCAGTGCTCTCACCGATGCACCAACCCCCTCAGCTGTTAAGAAATAACCTTRTCTTGGCTTGGAAAGTCCACAAGGAAATGATCTGATTCCCAGCATGGTTCCATAGGTGGTTGCTGGTACAGCTGAAGAGGCAGAGGAGGGAATTTGTTCTTGTGGAATTGCTGCTGAGGCTGTAGGCTGAGCTGAGGATAGGCAGAGATGAGGCAGAAGACTGCAGATAGCATTCTGGATCAAAACTTGAGACCTGCTTTCTATTTCTGGCTCCGCTAGCRTCTGCTCTGTGACCTCGGGCAAAGCGCTTCTTCCTCCTCTTGGTTCTCTCCACTTCCCAGTCTTAGACAGCTAAAATGTGGGATCCCTCTGTACCTGCTTTGTATGTTCCCTTGCACGAGAGAGCCCCTGGTCTTTGTTTAGGTTTCCAGGCAGTGCTAGTGCAACTTAGTACAAATGGAGATTTTTTTTGAAACGTCAGGGCACAAGYC
Source organism: Rhea americana (assembly GCF_003343005.1). Classification (NCBI taxonomy): domain Eukaryota; kingdom Metazoa; phylum Chordata; class Aves; order Rheiformes; family Rheidae; genus Rhea; species Rhea americana. Next base: position 3,491,282 of record NW_028186657.1, read on the forward strand.
TCCTTTATCAGCCTCCTGCTAATATTTGCATCAAAAAGCAGAAGTCAGCAGCCGCAGCAAGCCCTGGGAAGTAGAGGGAGAGCAGTTGTCTTGTTTCCGAGATTTCTCTGGCTGCTTTTGTCAAATACTCAGCAGAGCTGTTGATTGTACCTGGTTCCCCCTCTGCCCAGTTGTGTGTCGCTTGCTCAGTAAGGAGCCTGGTGTGTTGAGGTATCTATCTGAGATGACCCCCTCTGGGAATACGGTGCGCCTCATCCCAGCCTGGCGTCAAAGGCTGCTTATCTTATCGATGCCTGCAGAGTGCTGGCTGGATACGGCCCTGCGGGGGCTGGCTTGGGTGGGGTCCAGCTTCTCCGCATCCTTGCTGCACTGGCTTTCTCTTCCTTCCTGACAGTGCGGCTGCGCTTGATGGGGATAGACCGTGGCCCCAGGGAGTTGCAGGGGTTTCTTCGATCTTTTATGTAATTCCAAGCACTGAAAAGGAGGTGTCTTTTGCCTGGCTTTTTTAGCTGGTTTTCCTTAGTTTTCTCCATGCTTTTTTTTTCTTCTCTTCAATTTGAAAACACGCAGGGTGTTGTGACTTCTGAGATATGTCAGCAGTTTTTAAGTGCTCAGCTATCAACCAGGGAAATATGTAGTATCCCCCACTACCACTGCTTGTCCTGAACTCCTATGCCCGGGTGTGTAACTCCCCATTTATCAAGAATACGGTGAGAAAGGGTTTTCTTTCAGTGCAGGTTGGCAGGAGGTCTTTTTAGTTGTGTGCTGAGAGGTGTGTTGCTTTTCTGTGTGCAGGCCTTGTAAGAAAGTTTTGTTCTGAAGGCTGGGTACCTGAGTGAGCCTACTTTTTTCTTTTTCTTTTTTTTTTCTTGTGTGCTAGAGCCCTTTGCGTGTAAGGGGGCATAAAGAGCCATTTTTAGTTTGATATAAAGGAGCTTGAGCATGGAATAGTTCTTTGGTTGGAGCTGAGACCATTGGTTAGGGCTCGCTTGCTCTGGAAGGCACGGAGGAAAGCTGCTGCTCACGGTGGCTCTGTAGATGCTCTGGATGTCAGTGTGTGTTTGTGTGGCTGCAAGGATGATCACATCCCCTCAGTCTCCTGCCCGAGTTTGAGCAGTCTTGACCGTGACTTTTGGATCCGGACTGTATCTGTGCTGGCAAGAGCAGCCTCCAGCCGTCTTTGCGTTGCTAGCCTGGCTATGCTCCCTGAATCAAACTCCTCCGTCAGGCCTGCTGCAGTGCTTTGCTTAGCATGTTTTGTCTTCCACAGTGCTCTGCAAATGCTAATTAGTCCTCTCAGCACCTCAGCTAGATAAGGGATCCCAGTTCCTATCTTGCAGATAAGAAAACTAGCAGAACTTGTTTTAAATAATCTCCCTCCCCCACAAAGATGATGGAGTCCTGGCAACTACCTTTTACTTGTGCCTCTGCATTGGCGTCCTCTTTTGTTAGAGGGTGTAGGGGGCCTCTTTTTGATTTGTCTCCGAAGATGCACAAAAACATATTATTAACTGACAATTTGGCTGTGAGGCTCCAGAACTGAAGGTGCCRGAGAGGAGAGGGCAGGATGCTGTTTCCGTGAACCCTGGGCAGGTATCCAGGTGGGGGTGTTTGCAGTGGGAAAGGGAGCCCTGCTCTCCTCCAGCTGGAGAATCTGTGCTGCATTGCTTACTCGTGCTGCAGAGTGAGTTCAGTTATTTTTTTCAGCTGTGCCAAGTATGCCGGTCGTTGCTGTCAAAGCAGGCAGGTGCCCCTGTACCTGTGGAAAAGAGGCTGGCTGTGGGTTTGTGCTGTAGCAGTTGGTGCCTTTTGAAGCTATATTTAGTTGGTGACATCTGTGGGCGATGACTGGAGGATTTTAGGGGCTGTTTTCAAAGCGTTTGTCATCCCTACACCAGTAGGGAAGTTTAAAAGCCTTGTGGCAAGCTTTCTGCCATGGAGCCAGAATTCTCAATGAGGTGCACGTGGAATAACTCGGATTGTCACTGTTTGATGGGGGGCGCAGTGCAAGCAGGCTAGAGAGCTATTGGGGAAAATGGGGAGGACTTGGGGACCCAGCTAAGAGCTTAGGCTGTCCCTGGGATGAAATCCCCACCTGGAAGCCTTATGAAAGGGATCTGGAGAGAGGGAAGGCACATGGCTCCATTCTGCCAAGTCTGACTCTGCCTTACTGACATTTCAAAGTTTCCAGCTCTGAGCAAGGCTGGGCCAGCAGGATGAATCATAAGTTTCAAGGCTAGGAAAGGGACCGGTTTTGATCATCTAGGCAAAGTCARACTGTCTCATGCAGGAGATCAAAGCCAGCTTTGAATAGAGCTAGGTAGGCTATTCAGGGTAGTTCCCTGGGTGTCCCCAGACAGCCTCTGCAGTTGCTTGGGGCCCTTCCTGACCCCTCCACTCATGTCTAAAGTGGTTTCGTTTTAAACAAAGCTGATACAGTCTGTGCTGCAGGGGCTCCTGGTGTTACACAGCAATACTTGCTTCTGCCAGGCCTCTAGCAAGCTGACTCCAGGCAGGACTCTGGCACAACTGGTTCCATGTGCATGGCACTTAGCATGGACCCTCTCTCAGGCCTGTGGCTGGTCCTCCTGGTGCAGAATTGCTGTTAGTGATGGCTGCTTTGTACTTGGCTTTGCTGTTAGAGAGGTGACCCTAATGTAGGGTCCTTGCTGTTCAGTGCTACTACAGCAGGATTATCTTAGACTTGCTCAGTTCCGAGTTGTGTGTGCCCAGGACATGTATGAACACATGGTTTCCCATCACACTCAATTAGTTTCAAAATAATTTTGGTACATGCTACTTAAAAACATACCAACAAACCCCATCTGCATATGGGGAAGCCTRTTCCAAACGTTTTGGAGCCTTTGAAATTGAAAGGAAACAGCATTGAGACGAGTAATTCGGTAGAGTTCTTTAACGATGTTATGTGATCCCAGGAGGATTTGTCTGCAGTCCTCTCTGTGACCTAACCTGGTTTTGGAAAGCCCCTGTAAGAGCTAAACCGGTTTGTTCTTGAAAGATCTGATGCAATTTCAAACACYCCATCCCAGCTGGATCTTAGAGTGGCTGAAGTCCCTCTCCTTGCCTCAGGCTTGTGGTACTTGCTCTCACCTCCAAAAGGCCTTTTGTGGGTGAGAGAGGTCATGCAGGTGTGGACAAAACTGGTTGTGTGCAGAGTCGACGAGGAATTCACAGGTTAAAGCTAGTGTCCCCTAAGAGAAGGATGCAAAACTGAAGACAAGGCTGAGCTCAGGCACAGTAACTCCATTGCAGGAGGGAGGGAGATGGCCTCAGACCATCTTTGCCTGCTCTGGGCCCCTCTCCCTGTGCATTTCTGATGCTCCTGACTAGTGGCAGGGTGCAGAGTCTTTCCACATGCAGGATGTGCTCTAGAAGAGTATGGAGATGAGGGAAGTCTTTTTTTTTTTTTTTTTTTTTTTCTCTCAGGTTGGTGTGTGGGAAAGCCCATGAGTAGCTGGGAGCAAGGATTTAATTCCAATTTGAGGCTAAAAATCTTTCTTCTCCCTTCATTGTCCCTGCATAGCTGTTTTGTGTTAGGCAGCAGTGTGCCACTCTGTTGCATGTTACATGTGGCCAGCATGAGCCTGCTCCTGCTCCAGGGACCTTGCAGCCAAAACTGGGAGGGAGAAAACAATTTGAATTTTTTTTTCTTGCCTTAAGACCTCATTGTGCTAGGTGCYSTATGAWCAGGAGCAAAGACAAGTCATGGTGTAGCTGAGAGCTCTTACTGTTCCAGATGGTGTGGAGGTCCAGGATCTAAGGCCATCTCTGAGGTCTCAGGTGGATACCTCTGTCTCAAGGCCCTTCCTGTATTACAGTGCCCCATAGGAACCAATGTGCCTGGTGAAAGAGAGGCTGGAGTTATTGCAGCCCTGGAACAAAACTCTTGTGTTTGGGGCTACTCTAAACCTCCTTCCAGCCCTCTTGAGTTCAGTGCTGCAACCTGATGTYGCTTTGCTGAGACGCTGAATTCCTGCTGTTTTGGCAAGGGTCAGTTTTGACAGCCCTTTTCCCAGACAGAACTTAAAGTATGAGTACCTGGGCTCTGATACCTCAGAATATCCCAGAGGCACTTAAGTACCTAAATACTACTGGCTGCAGAGGCATTTGTGCACTTCCTATATTTGGCTCCCTCTCTCTGTATGTTCCCTCTCATGAACTTGCTGCCCTGTGCTGGGATGCACTGGAGATCAAAGCAAGGCACGAGACAAGCAGCATCTGTGCCTTGCAAGCTTGACAGTGTGGGTACGTGTGCCTCCTTCAGAGCCCTCTGCCCTGTGGGGAAGGCCAGGCCCATTAATATCATGATACGCTTGGCTGTTCAAGGGCATGTTTGTTTTGCTGCGTGTACAGCAGATCAAGTTCTGCRGAGCTTTACAGAGCAAGCCGAACTCTTTGCCACCCCTCCTCGTTGGCAGGCAAGGCCAAGTGGAGAGGGCTGAGCAAAGCAAGGGAGTGTCTTTGCGTGGAGGGTCAGGGTTAAGGGCCTGCCTTCCTGGAGGAAACCAGCTGCCTGGGTTAATCAGGAGTCCTCTGAATGCAGTAAATGCTGAGAGTCTGGTGCAGACAGCTTCTGTCAGTGACARGGATATGATGGGGCATGCAGTAGGCTTAGGCATACAGCTTAACCCCACTTCTGCAGCAGTCAGCTCTGTGGAGGGGGCTATATTTTCTGCACACCTCCACTTGATCTTGATGGGCCATTCTGCAACCTATGTCAAAAGCTGGCTCTGTTTTCTGTTCCCTTCTTCTTAGCCCCCCTTTGCTGAAGCGGGGGAAATGCTGCGTGTGGATTGCTTTCCATCCACCTCCCACCAGAGCCAGCACTTCCACAGCCCTCAGCTCTGTTTTTTAATGGTTTTGTTTTCCTCTTCTTCCAGAACATACAACTCCTGCTAAAGTGGTAAGGGCTGCCAACCCGAGACAGCGGAAAGGAAGCAAGGTAAGTCTGGGCCTGCCTTCCCCCTTGATGGCCTCCAGCTTCTGGTGCAGCTAGCTGTCAGCACAGAGTGAGCATCTTGAGAGTCTGGTGAGCAGACCACTTCCTTTGCAAGCCTGGTTGCAGAGGTGCTCACGTGCTGGCCTGGCTGTTTGCAAGAGCATGGAGAAGAATATCCTGATTCTCCATCCCCACTTCAGCTTTCTAGTATTCTTGTGTGCTGCGTGAACTTGTTCTCTGCCTGCTTGTGCTATGGGGGGCATGTTCACCTTTCTTCTTGCAGGGAGACAGAGTGCAGTGCTGGACATGGAAAGCTTCTCCCAAAGACATCATACACCTTGGTTGCGGATTTTACTGTTGCTCTGCTTTGCAAYGTAGACAGAGCTGTGGTGTGATGGAGGAATGTATCTGTAGGTCCCTATTCTATCCAGTCTAGTCTGCTTATGTTCCTTACTGGGACACCAGCAGCCATGGTAATCAGTTTCAAACCAAGCCACTGCTTCTGCAGAAGAACCAATGCAGTCTATTCCCATGGGTCAGTGTCTGATGGAAGAACAGTAGTTTCTGAGGATGTTGTGTGCAGTTGGGGCGCAGTTGCCCCAGGAATAATTGAGAGCATTGGCTGTTAATGTTGGCTTCTAGCAGCCAGCAAAGACATCTCTGAAACTTTACATGATTTCTTTACCCATTCCATTTTGAGAAAATGCCCCTGGAGACAGAAGACACTCCTGTCTGTGGGACAAGCATGGCTCTGCACTGGAGATGGTTTTTGCAGGAAGCCTGCCTTCCAGAGAGAGGAGTGTGACACTTGGATGTGGACATGCTCTCATGAGGGACTAAGTGACTGTAAACTAACTTAGAAATGAGAGCTCCTGAAGGACAAGGGAATTTCTCTGCATAGACCATCTTAAACTCAATGCCCAGACATGATTAATTGCATATCTGGGCAGCTGTTTGGGTACTTTCCTTGTGCTGCTTTCTCTACTGTTCCCAGTAGCAAATGTCTCCCCTGAAAACCAGAGGAAGTAGAATGGTAGTAGTGGCCAGGTCACTTCTTCAGCAGAAATGCCTGGTGGTCCCTCATGTAGCGATAGGTTATTTGGAACAAGGCCACACTCTAATGAACATCAGATTCCTTTTTTTTTTTTTGGGGGGGGGTCCTTTCCCTTTCCCCTTTCATTCTTTCTTTTCCCAACCAATTCTACTACATGATCCCTCTGCTCTCTGGTCATCAATACTTGGTTGCAGTTAGGCCCTTAAGTGAAAGTAAACCTGACTGTAACTAGCCACTAGGTGGAGGCAGCTTCTTTAATGGGATGTGATTGCTTCAGTTTGGTTAAGGGTGCTAGAAGTTCTACTGTGCTTTGCCTATGCATAGCTTGAATTAACAAACTCCCCAGTTGTAAGCTACAGGAATGGTGCAGGAATTCATTCCAGGTACCTTGTTCATGTAGTGTAAAGATTGATCGTGTGGGAGGTGTGCAACTGGTCCCTGCAAGTGCCAGGGAGGTAAAGAAGCCAAGAATCGTATTTGCTTTTTCTTAGCTGTAGTTTTGTTGTGAGCAGCAGTGAGGACTGAATATGGGAGCTGAGCTGAGTACACAAGCAGAAAGGCAACCTGGACTGCAGTGGGCTTGTGCCTGCTGGCCACCCTGAGAGAAGGGCAGAGCCTTGCATGTGATGGCTCAAGACCAGAGCTTTTTGCATACTGTCTCTTAACGCCAAAGGCCATCTTTTTAAAAAAAATTAGGAGTGGTTTTCCTTCAGCCAAAGGTGAATTATCCTGAGCTTGATGCCACATGTTTCTGCTAAGGCAGAGAGCTAGTTAGGAGGCTGGTGGCAACCTCATTGCAATCCCAGACAGATACAAACTGATCTGCAGATATTTGGGATTAAATTGGAGGCYCTGTTTGGCTGGGGAGGGGGAGCTTTGCATATACTCATCGCAGYAGTTTGCATGTTGTCTCCAGACATCCTGGGAATAGCCAGCTGTRGGACATAAGTGGGTGGTGGCAGTGACAGCATGCCTGTGAAGGCTTTTGGCTTCCAGCCCGGGGAACAGCACCCAAAATCTGTGCACTAATGTGAYCTTTCTCTTTGGACACAAGGTTGGTGACTTTGGTGATGCTACAAACTGGCCAACACCTGGAGAAATAGCCCACAAAAGTGTCCAGGTGAGACTATAAGATCCTCAACAGCTGTTTCTGGCTGAACTGCAGTATTTTCCCCCTTGTAGYGTGCTTAGGGAAGCCATGTTTTTGGTAGGCACTTCTGCGTGCTCTTTTGCTATGAGGTAGGAAAACGTGGGCCTTTCGAAGGAGTTCCCACTCTGCTCAATGGGACAAAGCCCTTGCAGGCTTCCCTGTCCTGTTGCAGCCCTGGTAGCTCTGGCTGAGCCAGACCGTTTGGGGTGCTGAGTGTCAGTATAGAGGCAGCCAGGAATAGCATGCTGGGTGCAGGGGACTTCCTTTTAGGGCTGCCTTGCATATCAGGCTCCCTCACTCAGTGGTGCTATTTTGGGAGCACGGAGCCTGCTTTAAACCCTGGTGAAGCAGGTATGGCAGCTCCTAGACTGACTCTGCTTGGGATTGGTCATTGCAGGAAGGGATCAGGGTAAATGCTGAGACTTCCACTAAGGAAACTGAAAGTACGTATGAGAAAGGGTTTGCGTGCCCATGGGCCACAGCCTTTCATTCCTGATAGAGACATGGGCATTGYTGAAATCTTTCTATATTTGGACTCTGCTTCACTGGCTCACTGCCCTCTGTCAGGGCATGAGGGTCACTCACACTCTTACCATGTTGACATTTTGGTCCCCTGAAGCCCCCATTCAGGAACACTAGTCCTGCTTGGCAGTCCCTCTCTGTAACTTCTGTGCCCAGAATTTGTGTCCCAACTCGAGTGCTTCCCAGCATTTCCTGGAGGTAGCACCAGGTGTTCCTGTAGAACACCTTGCCCTGGTCAGATTTAAAGCCTTCTCTAGGAACAGTACAGCTTTGAGGGGCAAAGAGCACRGATGTTCCCAGCCTAGGGCAAAGCTCTCCTGTTTCTACTCCCATTAGGATTGCTAGACTCTGCCTCTAGCTTTTCAGTTCCACAGAACTCTCATGTTTCTTATGCTTGTGTGTCCCCAGCAGCCACACAAAGCACCATCCATCCGTAAACTGCCTGTCAAGAAAGACATGAAGGAACAGGAGAAAGGAGATGGGAGCGATGGCAAGGAGAGTCTTAAAACTAAATCAGATGAGTCTGGGGAGGAGAAGAATGGTGATGATGACAACCAGAAGTCAGCCCAAAAGAAGAAAGGTAAGGCAGACTGTGGCAGACTCCCTGCAGGGACAGTCCCCTCAACTCAGCAGTAGTTGGATGCCTGTCTCCTCCTCTGTGACCCAAGGTTGAGTGGAAGCACTGGCCACTATCCCCACAGACCTTGCTGCAGGACATGCTCCCAGCCCTGGAGCAGTCATGGTGGAAAGGTGTTTGCAGGCTGCAACAGAGCAAGGTATTGCTTTGGTGACTGGAATTGTTCAGACAGTTCAGGCAGACACTGTGGGTTTTGTGAGGGAGATGTGAGGGTTTTTGCTCTAGGGCAGCTGTGGTAGAGGTTGTCCTGTTCAATTGTGCCCTGCAATAAGCAGAGGCAGGGGAGCAGGTAGAGCAGGATCCAAGTAGGGTTGTCCTTTATGTCCTCGTCTGAGGAGCTGTGGCAGGAGTGGTCTGGCTTCTCATATGTGCTCCCTGGTGGTACAGAAAGCTCTCTGACTGCAGGTTGCATCAGCCACAGTTGACACATGGGCTTGGTCTGGCCTTAGTGTTGTGGGCAGAAAGGAGAGGAGGAACAAGTGCCATGAAGCAACAGTGGGGTTTGCATGCTGTTACTTTCTGCCTGACAGCCCACACCAGATCCTTTCTGCATCCTCATGGTACCTCACAAATAGTTTGGGAGGCAGTGGGGCCCTGAGGGACATCYAAGGAAAAAGACAGTGCAGAAGGCTCTAGAAGGCTCTGGTGCTTTCTCCACTGTTGTGGGGTGTGTGGAGAGAAATGGCTGAGGGACAAAGAAGTAGATACTCTCTAAACCTGTGTCACACCCAAATTCTCTCCTTTTACAGGCAACAAACACAAGTGGGTCCCTTTGCAGATAGACATGAAGTCGGAGGTGCCCAGGGACAAAACGGCCTCTCGGAACAACCGGCAAAACGAGCAACACAGACACCCTTCCAATAACCGCAGTGAGCTGAAAGGTGGGTGCTGGGGTTGTGACTCCCTGCTTTGCCTCCACTTGCCATGAGGCAGCACTGCTGAGGCCATGGCTCCCTGGCCTTGGAGGAGGCCAAACCCCGTTGCTCTGCGACTGGCTGCCTCGCCAGGCACAGCATGGAGCAATGTGGATGCCTCATTCATTTGAAGAGCCCTGAGGGCAGCAGGGCTTGCCCTAGGGAGGTGTCTTCAACTCTTAACACTGCTCCTACCTCTTCTCCCCATCTTCCACAGGCTGGCACCCAGATAATAAGCACGAACGCAGCTGGCAAGACCATGATGAAACCTCCAGTGTGAAGAGCGAGGGAGGAGCTGTGCGAGGGGCCTTCCGGGGCAGAGGCCGGGGCCGAGGCAGGGGCCGGGGCCGTGGCAGAGGAGGTGCTCACCGTATGTGTGGCCTTGTGACAGTAGAGAGAGGGAACAGGACACATGCTGAAGTGTGCAAGGCTTAGGGAGTGTGTGTGTGTGTGAGAGAGAGAGTGAGACCTGGGGCCCTGAAAAGCTGCATGGGGAGGGCAGAGAGCAGTAGGGATACACAGAAATGATTGTGAAAAGTTATCCCAGCTAAGAAGCTGCCATTCCCTGCCTGAGGAGAACTCTTGATTTGAATTTTCTTGTGAGGACCTGTGTGCTGCTCTGGAGGTGGCGTCTAGCTGAGCTGATTTTAATAAAAACAAATTATTCTTACTAGTATTTGAATAAAAGTAAATGTTCTTTCCCTTTCCAGGCTGAGCTCTTCTGCCTGTTTTCTGTTGCTTTCAGCACCCCCGTGTGCAGGAGTTAAAACGTGCTGATATTCTGCTTGTACTTAATGTAACATTGAGAGCCAGGTAGAAGCCTTTGCTTGGATGGGGAAGAGCATCCGCATTTGTCAGGGCTGTGTTTGTGCTAAATCTGACATGGCTTCAGTGCAGAGCCTTGGTGCGTTATCTAGGCTACCTAGATTTCTCCTGAATAAGAGGGCGTCTCTTTGCCCAGGTGTTGGGATCCATTCTCCAGGGAAGGYTGAGAGCAGTGGAGTGAAGGATGGAGCAGGAATGTCCCACTCTGTGTGGTCAGGAGGTTCCTGGGACTGTGGGGAGCTATTTGTGCGGTAGTCTGGCCCCATCTGGTAGCTCAGACCATCTAGCAGATTCCCAGGGCCCTGTGCTGGTTGAAAGGTTCCCTTGTTGGTATCTTGCAGCGCACTTTGACTATCAGTATGGGTACCGGAAATTTGAGGGTTCAGATGGCTCCCGCACCCAGAAGTATGCTAGCAACATCACTTACTACTTCGACAACATCAGCAGCACTGAGCTGTACAGTGTGGACCAGGAACTGCTCAAAGACTACATCAAGCGGCAAATGTAAGYACTGCCTCTCTTCCTTGCCTGAACATTGTTTGGAGATGTTTGTTGGTGGCATGACACCCTCCCTGGAGGCTGCGTAGCTAATTCCTCGGATAGGGCTAGAGATGAGGCATGTTTACTTGGTGCCACGCTGCTTGCAGCACTGACTCGCTGCTTCCTCATGCCCAGGTTCCCTAGCTTTCTGCATCCAACCTCGCAGCAGTGGAACAGTTCAGTGCAGGAGAGGGCAGGGATTATTTCCTCAGAGTTCCCTGAGGAAGGTGACAGCAGTCACTTCTCACTGACATATTGTTTGTGCAGAGAGTATTACTTCAGTGTGGACAACCTGGAGCGAGACTTCTTCCTGCGTCGCAAGATGGACTCAGATGGCTTCCTTCCCATCACCTTGATTGCCAGCTTTCACCGGGTGCAAGCACTGACTACTGACATCAGTCTCATCATCAAGGTGAGGGCAAGGGAAGCTCAACTTTTCTTCGTGTTCTGTTTCTCACTATCTTAGCCTGTTTTCTAACTTGATTGTGGGTGACATACAAGTGATGCCTCCCTTTGCCCTATTCCATCCTGCCTTTGGACTGCTTGGGGCTGAGCCACCCAGCATGCTAAAGCAGAGTCCTAAACTAACCTAGTGTCACTTGGTTCCAGGCTCTGAAGGACAGCAAGGTAGTGGAAATTGTGGACCAGAAGATCAGAAGAAAAGAGCAGCCAGAAAAATGGGCTCTGCCTGGCCCTCCTATGGCAGACTACACACAGACAGACTTCTCCCAGTTCATCAACTGCCCTGAGTTTGTGCCCAGGCAGAGCTTCCAGAAGGAGACGGGTGAGTGTCCTGGGAAGTGTGGAATATGGTGTTGGAACTGCAAAAGGACTGAGAGTTCTGAGAGGCAAGCGTGTCCTTAAGGCAAGGCTCTGACATTTGGTTTCTGCGATGTGGTGGGAGATGGCATGAGTCCATCCAGTATGTGGGAAGAGGCTTCAGACCCTCGGAGTACTGGCCCTGTGTGTGKGGGGAAACATGAAAGAATCAAGTGTATGGCTTTGCCCTTACAGGAGGAGGTAGAGTGGTACTCAGTTGGGGGCTGGAAGGATTCAGGGAGGGTCAGTCCTGCTTGGAAGTCTCTTGGCTGTTTCTGGAAACACCCTCCCACCTTAAGGCGAAACAGAGGACCCTCATGATCCAATCTTGCCCAAATGGGTGAGGAGATGTGGGGCATAAATGAGGCAGAAGGTATGGAGCAGTCAATCATGTGCTGGGGAAGGTTCTGCTGTCCTTTAAGGGTTGCCCCTGTCCTTACCTCCTCATTCCRTTGGGATAGGAAGGATCCCAGGGCTGTGCCTGAGAGGCCATATAGAGGAGCTGCCTGGAGCCATTGCAAGAGTTAGTGTTGGCAGGAGAGATCTGTCCCCACTGCCTCAAAGCTGTCGTGAAGAGGTTTTCTAAGAGCAGCAGATTAACCACCTGCTTCAGGGCTCTTTACGCATCTGGGAAATGGGCACCTGCAGAGCTCTGTGGTCAAAACTACAGCATCACAGCCTTAAACATATATATATGTGTGTGTGTGTATATATATATATGTATATATATATATATGTATATATATTTTGGCACTCTGAGGCAGCCTGCTGTTAGCAGGGATGCTGCCCGCCTGGGGTGCTGGATGCCGTTGTGTCCCATGAGTTACGCTGCGCTGCCAAAATAACTTGCTAGCAGAGGTAGATGCTTTCCTCTTGCTTGGGTGTTTTACGCACACAGTCCCTAGGCCTTGCTCCCTCTCTCCAAGCCCAGGCCATATGCAAGGCTRAGCACCAGCTCTGAGGCTTGTAAAGCACTTTGTGGTTCTCACTGGCTCTAGAATCTGCTCCTGGCTCCCCACGTCCTGCCAGCCCAGTCCCCACCAAAACAGAGGAGGTGAGTAACCTGAAGACAATGCCCAAGGGCCTGTCCGCCAGCCTGCCTGACCTGGATTCAGAGACATGGATTGAGGTGAAGAAGAGACCTCGGCCCTCCCCAGCAAAGCCCAAGGTATGAAGTGATATAGGAGCTGTTGGGATGGGGTTCTGCCAATTATCTGTGTGACTTTAAGCATAACTGAGCAACAGGTTTCGCACCAAAGTCTGTCAGTCATGGGAGTGACTTCCTAGTCTCTCCTGTCCCCATCTGAACTCCCTTTATAGCCCCTTTCCAGAGGCTGATATGCAAATAAAGTGTCCCCTCAAATGGGCAATTTCTGGTTGGGATAAAGAAACATGTGGTAGCAGGGTCTCCCAGGTGCTAGGCCTGTTCTGTTATCTGGTCGTTACCCCACATCACTTTTGTCCCTGTGCTTGTAGAAACCAGAGGAGTCAAAGACGCCACAGCAGCAGAAGCAAAAGGACCAAGATGAACCAGAGGAACTGGACTTCCTTTTTGATGAGGAGATGGAGCAGATGGATGGCCGCAAGAACACTTTCACTGACTGGTCAGATGAGGATTCGGATTATGAGATTGATGATCGGGATGTGAACAAGATTCTCATTGTGACACAAACACCTCCTTACCTGCGCCGGCACCCTGGGGGGGACCGGACTGGCAACCACACGTCCAGGGCTAAAATGAGCTCAGAGCTGGCCAAGGTGATCAATGATGGGCTGTACTACTATGAGCAGGACCTGTGGACAGAGCAGTTTGAGCCGGAGTACTCTCAGATCAAGGTGAGAGCTGGGCACTCTAGCTGATCCAAGGAAGGGAGTTTATGTGTGAGCGAGATGCTTCCTTACAGGGAGCCTGGTGTCAGGCAAGTTGGCCGCTCTGGGCCTTTGGGATGAAAATGGCAGTACCCAGGGTTCTGTACTACGTGCAGGGTAGAACTAAGCTGGGATTTACCCTCCTACAGCATAGGGCTGTAGGCAGTGCTCAGGATTCCTAGTTCCTAGCATTATGTTCTCTGTTGTGTCTGGGATAAACACAGCCCTGTAATGTAGCACAAGACTGCAGTAAGTTAAATAACGTGCCGGTGACAATATGACCTGGAAAACGGGATGCATCATTCTATTGTTGACCAGAGTCTTGGCTGTTCCTGGCTGTGGTGGTGGGCAGGCAGTGTCAGACCTCTGAAAGGAGTGAGTGTCTCTGCATGGTTCATAGTGCCCAGTGCTTAGAGGCGTGGTCCCCTGGAAACTGCAGTTACTGGGGGCAGGTTCATTGATAGCTAGACCACACCTGGCTTYTGCTCTTCTCTATTTTATTGCCCCAGACTTGGGCTTTTTAGAGAAAGGCCATCTAACCTCACAKGCAAAGTAACTTCAGTCCCTAAACAAGCCTAGTAAAGCCTCCAACTGTGAGAATCACCAAGTTCGGACTCATGTGTTTTAGAGGCAGATGGGCTGTCAGAGCTACTAGCTGGGCTCTGTCTCTGCAGGTTGGGTCTTAGACACATGGCTGAAGCTCTTTGGCAACTAAAGCTAAGGATGTGGGGAAAGTGAGTAAYGGGATCAATGGGAAGAGTGTTCTGGATACTTCAAATAAATAGGAGTATTGTGCCTTGCACACAATGTGGCTTTGAGGATGGGGGAAGGAGGTTCTAAAGATGCAAGAAGGCAGCAGGGATTGTGGGGTGCTGGTCAAGCAGAGATTGTCAGACTTACCTTGAACCCTGCTGCACCAAAGCTGACAAGACAAGTAGAAGATCATGAAAGAAGTAAATGATTACAAGTGAAACTGCTTTGTAGGATCCTTGAAAGCTTGGGTCTGATGGGTTCAGGTCTGGTCACTGCAGTGCCCTGTTTTCTGTCTGTCTGTATTTCCCTTTTTAACATATGAGCAACACATCACCCTTCAGGGCTCTGAGGCCCAGTTGCTGTATTTTGTGCCCAGTGTTGCGACTGTTGCACAAGCAAAGCAGTGGTCAAGATGAGCTGTTGAGATTGGGGGAGAAGTAAGCAATTGGTTGCTTCATCATCTTCCTCTTCAAATGCAGCAAGAGGTGGAGAACTTCAAGAAGGTGAATATGATAAGCAGGGAGCAGTTTGATACCCTGACCCCAGAGCCCCCTGTGGATCCAAACCAAGAAGTCCCTCCTGGCCCTCCCAGGTTCCAGCAAGGTAAGTAAGAGCATAAATGGGTAGGACTGAATTTGTTCTCATCCTTGGTAGTAGGGCAGGGTTTGGGTAGGGAGGCTGAAGCAAATGTGCTAGTACAGTCTCTGTGGAGGGCTGGCAATGGCAGGAACTAGAGCTGCAGATCTAAGATCTGTGAGTGGTCCTGGGGGGTTCTGTAGCAGCTGGGGAGAGGAGAGTAGAGACCACAGCCATGTGGCGTCATATTTCCCAGAGCAGTGTTGTTCTCTCAGCTGAATGTTTTTGAGCAAGAGAGAAGAGGCCTCAAAGCAGGGATGTCCCAGCTGATGGAGGAAATCTTGTCAGTCTTTCATGTAACAGTGAGGATGCAACTTCCCTCTTGGACCTGCTCATCACAGCATCCGTACCTGGAAGGCAACTCCCTGCCAGGCCTGGCTGCCTGTGAATGGGGCCTGCTGCTCAGGCAGAGTGCTGGCCTGTCTAACTTGGGATGCAGGGATTTGTCATTGCTGTTAGCTACTGGGAAGCAAATAACTCATAGGATGCGTGAAAACTCAGCCTTGGATCTGCTGCAAGGCATTGGGTTGTCTGGACACACTTGTCACAAGCTAGATTTGAAGCTGGTCATCTCAGGAAGACTGAGACATATTCATGAACTACTGCTCCTGCTGCTTCCTGTCTCCTGGATGGGAGTCCCTTGGTTCTAGTGATACTCTCAGACTCAGAGTTCAGTTTGACCCAGGATAGGGTTTTCTTTCTGCAGTACCTACAGATGCTTTGGCTAACAAGTTGTTTGGAGTCCCTGAGCCTTCGACGATTGCCCGGTCTTTGCCTACGACTGTCCCAGAATCGCCCAACTACCGCAATGCCAGGACCCCCCGGACCCCTCGCACACCTCAGCTGAAAGATCCGACACAGACGCCTCGGTTTTACCCAGTGGTGAAAGAAGGCAGGACGATAGATGCCAAGGTAGGCCCTGGGCTGGGGTGCAGGAGAGAGGCTGAAGTTCCCCAGCTGGGGCCCGTAGAGGAAGAGGATGCATCTCTGCACTGTGTCTTGCAGACTCCACGAAAGAGGAAGACGAGGCACAGTTCAAACCCCCCGATGGAGTGCCACGTGGGCTGGGTGATGGACTCTCGGGAGCACAGGCCTCGTACTGCCTCTATCAGGTACTGGACATATCAGTGCAGGATGACAAAGAAAGCAGAAATGGGGAAAGGAGTGGGTGTGGGAAGGGGATAGGGCAGTGTTGTCTGGTCTGGCAGCTCTTCCCAGGAAAGTGTCACAGGGTGGAGTGCAACCTTGTGCTGCTGTTGGCTGGGTGATGCCAAGGCAGGGGGTTGACAGGAGTCTCTTGTGCTCAGCTCCAGCCCCTCAGAGGGAACGCCAGCCGTCGGAAGCTATGGCTGCACCCCGCAGTCCCTGCCCAAGTTTCAGCATCCTTCACACGAGCTGCTCAAGGAGAACGGCTTCACGCAACACGTCTACCACAAGTACCGTCGGCGCTGCCTTAATGGTAGGCATGTGGAGAGGGACAACTGCATCACTGGATTTGGGGCAAGGTGCCCATGTTCTGGCTATGTTGGGTGGGCACAGTATGGTAGCAGAGCACTCACTGGGAGATAAATTGGGTACTGTAGGACAACCTTGCTGGTAGCTGATGTTTCCCCACAGTCCATGCAGAGTGAGTTGAGCTGTGGCTTAGGGAACTCAGGGTATCCAACAACAGGGGATGGATCTAGTCAGAGTGCTGTAAACCCCTCCTGTATGTGAGCCCCTACACGGGGCTGGCTCCCTGGAGCAAGGTCCATCTTGTAATCAGCCCCTCTTCCCCAAACAGAGCGGAAACGACTGGGCATTGGACAGTCCCAGGAGATGAACACGCTTTTCCGGTTCTGGTCCTTCTTCCTYCGAGATCACTTTAATAAAAAAATGTACGAGGAGTTCAAGCAGCTGGCTGTGGAGGACGGGAAGGAGGGATACAGGTAGGAGAGGAGGGTCAGGGTGGCCATTCTTGGGAGGGGAGTGAGGGGAGAGGGTCTGGTCTTTGCAGGGCTGACAGCAAAGTGAAAGCAGCATCTCCCTGCCTTGCTTGGAAGCAGAACTGGGGCCACCCTCACTTGCCTCGTTTTCTGATGTGCAGTAGGGTGCTCTGCTCCAAGAGCCTCTCCGCACAGGTGCTGTGTGCACCACAGTGAGCAGGACGTGCTATTTCRTTCCCAGGTACGGTCTGGAGTGCCTTTTCAGATACTACAGCTATGGGCTGGAGAAGAAATTCCGGCCAGACATATTTAAAGACTTTCAAGAAGAGACCATCAAGGATTACGAAGCTGGTAGGTGCCTCCTTTGGCCTCCGCTTGGGTTGGCAGCGATGTAGCCCAGCTGTGTGGCTGCCCCAGGCCTCTGTTCATGACCTCAGGGAAACGGAAAAATGTATGTAAGTGCTCAGCTGAGACTTGCTAGGGTGCCCCTTTGTTCCACTGAGTCTAGCAGTCTTGACCTAGCTTTTCTTCCCTGTGCCAGTGTAGCCAGCCTGAGGGGTGTTTGGCACAAGGCAGGGAGGGAGCTGGGCTTGTAGCCCATCTGATGTCACCTACACAGCCTGAGATGCTTGAGACCTGCTCTCCTCATCCACTGGTGATGAGAGATGCTTCTGCACAAAGCAGAGACACTCGCTTTGCAGGGGAGAACTGAGTGGATGTTTGCTGGCCTAGAGCCTGTTTGGGGACAGGAGGAGGGTGAAATAACATAGTGGAAGACTGTAGCTCTCCCAGAACACATTATTCTGGGTTTTCTCAAGGCCCTGCAGTGCTGCAATCTGTCACCTATTTGTCACTGTCAGGCTAGGCACAGAGCCTAGGGGCATCCCCTGTCAAGAAGGCTGCCCAGTACTGATCTGATGTAGGTTACTGTCTTCTGGGTCCTCCGTATTGCCTCCGTTTTGCTTGCCGGTGGGCCAGAAGGTTCCCTGGGGTTGCCAGTCTGTGGGACTAGCAGTGAGGGAAGCCTTGGGGAAAGAGTTCTGACTTTTGGTTCAATTTTCTTCCCCCTATTTCAGGACAGCTTTATGGGCTAGAAAAGTTCTGGGCCTTCTTAAAATATTCCAAAGCCAAAAACCTGGACATCAACAGCAAATTGCAAGAATACCTCAGCAAGTTCAAGCGCCTCGAGGACTTCCGAGTGGACGTGAGTAGGAGCAGTGCCTGCACTATGCTAATCACCCCCTCAGACACTCCTCTGCCCTCTGAGGGTTTGGGGGCCCTAGTCCCTGCGTGGTGCCAGGAAGGGGAAATCAGTGACACCTAGTGTTGTACCTTGTCAGTGCAACTGGGCTAGGGATGAGCAACTTGAGCACCTCCAAGTCTGTCSTTCAGCAGCTGCATCGTTGAGAGCACGATGTTTACTGTCTATTTTATTTATTTATTTAAGCAGTGCTGTGCTGTTCCATCCCCAGGGAGCTCAGGCCTTTCTGCTGTGGCTAGGCTATGAGTGAGGTGAAATACGGCAGGATCGTACTGACATCACTGCCAGCAGGTTAGGTGCTGCTCAGGAGCAGAGGAGCTAGCACCAGACAAAGCTCATGCAACATCCTTACAACATGGGCATGAGCAGAAATGAGTTTGGTGTCTAAAGCCAGAGTAGTTGCTGCAAGGGTTTGCATATTGCAAATCTGCTTCAGAACAGCTCTCTGGGGCAATGCTTGTGTGCATCATCCCCTAGTCAGCTAATGAGGCAGAAGAAAAGAGCTTTAAAGGCTTGAGTGGAGCCAGTATTGTGCAGAGCTCTGGCTCCCAGACTTCTGGACTATGGCCACATGTGGAGAAAGGTGGTACCTAAAGCGCAAGGGTGACAACTTGCTCTTACTGGAAGTATGTCTGTCTTCCTGTAAACAAATCGGTGATGGTAGATTTGGAGAGGAGAGCAGCTGCCCTTGTGTGTGAGAAGGTTGTAGTGTTCCCTGTAGCTCAGAGAAGCAGGCTTGGAGGCAAGGCTGTTTCCTGATCCAGGGAGAAAGGATATGCTTTTTGAGAAGTCTGTGCTGATACTGGGGTGTTCCTATTGCAGCCACCCATGGGAGAGGAAGGTGGACACAAGAGATACCCAGCGACATCAGGGGGAGATGGCAGGAAGCGCTATCCATCCCAGTCTTCCAGCAAAACGRTCAGCCAGTGCCCATCCAGCCAAGCTCACAGCTCGCCCAGCCAGCCTGCGCATGAGGATGCCAAAAACCTGAGCCAGCTAGTCCCTACCCCGGCAGCCGCAGAATCACAGACAGCGGGGAAGTAGAGGGGCTGCAGCTTCTGCTTCCTGCTGAGAGAGTGGGTTGGTGGGGGACTGGCTCAGAGGAGGGGAGACGTGAGGAGGAGGGACAGGAAAGGAATTGGAATATGGGTGCCTATGAACAGGCTGCTAGGGAGAAACTTCAACGCACATGATTATTATTATTATTTTTTTCTCTTGTGGCTGGAAAGCAAAGATGATCTGCATCTAAAACACCATTTTGCTATTACAACCCTGACCAGAGCCAGACCCACCATCACTGGACCCATCCTTTGCTTTTCCTTCCCACTGTTCCCCTTATGTGCACACATTCATGTCTTAGTGTCTCTTTAAAAAATGTTCTGGCTGGGTTGGAAAGGGGAGATTTTTTTATTATTATTATATATATATCAAGTTTTAAATTATTGCTAGAAGTTTGTCTGGATTTACCAAAACAAGTCTGCTCTGCGTGGCCCCAAAAGCTCCCCTCTGTGTTCACCCTTTGCATCGCTGGGCAGCCTGATCAGGAAGCTCGGAGGAGTGAGGTTCCCCGATGGGGGATCGAAGCCGCAGCGTCTCGTGACCCTGTGGAGCCTCTGATCTCCATGACCTGGCTGGTTTCTCCCATTCCAYTTACGACAGTGCGTCTTTGTCACTGACTGCTGCAAAAGGAACATCACCCTGTTCGTCTTCCCTGTCCCTCCTCCCCAGCGTCTTCACCTCCAGCCTTCCCTTGGGTCTGGTTCTCCTTCTGCCCACCTCTCCCTTTCATCACGGACAATTTGGAAGTCAACCAAAGGACCTCTGCCGAGGATAGGCTTGTTCTGACTCCTTCCTGCGCATGGGGCTGGTGAGAGGCAGGCAGGCGCCTGGAATTGAGCCTGTGCGGACAGTGTGCCTGCCTCCCCAGGAACACCCGTTGCATACAAAGACAGGACTTTGTCGAAGGAGATTTTCTCTTCCCTTGGAAAAATGAAACAACAAAAAAAAACACACAAAACTCCTAAAAACAACAACAACAAAAAAAACCTTTAAAAAGACACATCTCCCTTTGCTTTCTTCCTTGGAAATATTAATTGAAGAAAAAAAAAAGAAAAAAAAAAGTTGCCTTATGGTGGAGCTGAAACTGGGAGGCTTACTCGGCTTCCTGGACCTTGGAGCATGCTGGGCTCTTAGCTCACCTGCCCAGAGACTCCTCACGGCACTGCTGCCGAGCTATCTTCCCCACGGCCTTTCCTCAGACCCTGGAGCTCACTCAGACACTTCCCCCTGCCATGTGGACTCCCTGCCAGCCCCAACTGCAGCAGGGGAAGGTGCTGAGAACAGTCAAACCCAAGGCTCATGAAGTAGTTGAAGCTGCTGCTTTGTGTATATGCTGTTGTAGCATCCTCCCCACGATAGCAACTGTATGTGCTTGTGGCCTCACTTGGACTTCCCCACACGCTGCACATTCTGCCGTCTCCTGCCAGTCCTAGAGCAGCCCAGGGCCAGGGCAGGAGCTCAGTCTGCACCTCCAGTGTCATCAGGAGGTGAGCAGGGAGATCCATCACAGCAGCTGGAGGAACTATTTCTTGCTGTGAGCAAGGGAGAGGGCAAGCGTGTCCTTTACATAACTTAATGCTGTAGCCTGACCTGTGAGTGATGCAGTGCTGAGGAACCCCCCTCCACTGCAGGTGCAGGTCTGTTAGTGGGACTTACTAGGGGTACGAGTGGGAGACCTGTCTGTCAAAGGGGGGCTTTTGTGTGGGTTTCCTTCTACATGTCTCAGCAGGTGACTGCATGGAGTCTCCTGCTTTGGGCAGCAGCCCTGTGCTTCTCCAAGGGCTGAGACTGTGCTCTGCTGCCCCTTGCTTGGCTGAGGGAAGGGGAATGATTGCAAAGCTGCTGTGGCATTTACTCGGCTCTTCTGAGCAGCAGCAGGTGAGCTTTGGCAGGCAAATCCTCCCCAAGTTTGTGAGCTACGTTGCCTTGAAGCAGGTGGGGATGTGTCAGAGGGGCTGAAATCTGCTCCTGGAGCCCAGATGTAGCACTGGAATATTGTGCTCCTGCTTTAAAGGTAGAAGCTTTTTTCAGCGAGAGCTGCCTGCCTTGCTGCTGCTATGCTCTGTCTCCTGGGTCAGGATATGTGCTTTGTAGCTGGCTTGATTGTGGCTCTTGGTACCTTATGCTTATGAGCTGCAGTGTGTTGAGTGGGGGGCACTATGATGGGCTACTCAAAGATGCAGGTAACTATTACCCTTGTGGCAAGATCAAAAGTTGGTAATGAGCTGCATTTTTCCAAAATACCCGACTGATACAGAGCTGTATCTTGTAGCTGGAAAAAGGAGTCATCTCTCTGGGCCTGTCTCCAAACAGCTGTGAGACTTGTTGGCAAGAGCAACTAGGAGTTGAGAGCAGAAAAAAGGACAGTGAGCTTGGGCAAGTTAGCCAGAGTGGCCAGCAGGGAATTGGAGATTAGAAGTGGCTATGGATGCTACTGGACCCTGCCTGGCTAAAGTTACCATCTTCCCTAATTGATGCTGCATCGAACATGCTGCTTCGATAGGTGGGTAGAGGGAGGGAAAGAAGGTGGGCTGGTCCGTGTGGAGCAGCTTCGTGAACTGCTGCTAGTAATTGAAAGCACAGCTAGGGTTTGAGTGAGGCTGGGTCGCTACTTTACCATTTCCTCATATTGTGATCCTGGTCTGGTCTGTCTACGATTACCACGTCAATCCTGCAGCTTGGTACCGCTTGGAGGCACGATTTCAGCGCACAAACGTGTCTAAATCCGTGGCTTACTCTGATACAGCAGCAGTGGTCTGGGATCCCGAAGTGGTACCCAGGCTAGATTGTCAGGCAAAGTTTGTACAGCGGTGTGGCCTTGACTGTTCATTACCTCTGAATTTCCCTTCTCTTGTGGGCTGGAGTCAGACATCTAATGTTATGAATGTGGCAGGGTTTGACCCTAATTTGGGAGGGAGGGAGGGAGTCCTGAGGCTATAGACTGAGGATTGAGCAAGGATACTAGCAACTTACTGTTGTCAAGTGCAGGTGGGTTTTACTTGGTGCCCCAGGTGGTCCTTGCTGCTGTGTTCTCTGTATTCTTCTCATTGGTGCATGTTCTCTTTTGAAGGCAGTTGTCTGCATTTTATTTTCACAACAAAATAGGAAATTAGGAAAAATAAGCTTCTGTGGTGTTGTTGCTCGTGGAGCAGACTACAGAATTGCTCTGGTAGTGGAAAAGGTTAAGAAACATCCCACAGAATTCTTCAAAATCTGAATTGATCTTAAATTATTTTAATTTCCCAGACTGAGATCCTAGTCTTGGCCCAGAACAGTTTTCCCCCTCTGCTGAGTCAGTGGTTTGTCGCATCGGTGTGGCTGAGGCCCCGTTTGAAACAACGTCAGTTTTACAAGAGAGGTTTGGTCAGAAGGGCAGTCCTGGCTGTCATACTGCAGTCTGGGTTTGCATGCTGCTGGTCTTTGTTAGAGATGACAGTATATTGTGTTAACTGTGTTCCGTGCTTTAATTTCTGTGTTAGACAGCAGTGTGTCCAGGGAATGCAGGAAAAATGGAAATAAGCAGCTGTTACTTGCTCCTGTGTGTCTTCCTGTAGACTGAAACAACACAGGGGAATACGTTTCTGTTTGCTGTCACTAGAGCSGGGGAATCAAAAGCTTGCTGTTCGCAGCCCCAAGTGTAGAGGCTGTTCGGGGGGAGAGCACTCTGTAGACTTCTGGTTAGAAGCAAGTCTCCTGCACCCCTGTGTTGTGTGGCAGCATTTTGCAAGGCTGGGGATGCAGAGTGCTTGCTGTGCCAAGCTGAGGAGGGGCCAGCTGCTCTGAGGTTGAMCCTAAACAAGGTTTTCCTGTGTCTTACGGTGTGCACAGGGGACAGATCTTTAAGTGCGCTTTCCTTTTGGCTGCAAGAAGCCTGCTACTGCTGTGTAGACTTTGTACAGAAGGCATCACACACAGTTTACTCCACCTCTGAGGGAAGAAGACAGCTGTCCAGAGAGGGGTTTTGCTTCTGAGGAAGCTTGGATCCCTCTTGCCCTCCTGCTGAGGAAGGAGTTTGGCCTGGCTTTCAGCTTGGATGCTTCGTTGTGGTCGTATTTCGTGCTTTTTGGTCTGAGTGGTCTGGCACATGCATTTCTGTTGCTGCAGTGCCACTCACTGATGTGTTCTGCAGCTCACGGTCACTGCGCCTGGTTGGCATCAGGCCGTTGGCCAGCAGCTGCTTTCAGAGGGATGCTGAGGCTCTTGGGCAGCTGGTAACGCACAGCCTCTGGGCAGAGCTGGGGGGGGTTCTCCCATCTCATCCCCCTGCCCTGGGAGGGCCTGCCACAGGCAGCCTCCCCTTTCTGGGGTCCCTTGAAGGTGCGGGTAGCTGTGACAAGTGCAGCGCTCTGTGGTGTGGGCTCAGTAGCGGAGGTGGAAGGTGTGTGTGCACACATTTCGGAGGAGGCAGTATTGCTTTGCCATGTTCATTGAAAAGAAACAATAAAACCTTAAAACAAAACAAACAAACAAAAAAAAMCCCTGCTGCTCCATCTGCCCATCTGTTCCTCTTCCTGCTGCTTCCCTTCACGCTCCCCGTTAGTGACCTTTCACCGTAACCCTTGGGTTCCCTTGAGGTTCTGCAACTGCTGGTTTTGATTCTGACTGGTCAACTGTACTGTAACAAAATGATGCGTTAACCTCGGTATCCTGCCACGTTTCCTTACACATTGAGCATGGCAGTGCAGAGGAGGGGGCCTTTTAGCTGTTAATGCCTTTCCAGTTATTTTATCAAAAACAAAACAAAACAAAACAAAACACCCTGTAAATGTAGCAAGCTGTTTGGAATGTTTGTTTTCTCCTGTGTCTCTTCTCTGAGACTGGTTATGTCACTTCGTCACTGTTTTGAAGTGGATGCGAGGCTCTTGAGAGGGTGGCTACGCTTGATGTTAAATGCCTCACTGACTTTTTGAAGTTTCCAATACATGTAAAAGATGAATGGCTGTTTAAAAAGAAAATACTCATCTCAGTGGCGTGAAATAGGTGGATGGAGGGCAGTGTTTCAACAAGTAGTTTACAGTTTCACTTTCTGCAGACACTTGAACATAGGACCGTATATCTGTGACAAGCACATCGCGTTRGTAGGAAGCTCCAGAAAAGTATGAAACGGCCTGGGCGTCAACTGACC
Source organism: Rhea americana (assembly GCF_003343005.1). Classification (NCBI taxonomy): domain Eukaryota; kingdom Metazoa; phylum Chordata; class Aves; order Rheiformes; family Rheidae; genus Rhea; species Rhea americana. The sequence goes on from NW_028186657.1 coordinate 3,515,331, forward strand.
TGTTTTCAGTTTGTGTAACGTCAGTGTGTCGAAGCGTGCTTTGGGTTAACTCGAGATTCCCCTCTCTGTCCCCTCTGTGGCTCGTTCCTGCTTCGCTATGTCCACAGTGCAAGTCTCGCCCGTAGGTTGGCCCGTGCCAGCAGCGTACTCGGTGGGAAGGGGCGCTCGGCAGCGCTCTGTCCCTCGAGCCTGCCTGATGGTGTGCTGGCAGGGCACGGCAGCCAGCCCGCACCCCCTCTGCTGCCCCCAGCCTTCCCTGGTCCCCTCGGGGTTGGGAATCTTGGAGCCGTTACTCAGAAACGGGCACGGAGCCTTACCTAGTTGAGGCTGAAGTGGGAAGCCCCTGGCCCCAAGGGTTTGCCCTAACCTGCTCAGATTGGGTGGATTAGACCTTGGCCTTTCAGTAGCTCACCTGGAACWAAAGGGGTGATGGTTTGATGTGCTGACCCTTCTCAAACTGTGTGTGTCCCCCAACCTCAGCCTTCTGTTTCCCAGAACTAGAAAGTGTGTGCAACCTTCTTCAGCTGCATTTATTGTAGAGACAAACTTAAAATGACTCATCACAGACCATTTATCACTTGGGAGGAAAATCTTGTTGATACGGCCCGCTGTACCTGATCCATCTTCTGTCGATAGTACATAATCTTTGACCCATGTGCTAGGATCATCATCACATATAAAAGGAAAAGAGAAAAATGTAAAATACTTGAATGAGAGCTTGTATTATAACATTAATATTATTCAGAGTATCTGCTTTCTAGGCTGATGTGATTCATTATTCTAGTAATGCTTTAGTCCTTTGTAATTTGTGGTAATTATGCTTTTTCCTTTTTAATACAAAAAAAATGTATAAAAATAAAAACTTCAAAAGACAATGCAGTTTGGGTTTTCTGTTCCAGTAATCTGCTTGCCCATTTTAGAGCGCTGTAGGTTGTATGAACGGGTTGAGTTCCTGTGTGTATGGCTGCAGGAATTGGGGGAAGGTGGGGAAGGAGCTGGCTTCCGTGGGCAGAGTTAGGCTGACATCAGGTAAGTGCAGCGTGGGTCAGCTCTGTGCGTGTTCTCAAAAGAACTTCCTTAAGAAGGATGTGGACCAGCAATGATGAGATTTTTTTTTTTTTTTTGGGGGGGGGGGTTAGACCCCCAAATGTTAAAAAGATCCTGGGGAAAATAGTTCCCAGCATGTCTTGATCTGTTGCGTAGGTACTTGTGGATGCGCATAAAAGTATGAGTGTTTTCTGTGGTAGAGTGCGATCCTTCCCTACAGGGTTTCACCACTCTCTATGTAGACAGCTCGGGAAAGCAGTGACTTTTTCTTTTTGCTATGGAAGTCCCTTTCCATAGTTTTGTTGCTTTGATTTGTGCCCCCTTCTGGTGTGTGGGAAGTGAGATGAGGCTCAGCAGTAGGAGGTAATTTACCAGGGCTTGGGTCACGTAGGCTGAAGGGACCTTTCTGTGGGACCAAGTGACTTGGAGGCTTCTTAAACCCTTCATTCTTCTGTATTAATTGTTTTAACAGAAAAAGCACAAGTGCTTCCACTTGCACTTTGCCATATCCCATGCGAGAGAAACTTGCTTTACATTTGCAGAAATTAGTTTGTAGAGTTGAGGATGTGATGACCCTTAATTCAGTTCTGTACTAATGTCTTGCATGCTGAGGCTCTGTTCATGGGAAGCTGGAGCCTCTGAGGTGTGTATAGAGGAGAGTTTCTAAAGCTGTGGCTCCATTGCCTTTCCATGGGGTTCCAGGCCAAATCATCCCACATCCAAGGCATTCTGAGATAGGGTAAAGCTGAGTCTCAGAGAAATAGTACTTTTGAGTCCCTACAGTGTGTAGTTTCAGTAATTTTACTGGTATTTCTGTAGCAAGCAGCTGAAAGACTAGTACTATGGCCGAAAGTATGGCCTGTGGAAAAAGTGTTATGACCATCAGAGTACAGGAACCCCCAAAACAACCATGTGGCGTAGAACACATCTGGCTTGGGTGCAGGCAGCCAGAACCAAGGATCAATGAAGGTAATTACAAAACAAACAAACAAGCAGCTAAACTTGTTTTGAAAATACCTTTCTAGGGAAGATTTTTGTGCCCTAGACGGGAATTCATAGTCAGCAAGTGCAGGAATTTCAAGTAGCATGTTTGAACTCAGCTTTGGGTTTTATTACTTAAGAACAATAACCTGTTTCCCAATTAAAATACTATTTGGCATAAATTGTCTCTGGTCTTCTGGTCCCCGGGCTGTGCAAGAACTGCAAGCTGGTAGGTCTCATTCTGCTTTCTTGGGAGAATCAGGGATGCTTTCTGAGAGCGGTGTAAGGCTGAGGAGGACTTTGTGTCTCTTGAAGGCTTTTGTTTGTCTAAACAGGGTGTCTGTTCCATGCAAATAATCCAGCAGTCCCAGGACTCCGTAGCACTGGTTGAACCTGCCAACAAAACAGGGTAGTTATCACTGGAAGTTACTGAACTTACCACACCCTTCCTATCTCCTTGGATGAGCCTCCTTGGATGAGTCATTTCTCCTACTGTACCAGTCTCCCTCAAAGCCTTATCTTTCACACTTGCTGAAGCCTGGGTGAAACTTCTCCTAGAACTTTCCTGCTCACTCATCTTTACCCAGAAATGCTCCTGCTGAACAAGGTGTCTCTGGGGTTGTTCAGTGCTGCAGGAGCAGCAGGGCAGTAAGCTAGAAGGCTGCATTGCCCACGTCCGTGTRCTCTGAGGCCAGGCTGCCTAAAGACAGCTGCTGCACTTCCAGCACTGTGGAAGTGAGCAGCTGGCACAGCCATTCTGCCCACAGAGCCTGAGGTCTGCAGTGATCGATGTCCTGATGTAAGCTGAGCTTCTGAGGAAATGATTGATGACAATAGCTGGCTCCATGATTTGGGTGTTGACCTGCGCTTAGGCCGCAGCAGAACTGCCATATTTCCTGTTCCTACAGGAGAGGCAAATCATGTTAAAGGGAATATTTGTATGAATTTAATGCGCATCTGGAAGTTGGGAACAATTCCTCCACTGCTTTGGTATGTATCTCTGAGCAACCTACTGAAATTATGCTCTCTCCAGTATAAAAGGTGGCTGAGAATTTTTGCCAGGAGGCGTTGACTATGAGTGCTTGGGCAAGATACCTGATCAGAATGCTGCTAATCCCAGTATTTGGGAAGAGATGGGCAGACCCTTTCTGCAAACTTTTATCAGCTATGCAATTTGCTCTTGCATGCTCTTTATTCTAGATCCTGTGCAGTTATCTTCTAAACTCCTAGAAGGAACCTTGCAAAGAACTATTTTTCACTCTGAGTTTGTCCTGGGGGAAGGCCAGGTGATACCTGCTACTTTAGATGGTATGTGCTTTCATTTCATGTAATCTTAGGAAACCCAAAAAACTCAGCCTTAGCTGCTGTGTTTATGCTTTGTTGAAGCTTCCAAGTCAGCCAATGGAGAAATGTAGATCTCAGGGAGATGGCTGACAGTTGCACAGGAGATCAATTAGAATCCTCTGAAATCCAGACTTTAGCTGTCATATTAGGTGAACTGGAGGTGTTTCACTGTTTGCACATGAGTTATACAAGAATATTTGACCTTCAAAAGGAGCTTTGCCTGTCAGCAGTGAGAGTGCACAGGCAGAAGGGGAAGGGGAAACTGAGCAGTGCCCACACGTACTTGAGGTGGTGGAAGTCGTGGAATTCCGGCGACGGTAGGAGGGGCAGGTGGTAGCCACAGTGCGAAATGCTTGTTGTTAAAAGAGCCAAGGAGAACCACAGTGTGACTGAAGCAATATGAGACCCCATGATCATCGGCCCAGTCATGACAGGTAACGTGTTGGAAAACTAGAAATGAGAAGCAAACTACCTCATTAATGGGTCCACAAAACGCAAACTCCTGTCCTGGGAGCCGAGGTGCTTCGCCTGAATGACACATTGCATTAGTTCTGTGCAAGTAATGCAAAGCCAAGATCCCTTTGGAAATGCCATACTAAAATTCCAATATCATTAAAGAAATAACTTGCTCTGAGGCAACTGAATTATACTTGCTACAAGACATACCAACAGTCCAACCTCCTTACGCTTGTAGTAAAATTTAGTTGTGATCTCAAAGAAGGTGTAAGGACAGTACAGTTTTAATAACTGCTCCTGCAGTCAGAGGTCTGAATTTCACCTTCACTTTAGAAGAATGCTGAAGTGATGATTCCAACTGCACCACTTTGTTGTGTACTACCAGTAGCACAAATGGCCGCCATCGCCCAGACCAAGCTTACTGCACCGGCTTGGCTCAGCTGCACTCCTGAATCTAAAAAGTAAGTTTTCTGCCCAAAGACTGACAATTCTGCAGACTGTAGTAGCTATGGTTTGTGGAGCTGGTGCTGCAACCCAGGACTGTTGTTACAGGAGATTGTATTTAAAAATGGAAGAGTGGAATCTTCTAACGGTAGGATGTGTTTTCACACAAAATTTTGGCTGATGCAGAAGTGGGAAATAGCAAAGTCTTACAAACACAGATCCAAGCCACCAATGACAGAAGGCTGAGTCCATGCAGGAACCCAGACTGTGTAAATGCTGTATCTCATTCTAAAGAAAATCTGTGCTCCCATGTCTTGCTGTGCTCAAGGAAGCACCATTCAATTATTCAATTTCCCTATTTGGAGGCCTTTGGATCTGCGCTCCTAAAGCTAGTGGAGTCCACTATAAACAGTGTAACACTTCTAAGTTGCATTTCCAAGAAGCCTTTAGCTTTCTCTCCTGAAGAAGCAAGCTTCTGAATGCACACTTGCTTTGCTTCTTTTACCACTCTTTCTCATCCCCTGGAAATTGCACTCCATGCAGGAATTCAAGAGCGATCATAGGAGAATCTACTTACTATGTGTTCTACCAGGTGAGCATACATAGAGACTACACCAATGGGGGCTGTCCATTCATGGTGCTTCTTGTGAATGTGCTTGTAGAGGAATGGGAGATGAACAAGCCTAAGTAGAGAAAACAGAAATGTTGGTTTTGAGCCCCATAAGAAAGGAACAGAGTAACATAACACTGAATTTCTGCTGGGGATTTGCTCACACCTTTTTTTTTAATTTAGAGATTTCAGAGCAGCTGGGAATAAGAGTGTAGGACTCCTGGCCTTCCTGTCTCTGGCACTGAGCCCTCACCCAATGGATGGGTCTACTGGCTACTGTTAAGCACAGGAAGTTCAGAYACATCCCATAACTTAAAAGTCCCTGAAGCACTGATTTACTTGAACCTGGGAGTACCTTTCGGAAGACTCACTTTTTCACCATGTTAGATTTTTTCCTACTGAGAACTGTTAGAGACAGGATTTTAGGTTACATGAGCCCTTAGTAAGAAATGGCCTTTTTAGGTGCTCCACATGCATTTGTCCAAAAGGGAAATCTATGTATTTCTGGGAATGCTATGTTTGCTGCCACACAGTCTTGAAGGTTTTTTAGTATCCTGCTTTAGTTTTTCCTCTAATATTGGTGCTAGTGCTCAGAAGGCCTATAGGGTCAACATCTAAGCCCTGTTTGGTAGGTGCTGTACAAAAGAGTGGGAGATCAGTCACTAATCTCTTGAGCATTTTTTCTTTCAGAATAGTTAGTCTTCTTCTCTTATTTAAGGAGTCGGGATACAGCTTTTCTATAAAGCCAGCTGTTTTGTTTCTTCCTTAGCCTCCAAGCTGTTCCATATCTGTACCTGCACCTAAAACACTTCTACTTGTTATAGTTACATGTGGTATTCCAGCACCAAAAACTCATATAGTAAAGGTGGCTACCAGTACCTGTCTTCCCACTGAATATAAGATTGAGGGAAGAGTGAGGACAGGTCTATTGCTGTCATAAAAGAGAGGTATAGTTCTTAGCCTTAAAGGCATGGGGACAGAGTGTCCCGTTCCTATGTTCAGCTCACCTGTGTGAATAATAGAAGAGAATTTCCTCTATTAAGGTGAAGATGCTCAACTCTACAAAGAACCAGTGGAAGGTGGGTAGTTCCTTGCTGAAGGTGTTGCCCCTCCATTTCATGATGTAGAACGTGGGTAAAAGCATTGGGAGGGTGACAAAGAACTGATTAAACAGCACTGTGTATATCACTTGTTTCAATTTCTTTGTATCCACCTACAAAAGAGAATTCAGGACTTCAGCCTGCATCAGATGCAACATGGCTTTGAATTGGGAGGATAAAGAGCTTTAAGAAGTATAGTTTTTTTTTGTGTTAGTTCATGCATCAACTTTTTAATAAGCTGTCAGATAATCCAGATCTGGTCAGTAGCATAACTACAAGATCTACCTTCCTCTCTGCAACTGATGTACAAGGCTCAACTTGATTCTTCTTGTATCCTATTGCCTTACAAGAGAACAGCTTAACTGGTTCTCCTCTCTTCTCCGAGCCTGAGACTGCCCAAAGGGTTTAGCCAGCAGAAGAAGCACAGTGAGAAAAACTTACAGGATCATTCTTGCCCAGCTGAATGCGATATCGAGTAATGAAAGCTGGTTTTCCTGTTACATCAGCCACTATAAGGATTCCATTGAAGCTCCAGAAAACAAGGCTGGGAATCAGTGCAGCCCCTGTAACAGGAGGAAAAGGTAGAGACATATGAATAAATAAGAGACATAGGTAATTTAGAAACAAAATACAGTGGACTAATATCCAGAAGGCCCTGGCAAGGGCCTGGCTGTGTGAGGTAAGCATTCTCTGCCCTGAGGTGCTTTAAAATGGATTACAGGTAGGTTCTGACACCATGGTAAGACCTAGGAGATAGTAAGGAAGTTAGAGTATGCAGGTGTCCCATAGGCTGAAACTTGCAACAATTGAGGGTAAGAAAAGGCTCTTCTGGGAGGTTGTGGGGTTCTTTGTCAGGGGTGTTTTTTAAATACAAGTTGGACATGGTTGAGTTGATCCTTGCACCTTGCTACATCCCTGCCAGGTTTGTTTACCAACTGTTACAGACAAAAGAGTTAAATAGATGCTACAGCAGGAGTAAAATTCACTGATTGGCTTTAGTTTTCAGTAATTAGTTTTACTGAGTTGTTTAGTTCTCACAGCAGCAAAGAATGTGCCTTCACAGAAAAGACATTTCTGTGCTTTCAACAGCAGCAAAAAATCATTTTTTAAATCTGTATAAGGTATCTAATGATGAGCTAGTCCAAACAGCTTTGAGACCTATCCGTGCTTTTTCAGTGGGGGATTAGTGAGTATGGGAAGGTATATCCGTGTCCCTCTTCTAGAAGCAACTGCTGGATACAGTGGAAGGCTGTTAACCTGAGAACTCACCAAAGAGGAAGATTGCCCACTCCCTTCCCTCAAAAAAGTAGTAGAGCTTTAGCCATTTTGCTTGCCAGAAATTGCCTGAAGTCTCCCAGATCTTTTGTATATACCTGTGAGAATAAATGTTCTTAGTCACCCATCTTTTAATCAACCACTTCTCCCATCTCTGTCCAAAAAAATGTTTCTCCTCAAAGCCTTTTGTTTGAACAATCTTACCAAGAAACAGAGTTCATTAAGGCAGTGAATATGAGCAGGCCCATAACCAGGACAAAGGCACTGATCTTCATCGCATCCCAGACCTTCCTCTCCTGTGAGCAAGCAACAACAGTAAGCACGTGCTGCTGTCTTACATAACCTTTCTTTTTTATTTGAAAAAGAGGAGATAAAGCAGACCATTGTAGGATGATCTTTGTTTCAAAACTGCTCTAAAGAACGCAGCAACAAAGTTGTTGCAGGACATTGCGTGTTGGTAGCAGAATGCATGCCCACATCCATCTGCCATGCTTACACAGACCTGAAGTGTTACTGACAGGAAATTTTCTTTGTGATAACCAGAGGGAGAGAAAGGACCACTGACTCTTTCCCTCCCTGTTTTTATTGGGCATATTTCTCAGTATCTAGAGGACTATCTGGGGCTTCTGGATAACTCAGAACAGTAGGAATAGAAGATCTGAGAGTAAGGAATGATACCTCTATCACCTCTCTCTCTGCCACTATATTTTCCCTCCCACTGTGTAATATTCTTTCTCCTTGCAGTAACAAACAACTTTTTTTGTCTGAATGAGCTGATTAACAGCTCCAGTTAATTCAGAATTGCATCTTTCAACATCATTCTTAGCTTTGAAGATTGATTCTGAACACAGGCTCATGTACCCAGAAGCGTGACTTTTGTTCTCAACAATAACAAAAGTCTAATATGAGAAATTACATCTCCCTATATAATTTACTTTGCTGTGCTTTTAACCCATCACAGGTACAACACAATTCTTGTATTAAGAGCACAGCTTGGCTAGTAGGTATCATGTGCCATCTGTACAGAGCAGCTACACATTCACAAGGAGCTAAAATACTGACTTTTGAAAAGTAAGAAGTACGTTGCATTCCTGGATTCAGTTGTGGAAATGTTATCTACTAAAAACTCCTGTATACAGCACAAAGGCATCTGCAATGTTTGCATGACTCTCTTATCACAGTAAGGATTTTAACTATACAGAGCAATCAAAAATATTCAAAAAGCTTMATTCATTATATTTTGAGTATTCAAAAACTCAAAATAAGCTATTCAGCAAAGACATGGCAAATGTGCAATTAACTATCTGTCTTTTAAAGTAGCTCAAGTTGGAATTGGTTCCAGAGTCCAGAAATCTTACGTTGGGTTTTCTTGAGTGAATATCCATAATGTTTATCCTCAGAGTAAAGGATGAAAAAAGAAATCAATGCAATTCTAAAATAATATAGTGTAATAAGCAGCTAGTGTTTTGTTTGCAACTCTGTCCTTCCTGTTTAACTGTGTTGTTGTGCTGCAAAAACAGACTAGAGTAAAAATAACATGATTCATAGTTGCCGTCCTGTTTGTCTCCTGTCAGAGAGGCCAAATGAGAGACAGCTCACTAATAAATATTGAATGTAGGTGTGTTTATAGTAATACAATACAGAGAAACCCTCTCTATACAGCTTTCAGTGTTAAGAATTCTTTAAAATTCTGTAGAACAGCTACAGAATATTTACCATCACTGCCCAGAACCTTTATGCAATATTTATCTGTCCTGGCATAAAACTTTGCTGATAAGCACAGAAACTTTCATCATTAAAACAAACATTTCTCACTGTCATCTGGGTTTTTATCAAATTAGGAACTGAGGAGGAAGCAATTTAAAGGACTCTGGCCCTACAACCTTAGGTTTATGAACCCTATAGGCTTATGTTAAAAGCAATATAATCAGCTGTCACCATTATCACTGAGCGTACTGAACTAGAAATGCCAGGCTGGTGGGAGAGCTATCTATTCCAGCTTCAGATAGCGCTGCTGGATTTTGGGCTGGAGATTTGCTCTCTTAGCATTTTCATACTGCCAGTTGCATCTATGTGACAGCTCATGCATGCTGACATAATGTAAGAATTCTTTAATCTTTAGACCCTGTTGTATTATCTAGGTATGCTTTAGTAAAAAAGTTACGAAAGGTATGCGAGGCTTAGAGCACTTTAACAGAACAGTGTCCTATAAATCTTTTTCTTGAGATGAAGAAAGAACATATCAAAGAAAAGCTCTAATGTCTTCCAGAGTCAGAATTTTTAGCTAAACCAAGCAATATKTCAGATGCTTTAGCATCTTCCAGCTGATGATCTCAAAGAGTTTCAAAAACTCATAACTCYTAATGCACATCTGAGACTATGTATGTCTTGCTTTGAGATAGGGAAGAGCTGCTAAAGCTTATTGCTTAAGCTATTTAAAAATTCTAGCCCTTTGGCTAGAAACTGTCTTGATTCAGACTCTGTTTTTAGTGCATGTGAGGAAGTGATTATGTGAATGAACTCCACTCAATATAGTTACATGAGAAGCAGATTTTACATTAAAAAATCCTGTTAATCAAGTCCAATTCCCCACTAAAATCCTGTTTCTCTTTATGCTAAAACAGCTCCAGCAGAGTGGTTCCCAAATTCTGATCCACAGATCATCTGAGATCTTATCTTTAGAGAGCCTGTATGAGCTGGCAAACTCCTGAAGTACAGAATAGCATTGCTGCCTGCAAATAAAGAGGCTAGGGCATACCAGCTAAGAAACAAGTTGTTTAGTGTGACTACTTTGAGGACTGGGCCACAATAAACTAAGATAGACGGCCCAGCTTCTGGCTACGCTGGAGTGCTGTGGTCTTTTGCTATGCCGGCAAAGATAACAGGCTCTTCACAACTTGATGCTGTAGCTGCAATCCACTAAAAGGGGAAATAAATGCTGGGCAAATGTTGCTGTAGTGGTGAGCTGCTAGTTGTGCTAAGAGTAGAGAAATGTTTACCACTTCTCTTAAAAGCTGATTCAATACATTTGGTCTTCAAAGCATCTGCATAACACTTCCWTTAAAACTTGATCTTTGAGTCTTTACCTGCTTCTGCTGCCCAGCCACAGAGGAATATCCAGAGACTCTCTTCATCTGAAACAAAAGTGATCTAAGTCAACACTGAATGGCTGGAGGATGAAAAAACACATTGCTGACAACAGCAAATCCTYGCAGCTTCAGTTCAGTTGCAAAACTCTAAAATCTTTGCTCTCTCTGTCCTGTTCTGCTCCCTTTGTTTTGTTCCCATATTCCTGAAGTGTGTTAGTAGTGTCCCAGAAGGCAAACAGAGAGGCAAGGGTAACAAAAAGAATGGGAGAACAGCAAAAAACAAAGTTTCTGACTGTTGCTCTGGTGTGTTGTAACACAGCTTCCTCCCTTGATGTGTTGTGCCAAGCAAATGATGATACAGGATATGCACTATTCCATAATGAAGATATGCTATTAAATTAACACTAATGAAAAAAAAAAATCCTACTGTAACAACATGAATCTGTGCCATGAAGAATTAACACAGTAGAGTACCACACGCCCTTCATTCGCATGGCCAAAGAATTGTGTGTTAGAGCTTGAGAATATGATAAGGGAGATAATTATCTTTGTTTCAAATCCAGCTATGGTTAGCAATGACTGAAACTCTTTAGGAAGATGATGTTGTATTACCTTTATGATTCTAGCAAGCCTCTTGGGAATACTGCTTTTACAGCATTTCAGAAAGGAGGAATACACTACCAAAAGAGTCATTGTATTAGACAGGAGATGACATCTTACTTTTGAACTTATAACCTTCTGGATACATTCTTACAAATGCAGTGCCCTTTATTTGCAAGTGTTTCCAGCTCTATTTTCCTACAGTATGTTAGTATGCAGGTCAAAGCGCATGACAAAAAAAATCAGGCACTTCTTTCTTACTTGAGTTTCTGCTTACTTGTAGAATGAAAGGGATGAGGCAAGTTCACTGAACTAGTCATTTCAATGGAAAATTGATAGTGAACGATTCTGGGAAGAAAAAAGGAATTAAGCAGAAAGTGACTTGACACTAGTAACCGTGAGCCCTAACTCCCAAATCCCTATTTCGATGCTAGGGTTGTATATGCTTCTATGGGAAATGCTAGCTTTTTGTAGCAGCCTTAAAAAAATAAACAAGTTAACTTTGTGCCAAAACGAGTAGTGTGAGAACTGCTCTAAGGTGCTATTGCTTAAAGTAGGATGCTTTAAGGAAGTCACAGTCTTCCAGGACTTCTTTCCCTACATCTAGAGCTCCTTGCTATTAGACTTGATGAGCTACTACAGCTAATCTACAAGATTGTCCATATGTTTTTTTTTCCTAATACATCAAATTTGCCAATCATAACCTKATTGAAAAAAACATAATTGGACTCTAACATATCTGATGAAGAATACCCATGAGTAACAAACAGAAATAACCTGCTAGTCTGAACAGAACAGTGTAAATAACTTGCCATAGGATAAACTGATATTATCTTCTTTTACAGAAGACCTGATCATGATGGTGTATTTTACGTTGTGCAACATACAGTATATTCACAACGTGCCACACAGGTCCTCTCAGTGCAGGTGTGCCTACTGCCTCTAAGAAATCACTGCTAACAGTTGAAATAATCTGTCCTTTTTTAGGCTTTGCTCCATTCCAGCCTYTATTCTAAGTTTCCTTGTACAAGTCAGATCCTTTGAAAAATGCTCTACTTCATTACACAAAAACACAACATAACCGCAGCTGGGAGGGCCTTCCAGAAGTCCACCCCCCTCCTCAGGATAGGGCCATGTTTAAAGTTAGATCAGGTTGCTCAGAGTTTTGAACAGCCAAGTTTTGAGCAGCTCCACAGAGGGAGATTGCACAGCTTCTCTGGGAAACCTGTTCCAGTGTTTGACCACCTTCACTGTCATTTTTTTCCTAGTATCTAGTCAGAACTTTCCTTGTTATAACTTGCACCCTTTGCTCTTTTTCTCTGCACCTCCCTGTCTTTTCTACAACCACCGACTATATATAGCTGAAGACAGCAATATGAAATTAGTCTAATGCAACAATAGATTTAAAAGCATTGTCTATAGTTTTCTGTAAAGAGATTGATTCTTCTGTCTTCAGATGATCTTGTAACAGACAGCACTGGATCTTAGAGAAATAGATATAAAAGGGTTACTTGATTACTATTTGTAGCTTGTTGAAAGGTGATGCTCCAAAAAGACTCTATACAGCAGTGCTGAGTCAAATTCTGCTAAATCTTAAGCATGCAAAAGGCTAGATAGCAAAGCACAGTGAAGCATGTGGCTCTGCTTYAAGTTCTTCCAGTTTGAAATAGTGCTGCCATGTCTGCTTTGCCTCTCTCCCCCCAAAATCTCAGTATGCTACATTTATTAAGTCATATGTACAAAATAAAATCTTACATTACTTGCATTAAAGCTAGATAAATTTTGCTGGATCATGTTTTTCCCCATCATCACATTACCTACTCTTTTTGTTGGATAACATTGTCTCTTCTGACTCAGAATGTACCAAATATATTAGCAGAAGTATTCATGTAACCATAGCTATTTTGGCAAACCAAGAATCCATCCAGCTCCTTGGCACTGAACTCATGCTAGCATGTCAGACAGCCCAGAATCAACCAACGAAGACCTTGGTTGGATGCAGCCATTTCAAAATGTTACATAGAACTGACGCTGTTTAAAAGAGTTCCCTTTAGGTTATTTCAAACTAGTTAATATAAAACTTGATTTGAACCAAATTCTCAATCATAAAGTAAAAATAATTATTTTGCCAATCACACTCTCAATGTGAAAGGGAAAACGTATACTAGTCAGTAAAGAATAGTAATACAAAATATAATTCTTATTCCCAAGTACTACTTCACTTCTCCAACAACTGATCATTAAGTAAGAAATCTGTTTTCACTGAATTTATCATTTCAGTTATTAGAAAAAGTTAGTCTGTCTATGTCAGGTTTTAAAATGCTTGACATAATCTGAAAAATAAACTTTTAGAAAGCTTTTTTCTTTTTTTTTTTTTAAAAGGAACTGCCATATTTTTTACATTTATTTTTAAATTTGTATTATTGTTTCTATCCCACATCTGTTGCCCCTCTATATTTCCTCTTGCCAAGACAGGCCCAAGCTCTGGCTGCACAGCTGCCCACTTCTCCTTATACTAACACAGGATATATGTTTTGTTCTGACACCAACCAAATAGTCATGCTGCTGGCAGGTGCAGAAGCTGAACAACAGGATATGTCTGTAGTGATGGACTGACTGCCTAGCAGTTGCTTGGTATGCCTTTTTCCCTCCTACTTAAGTCTTCTATTTTAGAACTTACTTCACTGGAATCAACCCTTACAGTGCACAGGCAGTGGAAAACAACCTTGCCAGAAGGAAAAAAAAAAAAAAAAAAAAAAAAAAAAAAAAAAATTTAAAAAAAAAAAAAAAACCAAAAAAAAAAAAAAAAAAGAAAAAAAAAATTAAAAAAAAAAAAAAAAAAAAAAAAAAAAAAAAAAAAGTCACAGCTATTTGCAAAAATATAGAACTCACAGAAATGAAAACTTAAGGCCCACTTACCTGGTTACTCCAAAAGCTGCATATTAGCCACACTGTATGGATAGACACGGGATTATACTTTGTGTCTGGTGGGTCTCCTCTGTGCCAAGCACTGCATGAATCTGAAAGCAGCCAGAAGTCCTAGAAAAGCTTATAATCATATTTTAAATAGATATATGACATTGTCTTTAAATTATTTCCTTGAAGTTTCTATCATATATTTTCAAGCTACTATGCCTCTGAACTCTGCCCATTCTTTGCTCACCTCCTGCTGGTTGTAGCCCGGGAGAGTTCCTTTGTGTCTGTTCAGGGCCCAGAGTTTAACTCCTCACTTTTCACTACCTCTGCAGAAACTTTATGAGAGCTTAGGCAAAGGTGACAGAGGTGTGTTTTCAAGCAAGAGCCAGCTGTCCCCTCCCAGATAAGTCATGCAAAGCCAGTGCTATTTCACTGCTAGTACCAGCAGTATTCCCTTTGTATATGCACAGGCTGTTGCTCATTTTTAAATATTTGGAATATATCTCTGCAGATGAGAGTTTTTCATCAAGAGTTAATAGTTTTATCTGAGAATAAAAAAGCCAGCTACATCTTGAAAATGAGTATTTTTTATAATTCACTAACTCGTGTTTTGAGCACAAAATAGATAGTGTCAGTGCAATTCAGTAAGTCAAAGGCATATTCGTTAAAAACTATAAGGGTTATTGGGGAATCTGGCAAAAAACAGCAGTCCAGTTTTCATTGCAAGTGTTGCACTGACCCTGTAGATTGCACCAACTCTGTTGCTACACTGTCTCAGACAAGTTACATGTATTGGTACTATCTATAAGGAGATGCAAATAGGTTAGAATGTGCTTAGTTGTGCTTAAATATGATGTTTACAGACCACAAAGTCTGTAATTATGGCATTGCAGGTAGCAAGATGTAATTTGCCATAGCATTTGTCTTTATTATGCAGATGTGCCCCCAATATGTTATCTACCTAATATACAGGGCCCTATTGTGAACTAAGCTCTGAGAAGTTAGGGTGTTATTCACCATTACTTTTCAGAGTTATTTTTCTGCATAAGAAAAAACAAGGAATATCTCCTCTCCCTCTCAGTTAACCTTGTCTGGTGCATTCACACATGAAGCAATATATACTTCTATTTTGTTAGCAACGTCACGGCTAGCAGCGGTTAGAACTGCAGAGAGATCTGCAAGCATGAATAACGACAGTGCCTTGCTGCCTGTGCCTGGTTTCTTATACCTAGCACTGTAATTATGCTGTTATCAATTAACTTTTTCTGGAAGGAGAAGATCCTCAGAAATCCCCTCCCAAGTCTGGATCTAGTCTAGGTCTAAAAGCTGCTTCTATTTGTTGATTAGCCTGTGCCCTGCACTAGTATCATTATCACAAAACTCTCCAGTGTTACTGCCACCTTTTCTGAGGCTTAGCTTTGAGACATGCAAGAAGACTGATTTTCTCTCAGTAGAAAGGATTTTTTGGTCAGATACTCCATAAAATAACTTATCTTCGTTCACTCTTCAGTTTTTGTAGTGATCACTGTCTGTTTCAGTGTTTGTAAAAAAACATTTGAAGGAGAAACACTGTGAATTAGCACAAAGGATAGTATAAAACCATACTAATAATTCCTCTAACGACAAAAATGAATCCTGAAGTTAGTGCACCGCAGCTAATCATTGATTCCCTGCATACTGAGCTATATTTCTAACCATCTGTGAGGGTACACTTGTGCCATCTAATACTTCAGTGGTATGTTTTTGAAACACCTTTGGAACAACGGAAGTGTTAGGAAAATGGAAATGATGGCTTTGCCATTACAGTTAAAACATGTTTCAGTAATAGTTACATCTTCTAACTCTGAATCTGCAGATTTTAGGAGTCCCATAAATAAGCTATTATTTCTACTGGTGAAAAGGGCATTATCCAGAATATGCAGTTCGTGCTGACTAATATGAAAATGTTGAGCTAAAGCTTTTTAATCCTCCTTGTGATGTACRACGTCTGCACATGGTCTGGTTTTGTTAGTGTGGTCTTAGCAGAGCTGTACAGAGGGTGGGAGGACACTTCAGGAACCTGTTCTGGAGTGCTGAATCTGGAAGCAAGTTTGGTAACTTCCAAATACAAGAACTATGGGATTGACTTATTCTAAGAGCAGTCTTCCTTTTGCAGTTATTTTTCCTTTGTATGTAGCTGAAATTAGCCATAATCAAAAACACAAATTCTCTTCTCTTTGAACAAAAGGTCTGTTTCCAACTCCTACTGCTGTACTTGGAAACATCCTAGCTTTTTTTTTTTTTTTTTTTTTTTTTTTTTTTTTTTTTTTTTTTTTTTTTTTTTTCCCTCTAACCTAGATGCAAACTGTTAAACATACAGGCACAATTTATCACAACTGATTTTTTTCCTGCAACACATCTCAATTAGAGTAACAAAGCGTGCACATTTCTGTGTCCTGAGAATATTCTTCCTCCCTTTTTGGCTGGATTCAATATATCTTCAAGAGCGGGATTTATGAACAAGAAAAGTACGTATCTTACTCTGAACACTTTTGGTGAAATAAGGATGAAACTAATCCTGTGTTTATGGAGTGCTGTAATCTACCCTGATGTATTTACCTGTAACAACATGTTTCCTTGCCCAAGATCCCAAATTCAGGTGACCACAGGAAGAAAGGTGATTGCTTTCTGCCAGTCTAACATGTTGTATAATACATAAATTACATGACCTAAAGACTGGAGGTCTAAGGTGAGAAGACAAAACAGTAACTATCACCTTAAAAGATAGACTTTGAATTAAAATGAAGTTCAGTAAATACTGCTTGATGTCAGTAGATGCTGACACCAGCAAGGTCACTTGATAGAGAGCAGTAGTATTCAAATAAAACTTTCGTAAGTCTCACATTTCTGCTGAGGTATGACTGTTGAACCTGGGACACCAAAATATAGCTGATATGAAAGATAGTGATTCCCCCCCCCTTCTTCTCTAGATACTTGTATCAAAACAGCGAGCAGGCAGCCGAGGTTCCAGGGAAGGAGAGGCACTGGGGAGCCCCAGTGACGGGCAGGCAACAGCTCTGAAGCAGTACCACAGCTGCGGAGTTTCAGGCTGCAGACCCGTCCAAGAAGGCTGGACGTCTGGAAGAGATGAGACACTACCCCAGCTCCGCTGCACCTAGACCAGCGCCCAGGTAAAYTGCCTCTCTGCTGGCGCCATCAGCCAGCAAGGCCGCAGGGCTGGCGGCTGCGTCGCACAAGGTGCGCTGCAGGAGGCTGCTTTACCTGACATAACCTTCTGCC
>NW_028186657.1:3533278-3577634 GCF_003343005.1 Rhea americana
GCGGCCTTCGCGGCAGAGCCCGCCCGCTGCCGGGGGCGCTAGGGCTTTCCCCCTCTCCGCGGCCCCCCTTGGCGGCGGGGCCGGCAGCGGCGTGAGAGGCCGCGGCGGGCCCGGGCCAGCAGCGCGGCCTTCGCGGCAGAGCCCGCCCGCTGCCGGGAGGGGGCTCGGCCCGGCGGCGGCTGGTGGCCCCCGGCCCTCCCCCTCGGCTCTGGGGCCGGGGCCATTAGCAGAAAGGCTCTGGCTGTTGCCTTGAGCCCCTCTTCCCACTGTAGTTGCCCTCAGCTAACTTCGTACGAGCGTGGCGGGAGTTTGCTGGAGTACCCGAGCCTTATCTGCCTGTTTCCTTAATAATTTTGCCCGTGTCGTTTTAGAAAATGACAGGCAACTGGTCACGTGAGGTGTGATGTGTCCTAGGTGCTGTACTGCTGAAACAGCATTAGCATAAACTGGAAGACTTATTTTTTCAGTGTTTCCTGAATTACCTCAAGAGAAGCATGTGCCTTTATAAGTGTCATTTGTGAAGCAATCTATTATGGTTCTTCAAAACTATCCCAGTAGTACTTTGATGTGCATCTTATGCCTAAAGTTTCAGAGTTTATGCCTGGAGAGGAAGAAAGGGAGAGGGACTACTGACTTGCATAGCTGGACTCTGTTAATTGTATGTCTGCTCTTGTATCATGAGATACAGTTGCTTTAGTTTTTCTTCTCTTTCAGCATGTTTAAAGAAAGTGATAAAAGTAAGAAAAGACCTAGTGTAAAGCTTCAGCAGTGCCATTTGAGGATGAGAATAGAAATATGACTTACTCTACTGGTGCTTTCAATCTGATGTGTCGATCTTTCTTCATGTAAAGTACTGTATGTTTCTCTCTCTCATGCAGCACACTGGTTAGATCGCAGAGCTTGCAATACTACGCTGTCGTCTGAATTCAACATCAGCTGCTTTTACTCCAGTCRCTGCAAGATGCCAGCAGCCCTTGCAGAGAACAGCCAGGTTATCTGTGAAGTATGGGCAAACAATCTGGAAGAAGAGATGAGGAAAATTCGAGAGATTGTTCTAAGTTACAGCTACATTGCAATGGTAAGTATGTTATACTTCACCTTTATTGCCACAGTCAAAGTTTGGGGGTTTTGTTTGTTTTTTAGGAGGTAGGGGAATAAATTGATTCTTGAGCCAGAAATGGTGTTTTTCCCTTACCAAACTGAGTCAGTTCAGTCTCTAAGTGGTGAAAACTTAGAAATTCAGTGTTCAGTGGTAAGCTGTTCACAGGTTTTAGTGAATGTGGTATTCAGTGCAGATCAAATGATAGGTAGGGAAGTGAGAAACCACTTTCAACATCTGAAATCATTTAATATTTAACTATTTCTATTGCATAAACTAATACAGTCTCAAACAGATCAGATGTACAACTGGGTTTAAATCTGCTAGATTTCATTAGCTTAGCATATTTGTCCTTTGAATGACTCTCTCTCTTTTGGGTATGGGAAGTGCCATGATGTGGTAGGACAGAAGGCCTGCAAGTGACAATTTGTTAGTGTATGAGTGTGCCTCCTTTTTACTGCAGTCAGATGCTGAGTCTTATGGAATGGACTCTGCTGGCTGTAGGTATGACAATGTGTTCAAAGAGTTTTATTTAAGAAGACCAAGAATCTTAATGAGAACTCTAGTTTCAAGATAAAGGGAGAGATGGGAGGAATGGTTTCTTTCCTGCCCTTAAGAGTATGTATCTGCTTGGCAGAGGCCAGTTAATGACTGTTAATAACTGTTTCTAGTTATCATACTGTGCCAACTCTACTTAGGGACTCTAAGATTCAAGACGTGCAAAATACTTATTAAAGTGTGGCATAAAAATACATGTCCCTGCACAGTATGTAATATTCAAAAAATGAAACATCTAGAATTCTGTAAATTTGATTCAGTTGTCATCAGTTGGTGGGAAACAAGCTTTCTTGCTTCTTTGCTCTACTTGATCTTAATGAAAGTGTGTTTAGATAGATCTGTGCTAATGGCTGGACTGATATCATATATGAATAACTGCAGTAAGACTGGACACACAAAGATGCTGGACTAGGAAGAAATGTCAGATGCACAAAGATGTATTCTTTATGAAAGTTTTTGGATTTATTCTTTATTAAGTTAGTTAGAAGTTATGAAAATGAATTTGAAAAGTAGTCTAGAAATTTGAGGTTTTAGCCAGTGATTGTGTGCTATCTTTACTAAGTAAAATGTTTTTCATATAGTACACAGTTTCTCTGTTGTAAAGGTCTGTTTTGATTGGCAGTAGCTTTCATTAATTTAGGTGTTGGTTGTTCTTCAAAAACAGTGAAGATTATCACTATCTGGACTATCACATTAAGACTGTGAGTGCTAAATTTAACTTGTATTTAGAACATAACAGTGAATAAATATAAAATGCCCGTTTTAGTAGATTTAGGGAAAATGCGAGGATAAGTCCTTCAGGAGAGAGATGTTCAGATTACACAGTAGTGCATATTGAATAATTTTATAACTTTTTCCCCCCCACACTCTGGAAAGAAACAATTCTGAAATGCTGAAAGAGAATACCTAAAATAAATGAATACAGTAATTAACCAATAGTTTAGGGTTTTTTTCAGTATTTGACTTGTAGCAGCTTAAAATACTTTTTTTTCTCTTTGCATTCTATTGTGTAAGTAATTTAATAGAAAAATGTACAGAAATGAGTGCTGAGACATAGAAGTGTGGAATTGAATGTAAGACTGTTGATAAAGGAAATGATGCAATAAGTTTTTCTTCTCTCCCCTCCTTTACTAGGACACAGAATTTCCTGGAGTAGTTGTAAGGCCAATTGGTGAATTCCGCAGTTCCATAGACTATCAGTACCAGCTCCTTCGGTGTAATGTTGACCTACTGAAAATTATCCAGCTGGGCCTGACTTTCACAAATGAGAAGGGAGAGTATCCTTCTGGAATCAATACCTGGCAGTTTAACTTCAAATTCAACCTTACGTGAGTCTTCTGAGCTAGGGAATGATCGCCTATTCTCTGCTGATGCACTGATGCTTTCCTTTGGCAAATGCAGGTGTCACTATGTTAACCACTGGTGAATGATTGTGAGCAATAAAAGTTCAGAATCTGTTACGGAAAGATTATGTGGGAATCTATTTTGTCATGACAGTAGTTTGCAGTATTTCTGCAAGCCAAAGCCCTGCTAAAATGTGATCCTTAATACCCTTTTCCTTGCTAAATGGCTTATACCCAATAATTGCATGTGCCTTAAACTTTACCATACTTTCAGTTCATGTATTCTGTTCATGCATTATTGACACCAAAAGTTGCAATATTTAGTTTCACARATTTGTTGGTCCCTTAAAAGTATTGAAATGAGATTTTTGACAGCGTGAATGCCTCATTTGACCTCAGATGATTACCTTTGTCATGCATTTTGTTCCTTCCCACCATGCCAGACAAAACAATCTAGTACAGAAGTCAAGTTCTTCCTCTGCCCTCCAGCAGTCACTCATTCTGCTCACTCATTCTGGTCATATTTGAAAAGCAAAGTAGTATACAATTTTTTCYGCTCACAAAGGTGAAATTGTAGATGAAGATAAGGCTGTGATGTGAAAAAGAAAAATGTGGACAGTAATGATGCTTACTGCTTTAGAGTTACACCTCTTCCTGTTTGGGACAGCTACCCTTTTCTCTGTGCTGTCATGTGGTATGTCTGCTAGCTTTGTGCCAGCAATATTGTTCAAAATGTCCTTCAGTTCTGTGGAGGTGGATTTTTTGGAATTTGCACTAGCAATAGGATTATGAACTGGTTACAACTGCAGAATGGATTGCAAAGAATAGATGTGGTTTCAGTAGTCGTGTTAAGAAAACTGATTTGATCTGAATTTTCTAGAGACAAGTGTGGAACCCAGAGATGCTCTTACAGGTCACTCTGATGGTTTGAGATGAAGCACATGGGTGATTTTTCTGGAATGAGCTTGCCTTGTYAGTATCTTGAGTGCAAAACTGCCTTTCTCTTTCAGGGAGGATATGTACTCTCAGGATTCCATAGACCTGCTTGCGAGCTCTGGGCTGCAGTTCCAGAAGCATGAAGAAGAAGGGATCGATACTCTGCATTTTGCTGAGTTGCTTATGACTTCTGGAGTTGTCCTTAGTGACAGTGTGAAATGGCTGTCATTTCACAGGTAGGTCCAAGAGGATCACTGTGCAACAAAGTGAGAAGTCTCCTGTTGATTGAAATACTCCCTCTTTTGTCTGTGGACACTGACACAGGTTTTAAGGAGAGGGAATAGCAGCTCTGCAGTTCTTTAAAGATACAAAGGCCAAGTTTCTGACGTAAGGACAGCTGGCACTTTGTGTTGTATTAGCACCTCCTGTGGCCCGACTTTTGTGTATTGCATAGCTTGCAAATCCTTTCTCTGACTCTTACAATCTTCCTCTATGGAAACAATTGTTACAAGTTGAAGCATGATTTCTACAGCTACTTCTGTATATTGTAAAGTAGGGATTTTGTTTTTTAATTACAACATTGTTCTTTTCAGTTTTTGTCTTATGTTTATGTATAGGGGGAGAAATCTGTGTAGTGGAGGTGTCTTTCTTGTGTTTCAAGCAATTTGATTCCAGAGCCTCTTACGTCTTTGATGTGATTGCAAGTGAAAGGACTGGAGGGAGGAGGAGGAGGTGGCAACAAATACTCCTAGGATTTCCTGCTTYCCATGCTGCTCATAGCTACAGAAATTTGCAGTGTTGAGAAGAAAAGTATATTCTTCCCAACAGCATAGATGTTCTGTAAGAGATTAGTGGAGGCACACAGGGAAGCAGTCAAAACTCCTACATTGAGATAGATGGTCAAGATAAATCCTGACTCTGATCTAGAAGTTTTATAAACAGCTGAAAATGTTAAGGTTTGAAAGCTATAGCATATAAAATTCTTGTGAAAAACGTGATAAGGCCACTTAATATAGCTGTTGCCTATTTATCTGGCTTCTGTATGTTTTGTTTTCAGTGGTTATGACTTTGGCTACATGGTGAAGCTGCTGACAGATTCCAGGTTACCAGAAGAGGAACATGAGTTTTTCCATATCTTGAACCTTTTTTTCCCATCTATCTATGATGTAAAGTACCTAATGAAGAGCTGCAAAAACCTCAAGGTACTTGCATCTCCCCAGCAGGCCCATAGTAATGAATGGGTGTCAACACTGTAAATGAGCAGTAAGCCAGGTGACAGAACTGCTGCATGTATCAAGTCTATTAAAGCTAGAATGTGTATAAAACCTAACAGTCACWTGTAGGCACCTATACRTTTATATCTATACTGCCTCCTCTATTCTAGACTCCAGTAGACATCAGTAYGCTTGTTGTCCAGGGATATTCCCATAACCTTCTGGTTTGCCTATCAGTAATTTTGGAGGCCATTTGAATTCTGTGTGCTTGTCTCCCTTATGCAAGGAGGAGCATTTTCGTTTGAAATGAACTATTGCATGGCTTGATTAATTGGTAGAATACCGAAAAGGTTGAAAGTAATTTATCTACTGAATCAGACTCCTTTGAGGAAAGGGAGGGAAAGGTCCAGCATCCATACCTGAGATGACTGTAGATATAGGTTATTTGCAGTAGGAAATCAAGGTACCAGAATTTCACAAGTGTTTGTATATGTTCTTGAACAATATTTACAGCAGTGTATCGCTCAGAGCTGGTGTGCCAGTACTGCTGGAATCTGCATCGATTCATCTTAAGAGAGTCAGTCTTCACACTCAGTGTTCTGGAGAAGCGTGACACGTGACAGTTTTGGTAAGAGTTGGATTTTAGGAAATAAAGTCTGTTCTGTTCTGATTGCAGGGCGGCCTTCAAGAAGTGGCAGATCAGCTAGATTTGCAGCGAATTGGGCGACAACACCAGGCAGGATCAGACTCTCTGCTCACAGGAATGGCATTCTTCAGAATGAAAGAGGTAGTGCTGTATTCCTCTTCTTGCAGCAGCAAGACCAAAGAGGGTCATAGTTCCTGTTTTGACTCTTCTTTCTCCACAGTCTGTCCACACATGGCAACACACACAATATTGGGTATTTTTTTTGTTTGTTTGTTTTTTGAGCCTTATGACAGCTCAACTGCCAAGTGTCAGTCACAGGAAGTGTTGATACTGGCACAGACTGTCTTCATTTACTCCTCTTTCTTGTGCTTATTTAAATTCCCATGATGCAGCTTAAGAGGTGGCTGACCTCAAATGACCTGTTTAATAAAAATGTTAGGTACTTTCTGATGAAGAGGCACAATTAAATGCCCACTTTTTCCTTTTTTCTTTCTCTGCAGTTGTTTTTTGAGGATACGATTGATGATGCAAAGTATTGTGGGCGGCTGTATGGCCTTGGCACAGGAGTGGCTCAGAAACAAAATGAAGATGTGGACTCAGCCCAAGAGAAGATGAGCATTTTGGCTATTATCAACAACATGCAGCCATGATAAGTGGTACCTCTTGGCAGAACATGGGTACCATACTGGCAGCTGCTGTCCTCAACCATTTTCCCTAACAGTGTCTCAAACAAAAGGCATCTACAGTATACAGTCTGCAGAAGGCCTACAGTTTTGCTGAAGAGAAAAGCTGCGTCTTCATTTGAAACCGAGAAGGCAGTTGACTGAATTCCTAATGCCAGCATTGGTGGCTTGCCATCTTTTTAATACCAAGGGCAAGAGACAGAACCTATTGTGTATACCTCTTTTTTTTTCTCTTTATACTGTACAGAACCTGCAAGGAAGACTTAATGGTAAAGCTAAGGGTCTGGAAATCCAGTGAAGTCAGACACAGACACGCACGCAAATTTGCAAATTGTGCTTTAGGAAGCTTCTTTTAAAACTCTGCATGTTGTGAGGGTGACAGCTTCACCTCATGTTTTGCTTACTTTTATCTTTGTGTAGTCTGTGGATATTGCTCCCTTTGATCACTGCGGAGGTTTGGGAAAGGATGACATTAAAATAATCCTTGCAGCTAAAAATATTCAGAGATTTGCTTTAACAACAGTGAGAACGGATATACTGTAGCTGATTTGATCAGCTCCATAGCTTCTAATTCTGTATGGTACAGGTTTGACCCATACTGAGCCTCAGCTTAGGTCTTACGGGTATTAATAAACTGTTCTGGAATAGATTATGAGAGCCTAGAAGTTCACTTTTGCTAGAGGACCTTTTCACAGGGGACTGGACAAATATTCTGACTTCCGTCGTCTTCAACTTAGCATACAAATTTTGTTCTTCTCATTGCAACACAAGTAACT
Organism: Rhea americana; assembly: GCF_003343005.1. Classification (NCBI taxonomy): domain Eukaryota; kingdom Metazoa; phylum Chordata; class Aves; order Rheiformes; family Rheidae; genus Rhea; species Rhea americana. Next base: position 3,540,534 of record NW_028186657.1, read on the forward strand.
CAGCAGACAGATAAGTATTTCTCCCTCTTTCCCCTGCCCCTTCTCCGACCCCTAATTTTTGCTACGTATTTTACAACTAACAAAAAATCCTTTTCTCTTCGTTATAAACATCTGAAAAGTAGCCAGAAATGAAAGAACAACTCGGGATTCTGACTTTAAAAAAAAAAAGAAAAAAGAAAAAAACAAGCTATTCTATTCTATTACATTATTTTTAACAGATCTGTAACATTTCTTTTAAAAAAAAGAAAAAAGAAAAAAACACCCTTTTGGACATGGCAAATTTAAAATTTTGACTTTGTCTTGCATTTTAAACAAGCTTAAACAATTCGTTATTAGGCGTTAAGTTATTTAAAATGCTTGTAAATACTACTTGTTTTTAATTTTTGTAAAATAAATTTTTTTTAAACCAGGCCTTGTTTTGGATTTTCCATATAGCACTAAACCCCCCAAAGTTCAGGACCTGGAATCTGAATTAGAGATGTGCCTGAATCTAAAAAAAGAGGAGAACACATTTAAACGTCATTCTCTTCTTACTGTTTAAGATGTGCTACTAGGGCAGTTCTTAGTAAAATCTGTTCTTAAGCTTATTGTACAGCAGCTGACTAAAGTTGTGTTTAAATCTCTTTGGGTGACTAATCTTGTATTCTCTTCTTGCTCTTCTCAGCACGGCTAGCAGTGTCAAGGCAGTGTACTTTCAGAGCAGCTTCGTCCTGTAAGGTGACAAATCCATTTTGCTCATCTGTCCCATGTCAAGTTTTTCTGCTTCATCKGAACGTTAGTGTTCTTCCCAAATGTGATGTGAGAGCTCGTTAGTTAAGCCATAGCTCCCCCTCTTGGTTTTCAGGTACTTTGTACAGAATTTAGCAAACTTTGAAGTTAGTGGCAAAGGCTCACCAGACTCTTAACACCTTGACAGAAGGATCATCTTTGGGTATAACCACCAGCTTTTACCTGTTGCTATTCAGGTTGCTTTGAAGTTTTGCTCAGTCTGTGGCATCATCTGTATCAGGTATTGCTATCAAGTCTGTGTTTTGGTTAAGTGACCTCAAGCAGTTCTTGATCTAAATCCATCTCTCCTACTCCTCCCCCCCCACTTTTAAAAACGGTCGCTTTTGTACCTGTCAGTTTTCTAAATTCAGCCTTATTGAGCTCAAGGCCATCTCCTAATGTGAATGTTTCTCCTGTATTTAAAAAGTTGCTGCTAGAAATTACTGAGATGGGTGCTACATTCACTAAGGCGTTTGCAGCCTTGCTTTTGCTTTTCCAGGAAGAGTTAGTTTTTCTATTAAGACAGGCAAAGCCTTCAGTAAGCTGCAAGACTAGTCATACTGTTGCATTTTTCAAGAATCCAGAAGCTGGTATCAATTTTGACACTTCTAGAAGAGCAGCAGTCCTATAGAACTTGCTATTACCTGTTGCATAGAACAAGCTAAAATTTACCATTACTATCGCAAAAAGCATTTTATTTGGCTGTGGCCATCCCTAGAAGCAGGGACTTTCTGTCTTCTTCACTTACTTAAATCTCTTACTCTTGCTAGTYGTACTTGATAAATGTAGCAATTCTTGCCTTCCCTTTTATGTTGTATGCTTGGCATTACCACACAAAGCTAAGCACATTCCCATTTTTTTTATCAACTGAGTTAAATTTACATTGTACTTCTTGACAAAAAAAAAGGGGGGGGGGACGATTTGAATGAATGACAGATACTAATTTCCGTCCGACTTCAAATTAAATGCTAACGCCTAGCTGTAGAAGACGTTTATTTAAAGAACAAAAATTCACAATGTTTTGCAAGAACAATACTGGCTTAAACATAAGACTGCTTAAAGAAACCATTATTTTTCCAGAAGGCAGCTACAGCTTTTCTTCTGCTGAAACTGCTCAAACCTCTTTCTGTTGCATGTAAATTCCAAGCGTGCCCCTTGGCATAACTTCTCACAMAAAAAAAAAAAAAAAATATACAAAAACCTGTATACTGTTCAAGGCCACAATCTACTGCTTTTCTATTTTCAATCACAATCTTGCTTAGTAGTAGCAGTGGATGACCATGAAAGTCTGTATATAAACCTGATTTTTTTGGGTAATYTTATCCAGAACCAGTCTTCAGCAATTACCATGTCCGTTAACACAAGCTGTCACTTGAAGAAAGAACAGCCGTGGTTTTAAGTAGCTGTGGACAGCCACAAGGGAGACAGCCTGATCTCAAATCATCAGATCAAGAACTTCCTGCCAGCCTTTTCATAAATGTTAGCACAACCATGTTTCCTAAGAAGATCCAACGCCTGTTCGTGTAGTTCAGGAGGACACTCAGATCCAATGTGAAGGAGTACAAGACAGCATTCCAGCACGTCAGGGAAAGGGAAGGCCTACAAGAAGAAATGTAAGGTAATACTTGTTATTTCAATCAGAATGTTCATCTGCAGCATATTGAAGTAGCTAACTCTAAAAACACTGCTTTAAAATAACTTCAAAGTATTAAAAATACTTAATACTTTAAAGTATTAAAATGCATCTGAACCAAGAGTCAGATGCATTTGCTCTTCCTTCCAGTGAATTAGTTCATTTYAACCAAGTAAGTTTGCTCCTCCTTGCTCTAACAGTATGACTACTTCTAGTTTTATTATAGACTAGAGAAAGGAGGGAATGAAACAGCCTGGGAGTCATGGTTTTCAAGCACTTGACTCTTTTCAGTAGTTTCTACAGTTCCTAATCCATATGGACCATGTTACACCTAAAGTTCCCTACTTTGCTATCAAAACTGCTTCTGTGTACATAATTATCACAAAGAGCAAGGGACTACTTTTAAAAATGCATAGGAGAGATTTACGCTGGAATATTCCACTAAGTTCTCCCATGTGGGACCTACGCTTTCCTACTGCAGTAAGTCATGCGTGAAGCAAAAGTTCCACCAGTGGGACCCCAACACCCTATGTTAATTGTCTTTCAACATCACCGTAGGATCAGTTCAGGCAAAGGAAGATACCTCTGCTTACCTGTATCAGCCAGCCTGCATCTACAGTGCCAGCACCAAGATAGCAGTAAGGCACCTTTATCTTATAAACTGAGAGTTTAACTGTGACACAAGAAGTCACCACTCCTTGCTTTCTGTATAAAAGGGATTAGATGCTGCTGCTGCGCTTATCATCCATTCAAGCTCAAAAGATAACTGTTTTCTTTCAGAACCACAACACGTCATCTGAAAACTTACCTTTAAACTATCTGGAAATTCTGCTAGCTTCAGGTTTGCTTTTAGAAGCTGCTTTGTTAGTTCAGGGAGGGTAATTGGTTCCTTTTCTTCAGCTTTACTGTCAAAAAAAGAGTAGGTGTCATGAGTAACTATTCCGTTTAAATGACTGGAAAGACTGCCTCCTCTACTGTGAACAAAATGTTAGACAAATGTTATATCCTCTAACTCTTTCTTGCTAATGATCCAAAGAACTGATCAACAAAGAAACAGAACTCTTTATATTGTATTTGTCCTTTTCATTACCTTCCCCTTTTCAAATTGCTTTGTTTCTTCACAGTATCAACATACCCTGTGCATCAGAAAAGTTATTCAGCTATAGTAAGTTAAAGCATATGGTTCAGTTCCAGGGAAACATAAGAGTTCTGAGCTATATGTTGAAGTTTTGTCTCTGGGTGATAAAYTTGAGAGTAGAGTGAATCTGAGCTAAATAACAAATTTGCTTCACAAGCACAAAACAGTAAAGCAACACTTCAATCTATTCCTTCACGTTCCAAAACTTACCACTTCATGGGGCTGCTGTCTAATTCAGTCTCAGAACTCTGCTGCAACTTGCTTTCCTCTGTATTTCCATTTGTGCTTCCCTGGAGATTGTTCCTCTGATGCTGGCGGATCATCTCTGCTAAAATCTGCTGGACCTCTGCTATATCTCTCTGGGTACTCTGCAAGGCAGCAATCACTTCTGAAAGAAGCACTTTGCAGCCACTCAGTTTTGTCTGTCTGTCTWGCAAATCCACTGAGCTAGCTTTTGAGTGACTTTCTGTCTCACACYTATGAAGTTCGGTTGTAACGTAAAGGTTTTCATCCATCTCAACTGCACATTGATCAGCAGCTTCTTCAGGGGAAGAGCAACTTGAAATGTAACTCTGTTCAAGAGCTGTCTTCTCACTTGGATGAAGCACAGGATCCAAGGCAGCCTTTTGCAAGTCTTTTGCAAGACAATCTTTGGGTGGATTCCACCACAGGTCATACAACAGTCCATAAGCCACAAAGCCCTCTAAACTTCTGCAAGCATCCATGCTCTGTGAATTTGTGCTGTCCAGTTTCTGTTTCAGGTTATCACAGCCTAATAATGCAAAAAGGATTCAAAATAGATTATAAGGATTTCCAAAGAAAAAGACCTGATCTAGTAAGTGAATTGGCTGTCTTGGAGTCCCAGAATAGAGATTTACTCAGACAATGGCAGAGGGGTGCAGGTAGCAGAAAAGGAAAGATAGGCATCTTTCTAAATGCAACACTGCTCTAGGTAGCATGAGACTACATGTTTGCATCGTTCTCAGGAAGCTTCCTGGATCCTGAACTGCACATCAGGACATTCACATAATCAAGAGCCACAAGACATCTGCACTTCATACTCTGAAGGCGAATGACACTGGTAAGCTTCCTTCCACAGACAGAAATTTTGATCACTCAACAATCCTTGCAATAGCCAAATTCCAGACAGTTAAGTGACATAGACTTGTCATGGAAGCTGTACCTGCTAAGAGCCATAGGTTCCCATATCCCTGGGAATGTCTTATTCCTTTCAAAGGTTATGCCTAGTAAATTTAGAGTGAATGGACACATAACTGCTCACAAGGAAGAGCCTCCCATTTGTCTGTACCAGGAGATGCACAAGAAGAGCCTTACCTTCAGGAAGGAGGACACTGCAGATCTCCTGCATCAGAGTGAAGTTACCAGCATTATAACTGCGGGTCACAGCTCCAAGAATACTTTTCACTGCCTCATCCCATGCAGCAGTCTGATAGCTCAGCGTTGCAAGGGTCAGGTCATGGGAGATATGGAAAAGCAACTACAGGAAGCAGCAAGAACCTGATTAGTAACTTCACTGCGAAGTATGAATGACTCACAGGTTACTACCATTGTGGAAAAGCCCAGAAGCACATGACTTCACCAAAAGCAATTTTAATAATGATGCAGTTTACATACTCTCTTTTGTGCAGGAGATAAAAGTTCTTTAGCGCTGTCATTGTAAAATCAGCAGCTGTGCTTGTATGTGTCCAGGAAGTGGATGAGAAGTGAGAGTACATCAAAGGCTGGTGACTCACCAGGGTCAGAAGGGATAGCTGTAGCAGCACTGCTGTACGAACAGACTTTCTGAACTCCAGCATATTTTAAAAACAAGTTGCCTTTACTAACAATTCTATGTGAAAATTTGACTGCCACTGAGCTATGCAATCACTCCCACTCAGCCAAGCACATCTCATTGATCTCAGTGCTCATCACTGAACAGCAATCCATCTTACCCTGTGCAGAAACAAACTGGCAACTAGGCAAGCTGTCTCAGCTGCTTATTCTCCACCTCTCCTAGGAAATAACCTCATCCTGCAGCAGGGTGCAGAAAACAGCCCCCTAGAAATGGCTGGCACAACACCACAAAGTGGTTGTTCACTACACACACCACAGTAAGATTTACTGTATAAACAGATCTAAGCCCAATTACCTGCTTGGGGTGTGTGTTGCTGGTTGAAGGAGGGTATTCAATATTGTGCAGCTGCTCCTGTGCACAAGAGGCTTGTTCAGYGGTGTTCATGCCCAGTGCACTCTGCCAGACTTCTATCACCATGTCAAGAAATGAGGCCTCTTTGTTGAGCTCCCAGTTGTGGTAACAGGGAGATGAAGGGCTCTTCCGTTCAAATGGATTTCTTTCACTAAGGCACTTGCAAAGCAATTCATTAAGGCAGAAAACTAGTCTTTGTCCCTTTAATAAGAGAAAAAAAAGAGCATTAAGCTACTGCCAAAAGTCCCTTATTGGTCACAGTAGGTAAATTTAAAAACATCATGGCTAGTAGCAGCTTGTTGGTGACAGCTTGTTTCACAATTACAGCTACCAAGGACAATACCAATCAAGTCAGGGAATCTAAGGCCAGAAGGTAACCTCAGAACAAGCTAATCTGACCTTCTGCTTCACAGTCCATAAAAAAGCAAGTTTTCAGGTTAAGTCTGTAAGTTGTAAGAGAGTTACAGATAGCTTGTTCATTCATTCAGCGTAAACACTGAATGCTTCCACCTCTTCCTTCTTAACATCAGCATTATACACTTAAATCAGAGCAAGAAAACTGCATGTCAATTACATTTTTAAAACAAAAAAACCCTCTCAGAGGAGAGGTATCTATTTCCTGTATTCTGCCCTGTGACGCCTCACTTTTTTGTGCTATTACRTCTCCAGTTATTACCTAACAAGCATGGGGCCTACATGCTTCCCCACTACAGGTCCTTGGCCTCTGCTAAGAGACACGCTTGCTTATAGCATCACTGCAATAAATTTCCAGCAGAGTATTTTGAGGCAAAACCAGCTCAGATAAACTACCTGTGGAATATTAACATAGGGAAGGAGTGACAGATAGAGAGATAATGCTAAAGAAAAGGAGAAGAAAAGAAACAGACTCACAAATAAAGTTTTCTGCTGCTGAAGGACTTCCTGAGCTCCTACCCAGTTCCTGGATAATAGCAGCTCTTGGGCACATCTGAAAGACAAAGTTGTTGACAACTCCTCCTCTCCAGATATCATAGCCAGCTCAGCAGCAGTTTTAAGGGATGCCACATCACCCTTTTTTGCCAGTACTTTGACTGCATCATAGAATGAGGAAGCCCCTAAATAACTAGAAAGAGATAAAAGCAAATTGGCTTTAGGTTAGTACTAAGATACCATTTTTAAATTGTATTGCAGCAGTTCTAGTACAAACATATAAATGAAGATAAATCTGTAGTTTCCACAAGTTCTCAGAGCTCTTGTCACTTTGCCTTAATAAAGGGTGCATCAGACAGATGGTGCCTGATCTAGTGCAAAGCTTCAAAAAGAAAGCCTGCAGTCACTCAGCCTAGTAGTCTGGACTGAAACCTCAGGTGGCATGTAAACCATGCATGGCTTAGATACGAAATTTAAATAAATAGGTTCAAGAGGAAAAAAATTATACTGGGCTATCAACTACTGCATTTCTCTGGATTTCAGCTGAACCAAAAGTGTGAAATAAATAAATAAAAGAACTGAAATCGGCCTCAAGCAAACATAGTAGACTTTTTCAGGCCAAGGTATTTCAAGAGTTACTAGTAATTTTGGTAGCCACAAATATGAAACACTAACCTGGAAAGAATGACCCTGTCATTAGGACTGGCTAAGGCTCACGAGAAAATGTTACTCTGCTACATTTCCAGTAGAAAGTTGGAAACATCAGAGAGCCTTTTTGAACACATCCTAATCTTAGTCTTGCTATCCTAACTTTCCAAGACTTCCAGCAATGTCTTCAGAAAGAAGTGGCTCTACCATAGTTGGCAATCACAGAATCACASAATGGTTGAGGTTGGAAGGGACCTCTGGAGATCATCTAGTCCAAGCCCCCTGCTCAAACAGGGTCACCTGGAGCATGCTGGACAGGATCATATCGAGGGTTTTGGGCATCTCCAGAGAAGGAGACTCCACAACCTCTCTGGGCAACCTATTCCAGGTAAGTTCCAAGGTAAGTTGTCCTTCTGCTCTGAACTGCTCTCTGGAGCTTCTTTTCCCACCAACATTAGAGAGATCTAGTGAGATCAGGCTCAGGAAGCACCTTAGACAAATAATTAACACTTTTTGAAAGCTGCTAGATTTCAGCTGCTACAAAACCAAGAACTAACTTTGTTTCATGGAATCAATACTATCCTTTCTGCAGTATCCTTTCCTTACCATTTGGCAGCCATGGAATAATGACCATCTTTCTCTAGAAGAGCTGCCCAGCTGGTGTACAGTTCCCTCAGGACTGGATCCTCTGGACGCAACCTAGCCTTAGCAATTACAATAGCTTCCCTAAGGCACAAAGAGAAATCAGAAAAGTTAACTGACTGTATACAAAAACATATACCTTCTGCTTTCACAGGTGACATTTCTCTCACATATAAGAAGAAACTGCCTCAAGTACCTTAGGCCCCAAAACAAAGAAGACGATCTCATTAGATTGGACAACTAATGTCGTTATACCTGAGAACCTACCTCGACTGTGGAAGTACTCTACACTTGAGGAAGCAAAAATGCTAATACCTCTATTTGGCTACCCAATACACTGTAGGGAATATTCTAAAGAAAATCTATTAATCTCGTATARAGCAAATAAGAATTGCATGTTTCTTCCCAATCTTTTCTAGTTACTGTGACCTTAAGTGTTAATATTTAGCAACAGTAAGTAATTTTTTTTTAAGTCATACGCATGTGTAGAGTTGAATAGTTGTCAGTAAATGCTCTCCTGCAGCTTCCATAGTGCAGATATTAAAGCACAATGTCAGTAGTGCACAACTAAAATGTGAAATCAAAGCTACTCACTAGTGTAGGTTAGTAGACTAAAACAACAACAATCTAAACAAAATATACAGCAACCTGTAGAAGTGGTTCACTTTCAGGAGCTCGACAGCCTCATACACTTTATGGATGGTCAGGAGGTGGGAGGCAGCCTTCACATACTGCTCCTGAAAACACAGCTGCTTTGCAAAGGCTTCTACTGTCCAAACCCAAGCCTGATATCCAACTGGAAAAGAGAAGGCAATAGTTTCAGGGACAAAGTTTTAAAACTGGAAGGATTTCTGTGAGACTGACATCAATACTAGTTTTTTAAACATGTATCAACTCCAGACTGATTTTTTTGTTTCTTAACCATTTTAATGCAAGTCATCAAGGCAATAAAACACCACAAAGCTTGGGCTTCAACATAACTGTAAGACTACACAATCAGTAAAGTAACAACTTAGAAGCATATTAAACCAACAGCAAGCCAGAAGGACTGCAGCATATTACAGAGTACCAATTTTGTGCTTGAAGTATGGGCCTGTTCCTCTAAGAATTCCAAAGGAAATTAGTCTTTATTCCCTTCTACTCCAACCTAAGAATGCTTGTGGGAACATCCAGGTCTTAATAAGTTACATTTGTTTTATGTTTGATTTTTGTCATCAGGCAGTTAAAGAAAACATATTTCCAATCCAGAACAATCAGAATGAGGTGATCCTTGGCAGCTAATTTCATTTGCTTACTTGTCAGAAATACAAACGTACCCATGGGCGAAATTGCTACTAGCTGGTCTGTCAGCTCTCCCCTCTCAGCAGCTGCCTGGAGGATGCCCTTCAGATCTCCTTTCCATAACATGAGCTGTTGAAAGAGCTCTGGATGCCCATTCTCCAAGTGATGTTTTCCTGTTTGAAGCAAACACACTTTCTAGTTGCCTATCACCATGAGTCCAATAACACTATTATCCATGGTAAAATACTCTGGCAAAAATTAGTTAAATCAGGCTTAAGGTATTGCAAGTTTGCATCTGAAAGTCGTAACAGCTGTTTGGGAAAAGTAAGTCTTTCCTTCAAACGTGCATTCTTAATTGTGCACTTTAATCTACAATAAAGAAAAGCTGAGCATCTTTCCCAAATTGTTTTCTTCTTGAATGTCACTGCGACAATGGACATATTGTCAAATTGGATTCATYATGCAACTTACCTTCCACATCCATCATCGTGTGCAGAGAAGCCCTATCTGTGAACAGCCCCAAGTGGACATGATCCCCGAGGTCAGAGGACAAATCCTCATTATGATCTATCACAAGTAAAGCAAAGAGAAGGAACATTTGAGTTGGCACAACACAAGGCACTAGAATCTGCCAAATCAGTGTACTGCTCCAGTACAGTCAACCATTGGAAATACGAAAAAAGCCTTCCACATTTTTTTTCCCCGTAAACAGCAGATCTAACAATTTCTTGCATTTGCACTCCATCTGAATCTCATTAAAAGGACTGCGTTYGCGCAGACCATTTATTCTAAACCAAACATAGCAAGTTCCTTTGTACACTCCAAGTTTAAGACTGATACCTTTGGATTTCAGACATGTAGCAAGCCTTAAGCAGTCCTGATGCAATTCGTCTTTTGATCTGTGATCCATGGATGTGGTGAAGGGCAAAATTGAACGAGGCTTCCTCTTCTTCAGAGAAGAATCAGGACCTGAAAAGTCAGTCACATTTTWGTCACTGCTGCAGTTACAAAAGTCTCCTACAACAGAACTCTTTATAGTTCCAAAAAAACCCTGTTYCTCACACAGTAAGACAAAAAGCAAATACTCAAGTCTCACATTCATCTCTATTATGACAATTCTGATTTTTGAATACTGATGACTTTGCACATTTCTTTACACATCAAGTCTAGACTGAGACTAGCAACCAAAAGGCAGTATCTAAGCCCACACTGAACAACTATTCAGTTGACTTGTCAAGCAGGGCAAATAAGAGAACTAAAATGTTTAGGAGATTTTAAAAGCAAATACTTTTCTGTTTTTCTGTACCACTTACTTGATGTCAATCAAGAGGGGAAGCTGCAGCCAGAAATAAGCCTAGAATCAGCAGCTCTGCTTGGATTCAGTGCTGTTAAGAAATCACTGAAACATACTAACCTGTTTTCTCTTTAGGCTGATCCTTTTTCACAGGGGTGGCCTTCTGTATCACTAAAGGCTTTGGCTGGCCAAATGAAAAATAATCAGACGCATATGAAGAGGTATCCTTGGACACTGTGCAGTTAAACAATAATAAAAAAAAAATAATACATGGAAAAGCCTAAAGCAGAATACTTCAAATATTCATATTATGTATTGAAAAAATAAGCTTCACTTTGCCATAAAACTTGAGAGCTTTTCTAGAGAAAGGAAATAAGAACAAAATACTACAGAACTGTCAAAAAGCTAAATATGATGTCAACAGACACTAACAAAGGTCCATAAGCATTATAAGATTCATCACTGGAAGGCAACACTGATCAAAAATTACAGTTTCAAGAGTAACACCTCAGTAATTTTGTTCTTTGTGCCAGAATCTTCTTATTTAAAGAYACTGAGTCCCAAACTAGTCTATAAGGTTATGAAAAGTGTCTTAGGAACCATATTTTCTTCAAGTGGAATATTTTGATTAAAAACGTAAGAAAATTTGCATGAAAATGTTAAACTTTGTGATGGTCTGAGAGCTAAACAATCTGGGAAACACTGAACTAAGACAATCTGATTATTACCTATCGTGGAGACTTTATCAGGCAACTCTGCCTCCTGAGCTTCTTTATCTCCTTCATGGTCTGATACTCCATTTTCTTCTAGCAAAATTTCCTTCATACTTTCATCTCCATTCATGGAGTCACTTAAATCCTGCTTGGCTGGATTCTTTCCTATAGGCTTTTTCTTCTTCTTTGTTTTGGCTTTGGGTTGCATACTCCTTTTCTTCTCTAATTCGATGCTCTTCTTGCCTGTAAAAGTATTGCAGAAGTTACTCTTATATAATCTGTAGAGTTTTTTAGTATATTAATTGCCTGCCTCTCAAAATCAGTATTTGGTTTCCAAACCAAAGGATACAGTTTATCCCTAAAGAGCTAGCAGGCAGATTCGAAGTCAGTGTAAAAACTTTATCATACAACTTAATCATGGCAACCTTTTATTTCCCATCTCTTACTTTATCTCCAGGAAAGGATCTTCTGTTTGAATGTACTTACCCTGAGGAGGCCGTGTATGCTCCTGCTTTGAGATGAGCCACTTGTGAACAGAAAAATCATCTGCTCCTGTATAAACAGAATCTGAATCCACTGGTGACCACTGGACACATAGTAGCCGGCCCCGGTGCCCTCGGTAGTTGCAGAGTGGCTCTTCTTTCATAACATCCCATACCTTATAAACATGGAAGAAACCTAATTACTCATAAAGTCTCCTCCTTCGCTAATACTCTGCATTTCCTCTTCAGTGATTTGCTCATGTAGGAGCTTCTCTTTTCAGGTGTCTGAACCACAGCACAAGTATTTCAAATGTCAACATGCAAATGGAGAAAACTCAGAACTTTATTTGCACTGATACATTTGTGTAACATACACTTTTTCTGAATATCCAAAAGTGAAAATAATATATGAATGACATGAATAACATGGTATGAAAACACAAATAACTGAACTTARGAATGAACTCATTAGTCACTAAAACACACCAACTGCCCAGCTTCTTTACAGGAACTTCCCTAGGTCTGGACTAAAAGTCTTAGAATTATTCTCATGTGGCCAGTAGGAAGCAGAAACAGGAATAAAGCAAGAGGCAAAATTTTGCTCTATGCTTCAGGTATCCAGGACAAGCAGATGGTTATCAAGTGTAAATCTGCAATAATTCAGCAGTTCAACTCACAAAAGAAGCTCTGTTGTTCAGTTTGGTTCTAAAACACTGTAGAGAATGGATAACTTGAAACTAAGAGAAAAACACTTCTGAATGGCTTTAGAGTAATACCTGTGMAGTGCCATCATAGCAAGCAGATACTAATCTTGCCTCATGGTGGGGGCTCCAAGAAAGACTTGTGATTTTAGCTGTGTGACCCGCCAGAGTTCGAAAAGGCTCTGTTATTGTCAGAGGAGTTTCTGAAGGGCTCTCTGAAAGAATAAAAAAAATAAGAATCAAACATGACTAGAAATATGGCTAGCAAGATAAACYACGAGCAAGGTAAAACAAGATGCCAAGACTCAGAAGTATAATTTGCAAACCATTACCTACAACGCTCTTCAKATTATGCACATAAATAGTAGCATTAATTGAGCCCGAAGCTATCAAGTAACTCAGCTCTGGCTGGCTCCCATGCTCATGATGCCAACGAATAGCGTTTATTAGTTTATGATGTTGCTGGATAGTGCAGAGTAATTTCARGTTTGGAGCTTGAAATATTTCAATTGAGCTGAAATGTAAAAACAGCATTGTAAGAAATCCAGCAGTCAGTGATTTTTTTTTGTTATCCTCTATGAGAACGACAGAACGTGAAAGGCAGTAACTGAATAGGTTTTTCATTTCTGAATTCAACTCAAGCATTCATCAGCAAAAATGAGTTTCAACCATCAGCTGACCACTTAAAAATGATTTAACATGATGTGATGGCTCCTCCGTGCCAAAAGCAACTAAACCAAGTCACAGCAAAGAATGTTGTATCATCATAAGTGAGATACATTGGCAGCACCACATTCAAAATCCCCTTTTCCAGTATTCCCAAATGTTTTACTGACAGGAAACTATATTTTGATAGGTGAAAGAATAGAGATAAACCAGGGTAACAAAAAAATACTTTTGTTTCCCTACAATGACTCTAGTCAAGATCAACACATAAACAACTTTAACCTACAAGTTAAACATACCCATCTTCATTACCAAGAGCCAAGAGTTTGCCATCTGGTTTCCAGCTGATCTCAGTATGTGCAGGCAATTTGTGCTGTAGAAAGAAGACACAACTATTGCCAACAGTCTCCACAAACTTATGTCTTTACAGCAGTGTTTGCTTATTTTTTTAAAAAAGGAGTTAACAACAAAACCAGAGAAGTTGAATAATTTAGGATTGAAGCTTTACATTTCCAATGCTTGCCTGCCTTGTGATATAATCCATGACATTATTCAGAGCATTACTTCTCAAATGCTTTTAAATTGAAAAAGCCTGTATAAAGTAATCATTGTGAATAGCCARGTACAGCTTTAAAAAACAGATACTTCATTTCAATTACTCCTTTCTGATGAAGTTAGTTACAAATCAGAAAAGTAACTGATGCCAGGAATAGATCAGCAATGTTAATTTCAGGGAGAAAACAACAACAAACTAAAACTCTCCTTCAGAGCCAAATACATAGAGTATTGATATAGTCTTGAGTTACTTAGATGTCTCTGAAGTTCACCTGTGGAGACTGAGGGTTTAAAATTCTTTATTTCTTCTAGATTTATCACAGAGACAAAACTGAAAATCTACTGGGTCAACTACAGGGCTGTGGAAGCTATGATATTGCTACCACTGTCCCATAAAAACAAAAACAAATACTCACTTTGATTGAATTAGTGTCTCTGATGACTTTGTTGATGTCATTTGCTTCTCCATTAAGCTTCCAAGGGTTGTGTTGGAAAACAATACCTTCACCAGCACAGCTGTATAAGGTTACAGAGGGCTGTTCACCTTCTCCTCCTATCCAACAAAGAAAAATGCTAAATATACTAATGTTCTTCATCAGTTTTAATGGAAGTAATTACTCCCACTAAAAATCAAAACATTGTTTTAAAAGGTTATATACATGCTTTGATTGCCTGTGATCTGGCAGCAAGAAACTCTTGCAATACAGTGCACTAAACGGATCTCTCATATCTTGTACCACATCTCTGCATAACACAATGACTGTGTAAGTTTAAAGCTTACTCCATAAAAAAAAATCAGAGTTGTTTAAGAAGAGATAATGGAGCTGTTTTCTTGAATTTAAATGGTAGAGAGATATTCCGGGGCTAAGGAACCCACATTTGATCCTACACAGTGACTGCAGAGGTTGCATGCAGACAGTTACTGCTTTATAATAGCCTGAAACAAGTACAGAGGTGTTATACTCCACTCCCACCTACCTCCTGAAACTACCTAGAATTCATAAAATAGAAGTATAACAGATTGTTTTGCCCCCTTGCAAGATAATAACTCTTCAAGTGGAAATGCATCCTCAATGGGGAAGAAGGACAGTACCAATAAACTGGGCTCCTTTGCCTAAGGAGGGAGAGCATACCAACTTAACGGCATCTGTGCGCTCTGCATGGATGTCCTACTCTGTCACAGGGGGTTGCAAGACTCACCAAAAGATAGAGGAGGAGTTGGAGGGCCCCAGGCTAATGTGTATACAGTCTTCTTGTGGTAAGTACTGGAGATCTGAGGTGGCTTATTCTTAATGCTGGGTAGGAAGATAAGGAAGTAGGTGCAGTCAGATTTAAGGAAAGGGTACTGAACTTCTCAGGGGAGATACCAAATACAAAGATTCAAGCAATATGTGTCTAGTGATGAAAACAAACAACAGGTGTTTTAACATGCAACAAGCAATCCCCCAGCAAAACCTTCCTTAACATCTCTAGGATACTACTAAAAACATAAAACTATCCTGATGAGCTGCACCTGCATGTTGCTCTCCATTCTCTGAAAATCTTTCTGGCTAAAGCTTCCCTTGACTGAGGTCCTCTTACAGACGATGTCTGGTCATGCAATTTGGACAAAGTTAGGAGCTACGAGACATAACTAAGAAATGAAAAAAGGCACTGAAAATCCAGCTGTTTGACTACTGTTAAATTAATCTTGCTCTTGTCTAACAGGAAAGATATACCTCATGACAGATCATGTCATTAGGCATGGTGACATACCAGCAGGATCTGACAGGCAGTGATAGCAAAATAATTAATTTTGTCTCATGATCCTGAATACATGGAACAGAAAACCATTTCAAATACAAAAACTGAACATTACTTCATTCATTTAACAAACTTCTGTTCACTCCATCACAAAATCTACAATTTGCTCATTAGGACACTAGTAAATTTGAAAACTACTTTCTTACCTGCTGGAGACAGTATCAAATATGCCAACTTTTCCATCATCTGTTCCAAAAGCTAAACAACCTTCCTTGGTTGGATGCCAYGATAACTGCAAGCAAAAGAAGAGAAAGAGCCTCAAAATAGCACAAGTCATGGATGCTTTATTTCCAAATAAGAAACAAGAAGACCACCTTGAAACTGATGAGCAAGCACAATCCCTTATATCTACCCTTGAAAACAAATCCACTTTATTTGATCACTCTGCTAGAAGTATCAAAGACTCTCTCCATACCAATTATTATGGGATAAGATCGAAGCAACTAGCATAATTAAAATGCCATTTCACATCTACATTACAAAACAAAAATGTGGGATAATAAATAATGTAGGATGATGAGAAAACTTACAGTGCAGACAAGAATAAGAACCACGTTTTAATGCTGCCACTAATTTTACCAAGTATTAGCATCTGGCCAACTTCTGGCCAAATCTAACCTGAAGACATCCATGTCTGTTTTTGTGTGTGTTGTAAGCTTCCTAGCAGATCAACAGAAACCATGGATAGAGCAAAAAAGGATTGCAAAGGAAGACAGAAGTGAGGAAGCAAAGTAACAACCAGCTGGTTGTTACGTCTAGGGCTGTAAAGAGATCTAAAATTTTGTTGCCAGGTTTTATAAAATATGATATACCATGAGAATTGAGCACATAAATATATAAAGCCAAGCTGTTCTTTAKTAGTTGTGAAAATATTCTTCAGAAGAGAAAAATGAGCAAGAAGGGAAGGAAAACACAAGAAAAGGGAATCAAAAGCACACTTACTGCTGTAACCTTGGACTTTATGCTTTGCCAGAAGGTTTTAACATCATAGGTATTGCTCATGGACAAAGTATTCCACACCCGTATCATGCTGTCCCCAACACCGATGGCAAGACAGCCTGTGTCCACAGGGGAGAAGGCAAGACTATAGACAAATCCCCCAAGTGAGGGCATTGTCCAGCTACAATCAAGAGTTGATAGGTCCCAACACTTCACCTGAAGAAATTTGGCAACAAGGGAAATGGTTAAAGGTATGAGTGACTGGTATGACAAGAAAAAAGAAAGCACAAGTAAGACAAGGAATCAAAGTGTCAAATTGAAGAGTATATATTATGTATTCTTCATCCACAGCAGCATATGTCTCTGACACAGGGCTGTACTAGTTAGAAGACTGTAACAGAACAGGCAAAACAAGCATATTTCAATACTACAGCTCCTCTTCTCACTTCTGAACAATAGACTCTCTGCTGCCTTAAAAAAGGAAAAAACAAGAAAAAACAAATAGATGCTATAGTTCATGAAAAGAGATACACAATTCAGTACTACTTATCATTTAAAAAAGGAAACTTAGCTCTTACTAAAATGAAACATAAAGAAGTGGTAAACTCCTATTATTAAATGCTTACCATTCAATCCAGAAGGGTATATCCATTCACTTCATCATAGTAAAAACCTGAGCTAATGAACTAACAAAAGTGTACACAACCAATGCTGTAATAAAATTCTGCAATARACCCACTTAAGAGGAAGACTGTGGCTATAAAAGAGCTCATCTCAGTCAACTGAACTGTAAAGGGACTGCTATTTTTACGCTATTTTATAAATGGTTCTTACATCTCTGTCCATTGAAATGGAAAAAAGAAGCTCTTTGTCTTGAACTTTCAGGGAACACAGATTGAATACAATTCGCGAGTGATTCTGTCCTTCTGAAGATCCTAAAAGCGTCCACTTGCGTTTCCCAGATTGGGTCAAATCCCAGAGTAGCAATTCTCCCCTGCAAATTAAAAGTGCGCACTTCATTGTTCACTTTTTAAAAGAACTATCACATATATACAGCCTATATTACATATATACACACTGCAAGTGTAATAGCAATACAGCTATATGCACATCCATGACATGGGCCTACACACATACGCCCCCCCCCCCCCCCCCCCACGGGCAATATCCATGTTTAACCACATTCAAAGCTGTCAAGCCACTTTCTCCCATTAGATGTTAAATGAACAATAATACTATTAGTATAATTAGCAGTCAACATTCTGTTTGATTATCGGATCAAATTATGGGATAAATAATTATTTTATAGAAGTATGAACTCTCAGTTCAACTCTTGGCCTGCCTTCCTGCCTTCTCTCCAGTTATGCTGACAGAGGCAGGAGGTGAGTGTATTCAAGGTTTTCTCCACAGTTCTTCCTTAATTATCAATAAATACATCTGAAGCTATTGAGTGGGCCAGACCACTGTGTGCCATACTTACCCAAAACAGCTGGATACAATTTCTTTAGAACGACCACAAGGCCAGTGAACAGTCAGCCAAATGCGCTCTTTAACAGCAGGATCAATGGCTCCACCTCTTCTCTTCACGGGTGGCAACTTCAAAGTCATTACACCTATGGAACCAAGAGGGATCACCTAGATCTAGCACATCAAGGTTCTCTGACAGAAAAAGAAATCCTGTGAATCCAAAGCTTTAAGCAGACTCTTCTGTGCTTTAGAAGTATCTCTGATAYGTCACTAGTTCCTACTTTCTAAATCACAGTATATTGAGCCTGCTTCTACTCACTGAGAAATACATAGACCTGACTATCTATCCCAGACTGAAATCTATCTAATCGGCTCTTTATCATCTCCTTTTCTTCCTCCTCCCTCTTCTCCTTGTACAAAGGGAATTATCCAACTTCCTGAAGAGATGCTTTCAAATGATTTACTACTTTCATAGACAAATGATTTTTGTAATGTCTAACATGAATTTTATCTGCTTATTTCCTGTCCTGCTCTTGGTGGACATCAAGAACGTCCTAACTCTCCAATTCTGACTTTGGATGAACGAAAATCATTGCTAACAACCAAACAAGGAATTGGGTACATTATGGACAGTATAATAGCAAAACAGAGCTTTGATCGTAGTTCTGATTTATAGTTTCCCATTAGCACGCAGAAAATCAAGCACTGTCAATAATCAGAGCATTAAACCACCAGGTTAGCAAATTAAAGGTGTAGTTAGAGAAGAACTCTTCCACCATATTGTTATTTTTTACTTCACATATATTATTAATCTTACTTACTTCTGCCTTTAGTACAGCTCCATATTCGCATGGTCTGATCTTTGCTTCCTGATGCCAGGTAACAACCTTTCTTCATTGCTGTATCTTGTGTCAGCTCACCATTTGGAACTTCACTTTCTTCTACGGGAAATATTGAATAGTGTAAGAGCCATGTTATGCTTTAAAAAGGTCTGTAAAAATCAACTGAAACTATATTGCCCTGCATCAGAAAACATTGTAGTTTAACTCATTAGATGCTTTTGATTAGCTACTACCTTTCTATAAATAAAGAATTAAGTTGTCTGGAAGGAGGATTTCTTTATGAACTAAAAATCGCTTTACAAACTATTAATCGCTTCTACAT
Organism: Rhea americana; assembly: GCF_003343005.1. Taxonomy (NCBI): domain Eukaryota; kingdom Metazoa; phylum Chordata; class Aves; order Rheiformes; family Rheidae; genus Rhea; species Rhea americana. The sequence goes on from NW_028186657.1 coordinate 3,559,543, forward strand.
ACCCTGGAGTTCATCTTGCCAAGCAGGTAACCTTTCTTCACCTGGCACAGGGCACCAGGCCAGACAGTGTATTTCATCGTCATGGCCTCTTAGCCGATGAAGAACTTCTCTTTTCCTGCTGATATCAATTATAACCACCATACCATCCTTGTAGCTAAAAAMAAAGATTTAAGTTAATGAAGAGATTCTTGGATCTTTGTGGAATAATATCTGATTCGATTTCAAAGCTCATCACTGAGGTTGTTATCGTTATGACAGATAGGGAAGCCAAAGCATAAGCAGCAATGGCAGACTAACGACGAGCTGGAACTCCAGTACAGCACTGGAGTAYATGCAACTGCCTTTCCAAGTGCAATCACACAGTGCTTTCAGCTTCATGAATGACATCGATTGTCATTATTAATACAGTTTTCACAGAGTTCACAAGCAACAGTGGCTTTTACACATGGAAAACTTTTCTTTTTAGAAACACCACTGCAAATCATTTTMATTTTCTCCCTTCTCTTATGTTTGTTCTCTTTCAACAAAACTACATCCTCAAGTTTAAAGGACTTCCATGTCATTCCTGGTTCGTTCAATATAGTCTTGGGCATCTAAAGGACTGGAATTGCAATGGCTGAGAAAGGCCTAGCAAAACTATGAAACTCTGTTCAAATGAAATTACTTGTAAAATGACAAAAAAATGATGAAATCCAATTCAAAAAAACCCAGTTTTAAGTAACTTCAGAGAGTCACACTGAACCCATACCCTTAAATTTTTATGGAATTCTGTGTGTTGCAGGTCTATCAAATCTGAACATTATTTCTGTATTGCTGTGTACCAGGGAAAAAAAAGCAGCCACTAAGACCTCTTAGAAAGCAATCTTACAAGTGTGTACCAAGCAAAATCCAAGGACCTTTCAAAAGAAGAATGGAAAGCAACAAAACAATATTTACCCAATAGCCACCAGGTTTTCATCATGAGGAGAACAAGTGAGGCAAAAAATTGTCCGAGGCTCTGGGAAGAATTGTTGGCTGTCATTTCTGTTATGCCAGTAACAAACAATTATACCTTTTTCATCACCGGATACAATCAAATCTTTCACAAGAGATGACCAGTGCAATGCAGAGATTGTATTCTAAAAAAACAGAATCAAAGACATTTAAAAGAGTCTAGGATGTTGTTTCACTAGATATATTTTGTAGACTTTAAAGAATTAAAACACAGAACAAAATTAAGTGCATAAAAAAGCGCATAAAAAGCAGTCTCTTTTTGGATAGAAAGCATTTATCTTACTCTAACAGTTTACCTTCACTCTCCAGCTAGAGATTAACACCTATCTGTGAGTACTTCCCAATGTCAGCTGAGTTAGTTTTAAACTGCTTCAGTTACTCTGAGCTTTGACATGTTCAGTTTGCCAATATGCTGCCCTTTGAGCCACAGGATCTCTCTGCAGCTGAGTCACAGTAACTGTCYGCATGAACCACATACGTGCTCTCTGAAGAAGAACAACTTGGTGGAGTGATTTTAAGTGGGCTGCGTTAAGTAGCAATGAGCACGTGCTAAGTGCATACTCACTCACTGAAACTCTGACCATACCCCACTGCTTATTAAGATGCTATTAACATCACTGTAGATCTAGGCCTGGAAGAAAAAATCCTTAAGAATTCAATAGTTTTGACTCCACCAGTTCAGAAACCCAGCTCTGGCTGAAGCGATACCCCCTGTTTCGTGTGCAAGATCCACAAGGCAAATCGGTGAGTTTTTCTCTCGGTGTTTGCCATGCCTCCACGGAGATGGGCACCCGCGTCCCTACCTGGTGCAAAGTATGCTCCGCCAGCGGCGACAGAGCCTGCGTGTCCCACACTTTCACCGTCCCGTCGTCGGAGCTGCTAGCGCAGAGCCTGCTCTGCCCGGGGTAGTGGCAGAAGGCGAACCCGGAGACCCTCTCCGTGTGGCCGACGAGCTCTCCTGCGCGGCAGCGGGAAAGCGGGATGGAAACCTCGCCCGCGGGCCCGGCCCCCGCCCGGCCCCGGCCCCGGCCCCGGCCCCCCACGTGCGCGGGCCGTAGGGCCGCAGGAGGCCGGGCCCCGCGGCGCTCCCCTGAGGACGGCGCGGAGAAGCCAGCCCCGGGCCGGCCCCGGGGCGCCGTGGGGGGTCCCGGCCCCCCCCACCGGGCCGCGCGCCGGTACCGTAGACGGTGGGCGCGGCGGTGCCGCCGCCACCGACGTCCAGGAGGCAGATGCTGTGCCTCGCCCCGAAGCCGAAGAGGCGGCCGTCCGCGCTGGCGTCGCTGCAGCGGCTGCTGTACCAGTTGGGCGAGGCGGGCAGCACCCGCGCCGCCGCCATGGCCCCGCCGCGCCGCCAGCCGCCTCGGCCGCTGCCGAGCGCTGCCGCCCAGCGCCGCGCACGCCGTCGCAAAGCCCGCGGCGCGCACGAGGCGGCGCGTGCGCCGAGAGCGACAGCCGTAAAGCGCGGCGGCGAAGATGGCGGCGCGGCGGGCGGTCGGGACCGGTGAGTGTGAGGGGCTGGGAGCGGCGGCCGGGCTGGGCCGGGCCCGGCCCGCTGCTCCCCGGCTCACCTCGCTTCTCCTTTGCAGGTTGTGCCTGGGCGCGGAGCCTCCTCGGCTGGGCGCGCCCGGAGAGGTGAGTGCGGCCGCCCCTCCGGCGCCGCGGCCTGCAGGGCTCCGGCCGCCTTGCCCGGGGGCCTGGCGCGGCGCAGAGGGGAGGGCTGGGCCGCGCCGCGCCGCCTCGCTCCGTGGTTCGGTAGCACCTTTCTACGCGCCCGGGCGTCGCGGCACGGCGGAGGCGYCTCTGCCCTGGTCCTGCCCGCGCAGCTTTTCTCGTTCCTGCCGCCTTTGGCACTGAGCGACGCCAGATTGTTGACTTGCTGTTGAATGAAACTTATAAATATCAAGCAATGAAGCAAGCTTTGAATACTTTCTATAATAACCCCAATATTTTAATTTACCTGTTGATAGGATGTGAAAWTTTTTCATCTGTACAGTGCTCTCTTGTAACTAAGACATTGTATGCTATTTGCCATAAACTTTATAAATTATTTTGCATAACTTGGCAACCAACATGAAGCTCTTCAAACCTTAGACTTGGTGAAACTCAGTGTGTGGTYTTGAACTTACCTAGATTCTTTTTGATCAGAGATTAATAAAGGGATAAAGATGAATYGGTATGTTTCTGAGATGTATTTGGATGTGTGGGCCTATTCGTATACTCCTTGGTTGGTAGTTTTATTCTTGTTTTATTCAGACAAATACTATAATATTTTTGAAGTTCGTTTATTATATTGTAGTTAGGAAGGCTGCTAGCAGAATCTGGACTCTAGAGAAAAGGCTTTCTTCTGTTTAGTTTGCATGTTGTATTTCTCACTTTCAGTTGTTCAAATAGTTTGTGAAAGTACCTAATAYAGGGATGGCTTCAGTAAGGTGCTCTAAATGCTTAAAAAAAAAAAGTTAATTCTCTGCCCCCCAACATCTACTGATTCAGAAGAAGAATGGCATTGAATAGTTGCTTGCTTTAGTAACTTCAATTGCAAAGATCTTGTATGCCAAGAAAAGTGTGAAAATATGACTTTCTAAAGAGAATTCTGAGRTCGTGTCTCACTCACTTGCTCTGAAACTTTTGTCTAGGAAAAGGAGGCTGACACTGAAATAGTGTTTCTGAAATAGCTCATGTCATRCTGAAATGTTTGGGGCTAAATGTCTTGCTGCAATAAGGTACGGCYGGGGGAAATTCAACTCTGACAACTTTTTCCCATATTAGCAGTTTTTCAACATGAAAACATTCTGGTCTCAAAGTGAAGGAGTTGCTCATTCTATTTCTTTCTCAATTTGAAAGGGAGGCAAAAAACGAGTAATTAGCAGAGTATATGTTGTTTCAATTAAGTCTGGAATAGAGATTTAGAGGACTCAAGTTATGTTTTGATTGCAATAATTAAGTGTCCCAATTTCTCCAATTGATTTTCTGCTTCTAAAGCATTTGGTGTTGCATTCTAATAGAACATACTAGTCTTTGACAAGSCAAAATGGAGAAGACACTCTGGTTTGTTACCTCTTTCTTTCAAGCTTCATATTTTCCTCTTCTTGACTCCTATTTATTGTAGCTTACAGCTATGACCAACYGCTCAGCAGCGCTTTATCTAGCCTCCAGGGGGCAAAATGTATCCTAGTCTTTATGAATTTCTGAGGTAAGGGAACTGACTGAAAACCATAGAAATAGTTCTTCACTATCAGCTATCTTATTTCACTGTATTTTGAAGTAGTGATTTTCAAGTAACTTTCACTTTGTATTTCAGACAGGATGAATGTATAAATACTTCCAATATTTGGTAGTCAATCCCTTAAAGCTAAAAATTATTACTACAAAATTTTTGTAGGTAAAACTTAAACAATCCACTGCTTAMAATTTTCTAAGATCAGTCAATACTTTATGTGGATAATGAAACCCCCATAGGAACAGAGATGATTACATCTTTGTGTCAAGGTCATGGGGTGTTTGRTGTGGCATCTCTTGCTACACAAATGTCACAGTTTCTGGTTTGCTTTAGGAAGCCTAAAGCTTCCTGTCCAATGGCAGAAGTCCTTTCAATATAAAGTATAAAGGCTCAAATGGTTTCATTTTGTGTTGTCAAGTATGTCAGACACTCTCCTTATCAAGACAGGTAAGTTCACAACTATTCAGATAAATTGGACAGGGATTTTTATGAAAAATTATGAAAAAGAATTTTTATGTTCAGCACCAAAGACTGTGGTCTTGTTCTGCAGGTTGTTAGCATCTGGTAGTGTTTTCCCTCTATCATGCATCCACACAAGCACTYCTCTGGAGAAATTTGGGAAGTGGGAGAAAAAGAACAGGATTGTTTACCCTCCACAGCTGCCTGGAGAACCTCGTAGACCAGCTGTAAGAATGCACTTATAAATTTTGTTACCTTTCTGTAGGCAATTTCAGAATACAATGCCACTGTCTCAATATCACTCCACAGGGTGCTAATTTAATAGCTTATTTATTGTTTAAGATTTTAGTCTGGTGCATTTTTGTTGTAAAAGCAAGAGAAATTATCTTCACTTTGGATGTTTCCCACCCCTAAATTTTGTTGGAAGTTCAAGTTGCTCTTCAGGTGATCACCTACAAAATATGTGATGCATATTGCAAAGGTATCATCCTCTGGTTGTAGAAGTCTGAACTACAAAGAGTTCTCCTAAAATTGTATTAAAAAAACTTACTATGTGAGCACTGCTGCTTTAATGCTTTCACTTTAAAATATCAAAGGCATGTCTGACTTTGTATGTTCACAGTATAATAGGGAAAGTTATGCTTATTTTATTACTGAAARAAACATGTTGCATAGCAAAAATGAATGCTGATGTTCACAGCAAAATTACTGTTTTTTTTGTTTGTTTTTTACGCTTAGGAAATATATCACTGTCGGCGGGAAATAAAATACAGCAAGGATAAGATGTGGTATTTGGCAAAACTGGTAAGCAAAAATTATTCTTGTGGTACTTACTGCTAGAGTGTAAAACCTGTTTGGTGTACTTGCTTTAACAGCCTAGTAGTTCAATTGCAGTCTAATTGGCATCTTCATAACAGGATCCTGGGGAATAGCATGTGCTTATGTAAGCCAATAGTTGTGCACAATTTGGTTTAACTGCTTTATCCTAATACATTCTCAACCTTGTACCCAGGATCATATTCAGATCATACACCTTGAAAGAATGTTCATGTTTATTTCTGCCTAGCAGTAGATGGCAAGGGGAGCTCTGAAGATTAGTAGCGGGTTGTTTTTCTCTTTAAGAAGATAAACACTAATGATTAGTCAGTTTGTATCGCTGTATAAGAGATTGCACTGAAGAAATTAGTAATCAGGGAAATTCTTTTCATTTTGTAGTGGCTAATTAATTAAAATACTGCTTTCTGAATTGGAGAAGGGAAATATTTGTAATCACAGAGTTAACCCTTTGTAATTTCAGGTTAAAGGAATGTCCATTGACCAGGCTCTTGCTCAGTTGGAATTTAATGATAAAAAGGGAGCAAAGGTGATCAAAGAGGTATGCAGCAGTATTTCCTAATGCTTCAGTTTTCTTAAATTTAAATTAGTGTCTATCACCAGTAGTTCAGAGTTGCTTCTACTAAGCCCCTAAGGAACACTTAAACTAAGTCTTCAGTCTTGTAGCAATCACTTACTCTTGTGACTTATCCAGCATGAGTGACCTCTGCATATCTGTGTTCTAACTCATAATGGTAATTGAGTATATATGGTAATCTTTAACAAACAATCACTTGGCGTTACAGTCATGATAATGCAGAATCATCCTGTAATGGTTGGTACATCAACAGTGTGTTTTGGCTCTTACATTCGCACAAGTTGTAGGATGTCATCAGGGAAAGTGCTGTAAAGACATGGAAGGTTTTCATACACTGAAGTTGTTAGTCTCAGAGGTTACTCATCTGCTTGGCTGAAACACTGACTTCTGGCATGAATATACTGGCAAAGAGGTATCATGTTAGCTCAAAATACTGAGTGGCATAAGTTGATTTTGCCACCTCAGAATTTGTTTCTAGTCTGTCCAATTTGATGATCCATGAATAGAAGGCTGACAAATGCTGATGAGAACCATCTTCCTTTCCGCAGCTCTCCCTCTGCCCCATAAAATGTGATAAAATTGTCCTGAACCTCTTCAGTCTGTGGGTGCAGAGAACATAMTTACATGAAAAATAAGTCTGTTTCTAGCACTCTCCCTGGAAAAGTTTACTGGCTTATTTTGATCCTCTTAGAATAWTTTTTTTTAACTGACTTAAAATGAAAGAAATTGCACATTTATCCAGAAAGATAGGAAACAGCATTGCTTAAATTCCTCATCAGTATTTTTGTTTCTTTTTCTTATGTTACAGGTTCTCTTAGAAGCTCAGGAAATGGCAGTAAGAAATCACAATGTKGAATTCAAATCAAATTTATATATAGGTAAATAGTTTCTTATCTTAGTGCAGAGAAATATCATCTTACTCTGTCAAAAAGGTTTTATCTTTAATTAGGTCCTGTTACTTTAAATCAGCACAAATGTTTACAGAACAGTTTGTATGTAATAGCTAATTTTTAGCAAAATAGTAAAGACATGTTCTTCCTACTTGCTGCGTAACTGAATCTAATGTGGCTGCTGAGCTTTCAGCCATCAGTCTGTTGTAGTTGATGTCTGACTGGTATTCTTCTGGCATCTGCTAGATGCATGATTTCTAATAAGATGCATTCATACGAATGGATTTTCTGCCCTCTGAAAATGATTAGTCTCAAAGAGGAAGACTGACATGAGTATAAAAGATCAGCAAACAAGGAAGCAAACTCGTATTACTTTTAATACTACTGGTGAATGTGGATGCTGGAAACAGTCTGTTGCTAATATTACTTCCGTGGGTGAAAAGGGGGATTGGAAATTTTAACTTCTGTTAGAAACATCTGTATACAAACAAGTTAGTATTGGCAGTGGACCACTTAATATAAAAAAAAGGTTTTGTTGCAGATCACAGAATAAGCTTGTAATAACTACCACTTTCTTGCCTAGAAAAATGTTAGAGAAATGTTTACTTGTAGGTGTTTTCAGGGCCAAAGAAAAAGATTGTCATTTTGCCAAATATGGTGTAAATGTTAGCAAAACCGCTTCATAAACTTAAAGTAACCTGAATTGTAGAGCAGAATTAGAATTCTTTGGGGCCTTCCAGCCTTGTCATAAGGAAGATTTGTTTGTTAGTGCAGGGATGGATGTGTAGATAATGAAAATACCTATGATGAATACAATTGAGGGAGAAAGGAAGGAAAGTTCTGCAACACTTCTGTGGGAATTCATGAGACAAGCTACTGAAAAGCAATGGAATTAATACTACCTTTAAAAGAGCTATATAATCTAGTAAGTTCTCAATGTAGCTTCCTTTGGATTTATCTTTCACCATACAATTGTTCTCCTGTGTGCTTATTCTAAATCCACCTTTTTGGTGCTCCTGGTGAATGCTTATTCAACTCATGAGTTCCTCTGTACTGGTAATCTACTAAAAGCAATAGCAGGAAGGCGGGGGAAAGATTTCTGAAGGGGCTTAACTTTTCATGTGCAGTCATGAAAAATCCACTGACAAAATAAGCTTCTACATACCTGCTATTAAACACCGAGACTGAACAGTCTTTTCACGTTTTTTCCTTCAGCTGAGTCATTGACAGGCAAAGGCCACTATACGAAGCAGATCCGTTACCATGGCAAAGGCATGTTTGGCATCATGAAACTCGTCAGATGCCATTACTTTGTGAAGTTGGTTGAAGGTCCTCCTCCTCCTCCAGAGCCACTAAAGACTGGTTTTGACCAAGCAAAGGAATATGTGCAGCAGCTGCGAAACAGAACCATTACTAATACACTTTGACAGACTCTTGTAACAGATACTTCTCCTTTGACAATGTGGTTATATAAAAATAAAGTCATGTTTTACGTTTTTCATGCTGCTGGGACTGGATGATGCAAGAATAATTGTAACCCTTTTTTTCCTACTTGTTCAGCCATAAGTGCGGAGAAAAAAATCTTGGAAAAGCAGCAACAGATGTTGCTTTTTCTGAGTTACCACTGCATTAAATGGTATTAAGTTCTCTGCCCTGGACTATCTATTCTAGAACATACAGTGTAGTTATAAGGCTTATTGAATACTTCGTTTTGAATTGCTCTCAAATTCATGCAATTAGGTATGGTTGGGTCAAGAAAACTTGTGTTCTTGACAGTTGCATCAGGATAGAGACTGATAAGTAAAACTTCTAAAACCTGGCATCTTAACCAAGTTACAGTGGTGCAACAAAATAAGCAACAGTCTTAGTAGAGATTAGCAGGTTATCAGTTTACAGTTTCTGGGCTATAACATTTCTTCTTTCCTCTATTGTGCAGCTTAGACATTATGTCTGCGGGCGGCGAACAAAGAACTCTGAAGGTCAGGTTTTGACAGAGTCAGTAGATGGCATTGTTTAGTTTGTCAGAGGAAACTGGCGGTGAAAACTTACAGCGCTTTGAAGCCTCCTTCTTGATCTTTGTTATGGCATTACTAGTCTGCTACATGCATGGAGTTCAGACTGATCTCTGGAAGTTCAGTATGGATAACAGGTATAATATGGAGAAAAGCTTATCTTGGTGAAGAGTGCAGTAATTATTTTGTACTGTTTTGGAACAAATTGCTTTTGTAATGTTGAGGCAACTAAAATGCTCCATAGGTTTAATAGGTAATGTCTTGTTGCATATGCAGACTATGGGCTTACACTTCTTTAGAAATGATCCATTTTTATGATTACTTCTCTAAAGAGAAAAAGACTAAGGTCAATAGGGGAAGTCCTTTTTCACTCAGTCAGGTTTTCAGGCCAGACTCTAGAGACTCTGAACGTCAGCATGAAAAGAGTGGTTAGTTGACTTTTTTAATGCAAATACCTGGTATTTAGACTTTCTTTTTATTTCTACAAGCATTAGAATGGGGGATTGCTTCCTTCACTTCGGTCTTTTATCACACCTATTTATTAATGTTAGCTTCTCTTACATGGGCTTACTTTGGCCAGTACTTCAGTGATGGTAAAGCTTTTTTTTGTTTTGTTTTGTTTTTTTTTTTGTTTTGCTACCAAAGGAAGGTTTTCATGATCTTGTGCATTATTAAGGGCTGATCAAGTTACATGAGAAATAGTTTTATAGCTCAGTAGTATCAGTGGATGCTTATTTGTATTTGCACTCTGTTTTTTTCCAGTGCACTTACTGAATCATGGCATTAATGCAAGTAATGTTTCTGTAACTTTTCTCTGAAAAGAATGTTCCTAATAAGTCTCTACTATCTCTGTGGTCCCTGATGCTTGTTTGAAGAACTATTTTTCTGGTGTGTTATGATTAACAGCTGTGCTTTGTTCTGGCTGCCCTTAAACTGTCTTGGMTTGAGCTTCTTCTAAGTTGTAGCAAACTTAGATGACTTAATCTTTTGTGGAGGTCGGTGATCTGGGAAAAGAACGAAGAATTGCAAAATAATCCAAGCTCAACAGCACTTGTCATCTGAGGATATAAAACCTGGCTTCCAGATGCTTTGTTTCCCAGTCCCTGTCTGCCCTGGCTGCTACAGACGTCCTTTCAGGTCCATACCTCCAGATAAGGTTGTGTCCTTATTTAGATATCTTTGCTCTCATGAATCTGTGAACTGGAAGAGAAATGGGAATGTGCCTGTCTTTTGTAGCTTCTTTATGATGCAGTCAATCTTGACACTTTTTTAAAACAGTCAGTCATGGGCTTTCTAAAACTTTCAGTTAGCAGGCTGGCTGTTGGCATTAGTTGTGATTTGTCATTCTTGTTTTCTTTCTCAAAAGGTGGGCGAACCCTTTTAAGGGTTCGCATGCCCTTCTGAGGCATGTCTTTGAAATCCTTTCCAGTCCCTCTCTTATTCCTTAGTACTTTTTTCCCCCTTCTTAAAGATGGATTATCTGTAGTGGATCCTCTTGGTACTGGCTAAGGAAGCTCCACAGCCTTGGCTGAAACAATACTGTGGTGATTTGGTGAGAACTGTCTTGCTCCTTGCCCTTGATGGGTTTGAGGAGAAGTGTCTGAAGTGGTTTGTGGATAGGTGCATCTGAGCACTGGTACTGGAATTGCCTAAATAAAGTTCAGTAAATCTAGTGATAAAGCTTTATACTGTCGAGTTCTATATATAGATAAAACTTTTTTGACTGTACTATATTTTGGGGGTAATTAGGATACAGCTGTAATTCAGTTAAATGCTTGATATGGTTCCAGACAGAAAACTGTATTAACTATAAGAAGTCTTTAGTAAAAGAGGATCAGTTATTAGTGTGACTTCCAATAAAGGAACATTTTTAAGTGAGCCATCACCAGAGAGAGAGAGGGGATGAGGCAACTGGGTTGCTATTGATGCTAATTTTATTAGTAACATCTTGGGGCACTGTAAACTCATTACTTGTGTGTGTATGTGCTGATGTTACAGGCATTGAAGAAGGAGCAAGTATGCATGAAGGTAGTAAGGCTTCAAGGAAATCTGAGGAGAGCAGAACTGTGAGCTGTATTCAGCAATGTGAGATTTAATTGAAGGAAACTTGAAAAACATGCACTTGGACTTGTTCGTTATCATTTTAAAGTATGCAGTGAGAAAGTGAAGTATTTCTGTTGGACAACCTGAAATCTTTTGGGGTATGTTTTCCTCTTTATACTCCTGGGCAAATACTGAGGAGAGGGTTTATCAAAGATTTAGGAAAGATTCATCAATAAATAAAGTGATGACTAGCCTTTTTAAAAACATGGAAGGTAAATTTGAAAATGACAAGCAAGGAATGGACAGGTAGAGACTCTGATCTTGGCCACTTTTGTCCTGGACTTCACTGTTGCAAGCTTGACTGTGTTAGGATGCCTCTTGGAGGTCTGGGATGAGCACTCACAGGCCTATTCTGCAATATGTGCTTAAACTATGCATAAACTAGCAGGTGCTAGCAGCTTAGCATGAACTTGACTAGACCAAAGTCATGCAGCATGAATCTTCTGAATACCGCTGCACAAAGAGCTGTATAATGGTGCTGCCACCTCAGCATTGCACAGTTGCTTGGGAAATCCTTCAGTCACTGGAGTGAAAGACCAATGGAAATTGCTGCTTGTTTTCTGCCAGCTCCCATGAAAACCCACTGAGATGCTGGAAAGTCATTTGCAAACAGACTTCTCCTTTAGGAGTAACTTTATTTCTTTTTAATATCCTCAATGAACCATGTAAATAGTGTGACATTCTTTGCCATATGATCTATAGGCCTGCTGAAAATACTATTTCTAGCTTTTTAAACAAACCTTTATTGGTGAATGACATCCATGCAGCTGCACTTCAGCTATATAATTTAAAATAATTACTAATTAAACAAAATAAGAGACTGTAATAGCAATAATCAACTTGGCAGTAGCCATTACACAACTTACAGTTTGCTGGAGCATTACCTAGGGAAAATAATTTAAAAGGAAGGAAAGAGGGGGGGGAGTTTCAGGAACTACTGCCAGGGACTGAATTCTTGAGTTCTTAGGCTCAAGTAAGGAACAAGATACCTCTTGGGAGCAGTCAGCAAATACAGAGCTAATTTTATATTGCTCTGTAACATCAACACTCTCCTGTTTCAAGGAAGTTGTATGCTGATACAGAGGACAGGCTGCCATTGAAGAGAACAAGCCTATGGGAATGTAACTTTACGTTGGGCAAACTATGTATCCACCTCAGAATTAGATGAGGAGACAAATCTGAAAATCCATGTAATAACTTCAATAACAGAGCATTCTCAATGTGAGGCAAAGCATCTGAGTAATTGCCATATCTGTGGGCACTGCTTTAGCATATTATGAAGTACTGCAGTTACCAAGTTTTGTTTGGTAGAGTGGTAGAAATAATTGTGATCGGAGAATCTAAGTTCATTTTCCCCTCCAAAACAAAGAGGCTTAAACTATGTTTGTGTAATAATTTTATTTTAAATTAGCTTGGAGTGGAATTGCTGCCAATGTTACATGAGGTCACCTCTGTCTGTCTTTAACAATTTTGGAAACCTCCAAAGATGGAAATTCACCTGCCTCTTTAGTAGCCTGTTCTAGTGCTGCACTAACCTCCCAGTAAAAAGATTTTTCTAAAGCTGGGCTGAACCTCCAAAGCAGCACTTAGTTGCCCCTTGTTCTTTTGCCTGGCACTGGGGAGAAGTGGTTGACTGTCATTTGTAACTCTCCTGTTGTTACCAGATCACCCTAACTTCCTCTTTGCCAGGATGAGCAAGCCCAGCTTCCCCTTCATAAATATCGGGCTCTAGGCCTGCTGCTGTACCCTCCCTCTTCATATCCCTTTTTTCAGAGTGGGGCCCCAAAACAGGCTCAGTGCTCCAGATGCAGCCTCAGCAGCACTGTGTAGAGATAAATACCATTGATCTACTGGCTACACTTCTAATGGAGCCAAGTATGCAGTTGACTTTGTGATGAGAGCTTGTTGTGGCTCRTGTTCGGCCTGGTGTTGACATAACTCCCAGGTCGTTTCAGACTGCTCGTCAGAAATGCAGTAAGTACCTTTGGCACCTGTGTTCCAGCCCTGGTTCCTTTTCTGTATGCACTGAAATTGTTCTGTTGTGTGGATGATAATCTTCCTTCCTAATAGAAAGGCTGCAAAATGGTTTTGTAGCTTCTGTTATTTATCAAACTCCTGGACTAGCTAAGAGAGGAATAAAGGCATTTGTACATGCTACTGTGGTAAACTGTCAATGTATGTATCTAATAAGCACTGAAATGTGCCTAYGTCTCCCCTATTGATTATCTCCTTTGGAGGAAGACAAACTGGTTCTTGCTGTATACTGTACATGTAAATAAAAACAGAATGGACTGTGAGACATGCTGCCATTAAAGGATTGCAGTTCAACATCAGCTTTTTCAGATGTCCCCAATTCCTTGCCTTTTTTCCACACTTAAAATTCCCAATAGTGCATTAAGATGAACACAGTAGTTAGTAAATTTTCCCCTGTGTATTTTACAAGCTCGGAGTTATGGGCTAGAACAAGTAGTGTCATGCCATAAATTAGGTGTAATGGAACAGCTTGAGAGAGTGCACAGAGGTCCTTACTTCCCATCACATGGTGTATATCCTAAAACTCTGAAGGTGGAGCTGGCACAAACCCAGAAACCCCCACAAATGCCTGCCTAAATCATTAGTAACAAGCCTGATCCTGCTGGATGCTGGAGTAGCGAGTATCCCCTGGTTCATTCAAATATGAGTAAGGTGTACTGGAAAATTGAGGGCTACAAATGGGAAAAGACTGAAGAGCTTTCACCAAAAAGAGGGTGCAATTGAACCTAATTGTGGTACAGAGTGGAGGACTGGAAACCTACTTGGTAGTGGTGGGTTTCTTTTGTTGTTTTGTTTTGTTTTTCCTCCCCCCTCCAGCAACTAAATGCTTTSTGTTTAAGGATAGCTTTAGTATGACACACCTGGGTTTAAACATTCAGGTGTTAGCTGTGGTTCTGGTTCTCTCTACTGGCTTAAAAAGTCCTTTTGTGTTTTTTTTTCAGGCCTGAAATCTGTTACTAGTTCAGTAAGTCTGAATGTTGGTCTGCCTTTAAACAACAAGGACCTGCCTGCACAGGCAAGAGRAGGCAGTCCTGACTTAGTAGATCTATTGAGGTAGGTAATGCCAGCTGGTGCCCTCCAAGCAGGACTGGTTAATGGCCTTCTGAATGGGTTTCTATCCTCTCAGCTCAGAGCACAGGCAGAAGCAGCTAGTCATGACGGTAGTGCCTTGAGCTGAAACCTGTAGCATTGTTCTTACGAGAAAAAGACTTGAATTGGCGATTGTGCACCTTGAGTTGGGAAGGTTCAGTCACCAGAGACGATTTCCACATGGAGCTATATTATAGTAGTATAAAAGCTGCATTATAATAGCTAGAGCACAGGTATGTTTGTTTCATCTGCCATGTTTTCCTGGATCAGGGACCCCCCCCCCCAAGATCTCCATTGGTAGCAATCTGCTTTATACAACACTCTTGCTAAGTTTCGTCCTGAGTGTGCCCGAGGGCCTAGGTAAATGTAGAAACTTGACTGCAGACATTTGAATGAGAGAAGACAAGTAGCACCTTCTTGACTAAGATCTACCTAACAAAATGAGTGTGGAAGCAACTAGAATCACAGTGTTTTCAGGGGAGGAGGGTGATTTCTGAAGTCAGCAAAAGGTGGGAACAAAATAATATGGAGTTCAGTTTTACCTAGAGCAGAGTGGAGTCAAGATTGGGGGCAAAAATCTGGCACAGTTATGCCTCTGAACTACAAAAGTCCATGCACGTTTCTGTCAGAGCTCAATACAATACAACAAGCTGTTGGCTAAGTAGCTCTAGGATTGTCTCTGATATGCTACTTCTCAAAGCGGAGATTTCCGCCTGTTCTCCTCAAGTTCTAGATGCTTCCAAGGTGCTTTTTATTTTTATTTTGCTTTTATCATCCCTCTTTTTTTGGAGGGGGGGGCTATGCTTGCTACTTTGTGGGGATAGATGCTTGGAAAGCAATTATTGTTTATTTTCTTCCATCTGTTCTGATACTGGATATGTCTATCTTTTTGGAGGCTTTCAGAGTCTGTGCTGGGAATACATTTCTCTTCCTAGTGTTGAGAGATTTTTAATTTTAATGGATATTTGTTTTATCTGTCACATGCTAGATTTATTCCATCTGATAGTCTTAATCTCACAGCAGTKCAGGCAATCTTCTCGTGCCCTGATCTAGCGTGCAGGGATTTTATTCATTTAACAGTTTGGCTTTTGTATCAGATTGCAGGATTTACCTCTAATGGCTATGTGCTGAGTATGCTCAACACCACTGGAACTGAGAGCATCAAGCTCGCAGGGAGCCTGCAGCATTCTTCAGGACTGTGCTCTAAGAAGCATTCTTTACACATGAAGCATATGAATAAGTTACTGTGCAGTGCATGTCTTTCCTTGTTAGACTATATCCTTGCTAGACTACATCCTTTTTTTCATATGATTTCTCTCTGATAAGTGAGACTTGATCAAATTTTTGCAATCACTGCTTGTGCTCTGTTAACCCTTTTTGAGTCTCTTCTGATTAGTTGTTAGAAAGTTAGTTGGAAAATGGGAGGCAAAACCAAATAAAAATGCTTTCATSGAGAGATACTTCTGACCTGCTCTCACACAGTGCAAAAACTCAGTATCTTTGTCCCTGGACATAAGACATTGACATTTCTTTCCATCTATGCCAGGAAWAAACATTTTTTTCTTGTGCTGTGACACACAAGTCTTCTGGCTTATTACTAGTTTTTTAGTACTTCAGCTGTTTTATGAGACAGTGTAATATCTTCCTTTCTTAAAATTGGGTTTGAGATGTTTTATCTATTCCCAGTAGAAATCGTGTAGGAATGCCAGGTTTCAGAAGTAGGCTGATGAGTTCTCACAATGTTGTGTATAGAATAGCAGGGAAGTAGGGCTGATGACCCAGGAGGGCTTTGTATACCTGCAAGGTGAAATGCAACAGCAACCCCAGCAGTAGACAGTTCCTTGGCAGAACTGTGAGTTTGGCAGGCCAGCACATTCATGGCACTGACAGCGTAAACATTTTGTGGCAACTGTGCGAAGCAGGCAGCCAATTATTTTACTAATGATTACTTCTCAGTGCTCTCCTCCTCCTTCATCTGTCCTAGAGAGGAAAACTTTCTCTCCTGTATTCTGTTGTCTTKGCTAATGGCATAGATGGATCCTTGCTGTAAAGACTCAGTGATAATACTGCAGTTCTCTGTGCTGGGTGGGCCTCAGCTATGTAATTGCATACCTCCTCAAAGTTCCCTCTTTTTCCAGACTTTATTTGTATATCCTGTCTGTGATCACGTAAGTGTAGCAGGGATAGGATTCACTRGAGATGCTAGCTCTCAGACTATCTGTGCTGTTCAGCCACTGCCTTTTTACTGAAGTAACAGAAGAATTAAAGTTTCTAGAGCATTTCCAAAATTGTCTTGCTGAAGTGCTCTCCGTTCTTAGGACTTTGCATAAAAAGGTGGTGGCCTTCTGCTGACTCATGTGCACAGCCAGTGCCTGTGCCAGGATCAGTGGTTGACCCTGATAGTTTTGACTGAGGAACATAAAAGGTTTCTGTGTCCATTAAATTTTGAGAACAGTCGGGCCTATCAGAGAGCTTAAGGCTATAACAGCATAAACACAAACAGAGGGAAAGAAAATGTTGGATACAGTATGTGGGTATGCCAGGAACAGAGTGATAATTCTTCCTGCTGGAAGGTATGTTCTTGACTGACTGAGTTGAAGGTTGGTTGTGACGCTCTAAACAGGACGAGCATGGCAGGAATCTCAACTAGAAAAGCTGTTTTTGTGTACTGAAGCCTGAGATAGCTCTGTTTAGTGCCTCCTGCAGGTTAAATCTGAATGTTTAAGCAGTACAGCAGCAAAGCAGCCTATTTCTGGGTAGCAGATGCCTCCTGGAAATGATTCTCAGCTTCTTTASCAGTCCTTTAATATTTTCTTCTTGAATAGAATCTTGGATGATTTCTGAGCAATATGACCATGACATCACTCTGACCATAATTCTGCGATTATAAATTCAAACTGTGCTCTGTCCTGCTGGGCTAGACTGCTACCAGTTTTTAACCTAGCCAGATTTCAGCCAGCTAGAATGTGCAGCAGTGAAAAGCTGACTTTAGACACTGTCATCCTCTGCCAGCTTGAAAAGGAGAGGGGTAGAGCTTCCTAACTGTAAACTATCCTCCACCTCACCACTCTTGTCAGCTATGGAATCCAATGCAGCACTTTCATGTAGTGACAGTGATGAAGTGGTTATTAAATGCATTAGAAATCATTCAGGCCCCTTTTCGTTAAAAGCGTCCCTCTTATCTCTGGCTTTCAATATTCCTTGGAACAGAGTTGGGCAGAAATAGAGGACCAGGGAGAGAAATGCTACCCTAGACCTTTGTTTGTTTGTTTATCTGCTTTCAAGCACACAAAAGCAGACATTTGCATCTAGAGCAAAGGGCTGATACATTATCAGCTAAATCTTGAGAGATTGGGGTACCTCTCTCTGCTCAGCTTGGACATTAGGCTTTTGAGAAATGATCTGAGTAGATTAAACACTGAAATGTCACCTTTTAGGTATTCGTCATGAAATGAAGCCCCAAACATTTGAGAAGTAACCATTGCTTTTCATATAACACATGCTAGAGAAAAAGAGAGGTTGGAAAAATGGCAGAGCCCTTCTATTAGCCAGCTCTTTTGAATACAAACATGAAATATTAATTTAAATCAACTGAAAGGCATTAAAAACTTGATGTTCTCTCTGCCCCAGAAATACTCTACTGATAAGAAACAAATTAAAAATGCAGAGTTTTCAAATAGCAAAAATGCTGTATATTTCAAATGAACTTGGTCTTTTTATGTGAAGCATTTTGGACTAAAAAATAATATTAAATGCACATAAAAATGATGACTGTAAATGGTGAAGACATCAAAGTTTGGCATGAAAGTTAAATGAAAGCACTTGGAAGTCTGTCTGTTTGATCTGTACATAAATAAGCTTAAAAAGAAGTTTTTTTTTTTTTT
>NW_028186657.1:3577729-3695122 GCF_003343005.1 Rhea americana
TTGTCCAATGCACTTCTGTGTCAATACCCTGGGAAAAATGAATTGGAAGATAATTTACAGGGCTCATACAAAATGCTTTCAGGTTCATTTGAAGGGTGGGCAAACTCTAGGATATTGAAATAGAAGTTTCTTTCCTCTTCTAGACCTGGAACAAGGACCTTCAAAATCTAGGGAGATCAATGACTCCTTAACTGCCTGAAGTCAAGGCTCCTACAGTTAACTGTAGGTGTCTTGGTTATGTTTCCCCACCAAAACTCCSTTCCTGGCTTGGCAAAAGGTGTAAATTAAGAATTTGTTAATTTATAAGGATCTGCTACAAACTTGGACCACATTCAACCTGTTCAGTTGACTTTGATTCTCTCTCAGAATAATTTGAAATGTGGAATATCTAAGAAGTAGTGACGCTTCTGTGAAGTAGGTCCTCAGCAGTTTGGCAGCGCGCTGTGCCTTCTCGGGTGCTTTGGCGGTGGGCAGGCAACGTGCTGCCCTTTATGCAAGGAGCCCTGCGCAGCGTCAGTGTTGCCCCACGTGAAGGTGACTGTGCTTGCTGGGAAGGGTGGTGGGGATGCAGTCAGACTCCCACTGGGGTGCGACTCCAGGCCCACTGCACGGACCTGCTCTGGAGATTTAAGTCAGCTTTTCAACCTGCTTTCCTAGCTCTTGCAGATGAGTTTACTGTAGCTGCCACTTTCAGATGTCCAGTTCATTAGTTTAGTTCTAGTTTTGTACAGGCTACTGCATTCTCCACTTAGTGCAAAATTGAGTTCACGTGGGATTGTAAAGCGTCCCAAGAGAGGGCTCAAGGAAGGAGGCTGAGGAAGTGGACAACGCTGTGGTGTCACTGTGCTGTAAGTGAAATCTCTCTTAGAGTGGAAGCGGACAGCAGGCTATCTGTGCACAGCAGGCCACTTCTCTGGTCTGAAACTGGCTCGGAAATTCACATGGTTCCGCTCTGGAGACAACAGGTAAAGCCAGGAGGACTCAATGCTGTTGCCTCCGTCTCCTGCGTGTTCTGCCTTACCTGAGAGAGCTGCTCTGGAAGTGCAATAAATCTATTTTCCTATGAACGCAAGAGAGCTCTTGAAATAATCTCATTTCAGTCCCTCTTGTTGTTTTTAATGGACTCCAGGATGAGCTGGTTGCTATGTATAGCTTTCTACATACAAATTCTGATCTGAACCCAACTGAATATTCAGTCCAAATAAAAGCAGCTAAAACAAAGGCAAGGGGGAGTGGTGGGGAAGGCTTTCATGAAAACGAACCAAATAAAAGAGCTGAATGTTTGTTATTCATACATGTTCTTAGAGGTAAGTATTGTGATTTCGTTCCTAAAAACTGTCCCTTCTAAGAGGAAATGATTGTATTCTAATAAGTACTTGTTTATTAAACTTTCAATAACTGAAGTTGAATATGAATTATTAAAATGTCTGTGAGGTACAGTGTTGTTTTTCTTTGCCAGCTGTCTGTGAAAAATAAAAACAACAGGAGAACATGCAGCAGTGCAGGAGAAGCAAAATGTAAGGGAAGAACTAGCCCTGGACCTAGTTTTGATGACCTCCAAAAAAGAGATCTTATCATTGTCCTATTTAAGGAAAACTTTCAGTTGGAGTTCACATTTTCCTAGACCCTGAAGTCCACCAGTACCTTTACATACATCAGTAGGAAATATATATTTTTTTTCTATTTGTGCTAATGTGAGTGAATTCTGGAGAAGGATCAAACCTGAACAGGTCATCCAGCTGACTAAAGTGGGATGTCTGGTGCATAAAATCAGTTCCCCTCTTTGAATGTCACCTCTGCAATTGCATTCTTTAATCTCCCTCTGCTTTGGGGGAGTTTGTTGTGTGGTTGTGTAGTTTTGTGCAAGTGAAATGAAAGTCAAATGACTTCTTTAAACACAGCTGCCTGATGGGTGACAGAACACAGGTACTGTCATATATGTGGTTTTGAGTGCTGCGAATTCATCTGAGGTGACATAGGCCATGTAGTCCTGCTTTTGTCAGAGATCAGAAAAGCATGTTTTGGCCTCRTGGTGTTTGAGCTTTACTGTTTTCATTGCTTCACTCACATTGTTAACATTTATAACATTTATATAAAACCTCTTCAAGAAGAAGTGACAGTTTGTCTTCTCCAAAGTAAAGGACAAAATGACTTGTGTTAATTATTCCTTCTCACTCACTTGCCTACCAGGTTATATATTACTCTAAGGTTTTTAGTGCCTTGGGCCAAAAAGGGTCATTACAGCAAGCAGTGTAATGACCTGACCAAAAAAATGTAAATGGGGGAGAATGAGTCCTCCTCTGCTGAGCTCTCTGAAGTCATTAATGGATGCCTTGGGAATTCTGCAAAGCAACAGCTCAGAAAACAAACAGAATTGTTCAGTGTTGGATATCACTCTCGCGATGTCTATGCTATTACAAAGATTTACAGCTGGAATAATTTGATCTGGGTTTTTCTCTTTTCCCCCGTTGACTCACATTTTGGATTTCAGTCAGACCCTGAGAGCTGGGTTTTGCATAATTGAAGCACCAGAACATATTAAATGGAAAGACTAATGGAGACGAAGCTTTTCCCTTCCTTCCAGTCTGGGTTATCAATTATGAATTAGTGGCAATCTGAGATCAAAGGGGTTCCATTTTTGTAACTGAATTTGAGGATTTTGGAACTGATGAAATGCAGTTAATGACTCATTTCAGGAAGGCAGAGACAGGRGATAACTGACAAGGATAGAGTTAAGTGTTTGCTTTAATTTGTTTCTGAACAGGGACATATACCCTCAAATGTAAAACTGGACACTGAGACCAAGTTATTCACATTCAGTTATACTGTTAGGACCTAGTTCCCATCCTGAATGAACAGCACAACTGATAAGATATCTTTCTGTAGCATTTTTCTAAATACTGTATATGACCTGGTTATTGAGACATGCTATAAAAACATACTGGGGTTACYGCTCTGTTGCACAGCTGTTTTGCCTTAATACAATGAGTTCTATTGCCAGAGAAAATAYACCTCCCCAGCAAGGACAGCTCAACACATGCTTAAAGCAACCAAACAAGCAAGCAAGCAAAAAACCGCAACGTGGTTTTAATTTAAAAGTAACTGTGGCCTACTGGCGGGAAATTCAAAAAATCAGTCAAGGGTAGGACTTAGCTGTATGCTTCCTGAAGCAGCAAAGAATAAACTGGTTTATGAGTCAAGATAGTRGGTTGTTCTACAAAGATTTCAGGAGCCTTAGGGAACAAGCAGTAATCTTAGACCTACTGTGATTTCTGCAAGGAAGAYGCACAAGTACTTGACAAAGCAGATAGGCACATCCTGTGCCTTGCTTAAAAGCCTTTTTTTCACTGACATGCTTTGGTCTTGCATAGTTGGTACTTGTGCCAAACCTGCGAAGGTTATTTGTGAGCAGGGGCTGCAGCGGGGCCAGGTTAGCCAAGCGGTGCCCGAGGCAGCGAGGAGATTGTGGGCACCTGCGGTGGGAAGTGGTGCAGGTGAGAGTCATGATTACACAGGAGGGGGTGGGAGGGCTCCCGGGGTAAGGTGCCACTGCCTCTTTCTAACTGGAGGAGAGGGAGCTTCTGAACTGGGAGCCGTGGAGCACTGGGAGTCTGCAAAGGAGCCCTGTGAGTAGTCCTGGCTGCTCTGGCAAAAGTGAGTGACTGGTGTGGGGGTAATAGCAGAGGATGATATTTGGGAGGCTGAGACAGGCTGGATGAGGGGAGGGTGGCTGGGTGCTGTGGTCTGGGACCGGCCTTCGGGAGATGTCGGGGCCTGGGGCTCGTTCCAGTGCTTCCGTGGCCGCCTGGTCTTGTGGATGGTGGCACAGACAAAGCCTGGTTTGACACCTGGCTCTCTGGTCTTCCTTCAAAAAAAAAAACCACATGAATAAAAAAAATTACATGCATCWGAGTAAAATAAGTTTCTTGGCCTCAAAGTTATCATTTTTAATAGGATTTTAGATAAATTTTATGCTATGTGTTCTTTATTTTGTTTGGGTAATGCCTCATAAGTAGAATTTTAGATTGATTTAATTTRTTTCTTATTTTGTTTGGATAATGTGTTGCATTAAGACTTCTGGAATTAATGTGAACCTATTACTAAATTATAATAGGACAATTATGAAAATAATGAATTTATTATCACAACTGCTGTTAGAATGAGTACTGAAATAGATTCTAATGACCTGATTCTCCATTGCCTTCACTGATACATTGGAAGAAAACTCTGTATGGAGTAGGAAACTTCAAACAGTTTTTTAGTTGGGAAAAACTTTCAGAACTTAATACTTACCTGAAATGTGAATATTTGTTTTGGAGCAGAAGACCTTTACTGATCAGGCTGAATACAGAGGCCAAACTAATAAACAGTACTTCAATATGTGTTCAGGGTTTTTTTTTGCTTTTTTTTTTTTTTTTGTTTTGTTTTGTCTATAGACTTTGAACACTTTCTGGAGGCTATATAATGAAAAATCAAGAACAGTGTATTTGCTCTTCTCCCCTGTGCTGTCAAGGAAAGGAAGGAGACTTTTACATTGGCTAGTGACTGAGAAAAGACAATTTCCGTCACTTCRGCATCCCCTTTGAAAGGGACAATGTTATTATCCAGTTGTCTCGCTTCTTTRTTCTAAGATGAGTTGTGAAAGCAAGACCTGATCTGGCTGCCTTTTCTTTGTGGAGTCCTGGATGCAGTAAC
Organism: Rhea americana; assembly: GCF_003343005.1. Classification (NCBI taxonomy): domain Eukaryota; kingdom Metazoa; phylum Chordata; class Aves; order Rheiformes; family Rheidae; genus Rhea; species Rhea americana. The sequence goes on from NW_028186657.1 coordinate 3,582,425, forward strand.
AAGTCATCCCATGAGTACAGGCAGATGTGCTGGGCTAKTACTTGCAACCGGGGTATTTCTGCCCCCTTTCTCCCTTTTTACTGTTCTCTGYCTCTCTGTTTGAGCAGGTTCTGACTTTTGGGGAAGTTTTGCTCCTCTGAGTTGCCCAAAGCTTAGCGTTTATCTGTGGTTGTGATGATGAGATCCTGGAGAGGAGAATCTCTTTCTGAGCATAATGGCAAGGAATCCGTTTTAAATGGTAGTTTAAATGATCCTTTTGCTTTCTCTGAGTTGCTATCAGGGTTTGTCTGCATGTTATTCATGTTTCTCCAAGGGCTTCTCTACTTCTTGTAACTAAGATTTTATTCTGGTATTTGGTAATTCATAAATCTCAGCAAGAAACACTAGCAGGAGGCCTGATCTAGGTGTGGCTTCCCGGATAAATAGCACAAAATGTTATTAGAGGGAAAACAGAGATGGAAGCCTCGTCCCTCATTTAAAACTCCGAGCCGGTTTTGTCCCTGCCGACTGAGCCATCAGACCACGGTGTAAGGCTTGTTTCTCTAAGGGATCTTCTTGAGGAAGTGGAGCTATTCCTTAAGAAGTTAATCTTAGTTCCCGTTTCCATAAAGAATACTGACTGAAGCGCTGAAAACTTTCCTATGCCTGCCTTGTTACTCGGTGGCTTAAGTCTGCTCGAGAAGAAGAAAGCTCTGCMCCTTGCTGCTGGTGGGCAAGTGATCCAGCTCCTTGGCTTTTCCTAGCTGGGGGGCTCTGATCCCCTGCAGCCCTGGGTGCTGGGAATGTGCTGCCCAGGGATCCTATCTGGGGAGCAGGGAAGAGATCTCGGTGATACACAGGTTTTCATTGCCCTGGCGGGGCTCRTTGGCTCGAGCATCGTGGGGTGGACGGGGAAATGGCAACGCGTCTCGCTGCTTAGGAAGGGGGATTGGCCAAAAAAGCAAATACCTCATGCCCTCCCTTTCAGACCTGTCCCGAAAGCTGCTAGCTGTTTGCCTCCTTGCGATGCAGGTGATCCTCCACACTTCTGCCGGGGCTCCTCTTCCTCACTGCTGCAGCGCTGTCTCGGGCACCAGCTCCCGGGCAGAGCGGGGAGGGAGCGTCGTGGCCCCGGTGCCACTGCCCTCTTGCTGCGCGCCTGCGGTGCTGGCTTGCTTTGCAGACCCGCATGCAGGGGCTCACGGAGGTGAAAGCGTGTCCCTGCAGAGCACGGCTGCCGTGCCTGGTGGGTTACGTGCCTGCGGAGTTGGAGCTCGGTGCTCATCTCCACCGTCTCAGCAGTGCTCGCTCTCCTCTGGGCCCTGGGGTTGTGCCAGCGATGCAAGCGAGTAGGTCCCATCCCCTCTGTTTGCCGTTTGTTTTATTTGGTGTGTTGTTAACCTTTACTCGGTGCACTTATTTACTTCAGGTTTTAATAGTGTGATAAGGTCACCACAAATTCAGTGGGAGGTGTTTCAAGCACTTGCAGCAATAAATCACAGCATACATCACCCTTGCACAGGTTATCCAGAACCAGAGAAATCCAATTTGGTCCGTAACATGAAGGCCAAATAAAGCCAGGTATCGTAGTGAGAAAGCTTAGACGTATGGCTCTAAAAGAACCTACGTGCTTCTCCTCTATAAATTAACAGCTATTTTATAGAGCTGACAAGTAGCTGATATTGTTGGAACTGGTCCTACTTGTGTCTTCCCTCCTCTCCCCCCCTTCTCCCTCYGTTCCAGTCTCCTGATCTTTTCCTTTTGAAAATGCAAAGCTAAGGAAAAGCAGACTGATCTCTAATGCAAGTCTTAAAACACTGGTGGTAGGGGCAGATCTCGCAGGTACAATGAACTTGCTGGTAGTGCATGAAACCCTAAAACCTCGGGGACTCATCTCTGCCGGAGTGTGTTCTTATCTATTCCTTTCTACACTGAAAATGTTTCTTTGACAAGAGAGCCTTTGCAGGCGTAGGATCAAAACAGCCTGCAGGTCATCCCAAGAGCTGCAAAGTCTTAGTGACCAGAAATGAATAGTGGCAAACTCTATTCAAGGGCTGTAGATAAAGCACGAGGGAATGTGTCATGGGCCACTAAACAGTGCTGGCCAGGAAATGGACTTGATAAGCTGGCATATATATCCCCCTTTAATTCCTGTTGGTTTATGGCCCCTGCAGTATCCCAGGAGCCCTGCGGGTTTTGTGACCTTACCCCCAGCGTTAGCCGAGCAGAATTGAAAGGGTGGTTGAGAGCAGCGGGAAGAGGGGGAGGAATGAATTAGTTGCAGGCAGTGGTGTTGGACTCCTGAACTCTCTAAATGACCCAAAAGGAGATTGATTTTGCTGAGGTGTAAAGCCTGCCAACCACCTGGATCTGAGGCTAACATGAAAAATTAAATGCCAGTTTCCATGTAATTAAAGGTGGAATAAAAAATGGATATATATAATAAAAATATTACCACCTTAAGAGCAAGGAAAAGGTAGAGGCCTGATAGAGCTGGGCAATGCCGCTGCCACCAAGCGCACAGTGCCAGGAGGAAGGACTGTCTCCTGTTTTCTCCTTCACCTGGGTGGTGATGGAAGAAAACCGCCTCTTTCTGAGGAAGAGACAGTACTGAGATGTCTGCCAGAGTTGCCAGAGAGCAGCGTGTGGCTTGGCTGTGTCAGCAGTGCACCTGATGGATGCTCGAATGCAGCCTCTATAAAAATAGGCAAGTTGGACTTTGCCAGCTAGTGCTGCCTCCCCTCACTCGATGTCAAATATTCCCCACCAGAGAAACTCGCCGAGTGAAGGAGAAAAAACAGCAAGAGCTCCTCAGAGTCTGGATGTATCTATTCTATGTAAATAAAACATCCCCCTTATGGAAGAATGAAGGGGGATGGATGAATTTTTGTGGACTGTGTGCAGGGCCAGCTTCCCTCTCCGCATCGCACGGGTGAGCACAAGCGAGCACTGCTGGTTCTGTCATTTGAATCTTAAGACTTTGACTCATGTCTTTCTGAAGGCTGCAGCTCCTAAAACGTAGCGTTCRTTTCTGTTTGGATATGTCATGACATCAGGATTTTAATTGAAGTATGTGCAGTTTTGGAGCACTAGGGCTGGGAATATGAATGTGAATAGGGGGATATGAAAGTGAACAAACAGCTGATGCCAAGGACCTGTATAACGAGGTGGAGACCCCCTAGCAGAAGCTGAGTAGTCTATCACTGCTATTAAAATTGGAGAGTAGGGGGTCRGGGCTTAGGTGAGCTGGACAGGCAATTGCTGCAACTTGCTGTAGATGCAAACTCTGTAACTGAGCAATGGGTCACTGGAAACTTTCTGCACTGAAAGAGGAATTCATCACTGCATGCTCCTATTGCCTAAATGGGACACTTGACTTTAAATGGGRTCTGCGCTCCCCTGCTGAGCACGATGTCCTGGGCACCAGCGGTGATCAATACGCYGCTGCCTGAAAGCCCTGGCTCCAGAGCATTTTGTCTGCAGAATAGTTTCACTCAAGTCTTTAATRCCTAACTATTCTGATCATCCTCTTTTAATTTTTTGCTGACTAACTACATCCATAACTTCTTTGCTCTAGTAAAAATCTGCTTAATGCAGAGCCATGTTACAAAGTGAAACTACAGTTCCAACATGCCTAATCCTAAAAGAGGCATTTGTYCAAAAAAAGATCCATTTTCCTAGGAAATGTGCTTTGATTTGCAAAACAGAAAATGTATTCATTTAACTGAGCCATTCATGTGACAGGTCACTATTCACCCTTTTGGTGCAGTAAAAGTTTATTCTTTTAATAGGTTTATTGCTTTTCAGTTATTCATCTCCAAAGGACTCGTTGAGTACTGCAACTCTGATCGGGAGTACAGAAAATTAATTCTTTTTATGGTAGTCTATTCCTTTCACAAGTCCTCACTTTAAGTGCAGCTCAACTGTATTGCAAGTAACRGTATGTGGTCCTAGAGGGAGTACACAGGCTCTAACTTAATATCTCACTAGAGGCCTTGCAATGTCAGTGCTGCCGAGTCAAATTCTCCTTTTTGAGCCCTCCTTTGTATCCCAAAGGGAATTGCCCATGGATCTCGGTGAAGTACTGCACTGGTGGCTTTTAATTGCTGTGGATTTTACTGGGTGTGCGGATTCATGCTGCTTCTGTTTCCCATTTTCCAGTCCYGGGCCTCATTAATAACAATGAATGTCCAGAACAAACAAGATTCTTCAAATTCTTAATCAAGAATTTGTAGTGGGCTGGAAAGCTCCGCAGACAGAAGCTGTCGGTTACTGCCAGGGTTTGGTGCTGGGATACTCCGCTGCGGAGGCGCCGGGTCTCCCGGCGATACCCTGAACTCCGCTGACGTGCGCCCGGCCCCAGCAATCCCGCTTCACCCAGCGCCTCGGGAAAGGGCTGGGTAGCAAAGGGAACAGCACAGAGAACCATACYGCTTCCCACCTGGGCGCTTTGGGAGAGTTTTAGAGGGATAAAACCTTACAAATCCTGGTTTGGTGCTTGTAGAATAGGTTTAAATGGGAGCGATGGGCTTAGCAATTCTAAGAGAAAAAGACCTATACTCTGCAGGGGCTTAAAACCACCCTGTCTCTACGGTAGCACCGGGATCCGTCTGCTCGTTGCTCTGGAGGATGAATCAAAGCTTTAGAGAGTGATTTTTTTCTTTTTTTCCCCCTTTTTTCCATTTTCCTTCTCCCCTTCATATTTGGCAGAGCTCTTCTATCTTCACGTCCGAACTCCTCCTCCGGCTAACTCTCTGGGTAGCCTTCCGCTGCCGGCGAGAGGAGATGCCCCGGCCCTGGCGCGTCTTTCCTGGGGAGAGCAGCGGCTCCCGGCAGTGGAGCTGACTCCGCTTGTTCTCCGCGGTTGGGCAGAGCTCGGCTGCTCCGGCCTCGGGAGAGCATCCCAAGCTCCGAGGCGATCCGCGTTGTGCCGTTTCACGCTCTGCGGGCGGAAGCGCCCGCCGGGATCGCTTGCGAGCCGTAGGGATGAGATGATGTTCTCCGTCTCGCTTTGGGACGGCGGCGAGGCGCAAACCGTTAGACGATGCCTGGCTCCGTCTCGTTTTGCTCGTGTCGTGCCGGGGTCTGATCCCGTGGGGTGTCAGAGCCTCGGTGCCCGGAGCAGCACTAGGGCCTGCGTACGCTTGCCTCGAGCAGTGCTGCGGCCTGCCGGACAGCCGAGGCGGGGGCGAGGGACAAAAATAACGTGCGCCCTTTTTTGTGGGGGTTTGAGGCAGATGGAGGGCAGGAGCAGCGCTCCCCCGGGAGCGGGCGGTGCGGACGAGGCTGGGGGGAGGCTCAATTTAATAGTCTGAACGGCCCGGGCTAATTTTGAGACAAGCACTTGCTCTCGTTCGCTCTGGTACCGCTGCAGCAGCCGAGTTCCCGCGGCTTTGCGGCGGGAGAGCTGGCGGCTCGAGCTGCGCTCTCGGCGCGCAGGCCCGCGGGCGACGTCCGGGGAGGACGGGAACGGCGCGGCCGCGGGGCGTCAGCTGCAGCTGCGCTCGCGACCGCCGCTTCGCTTTGCCGGAGCAGGAACCCTCCGAGCCCTCGGTCGTCTTCAAGGGGCGATTCGTAAACGGGGGGTGTTTGATGTGGCAGGAATAAGAAAACCAAAGTTCTCCCAAACCACTTCTGGTCCTCCCATTAATAAAAGGGCTCCCTTTAAAGTTGGTTTTACTAATTGGGGCCCACTGTCTTCTCTCTCTGCTTTCCCTTGTGATTAAGATACCAGCCACTGCGCGGCCCTGGCTGCAGAAGGAACAGCCAGCCGCTGTCCGCAAAACTGAGCGCTTTCCATCAAAACCTGATTAAACTAGCTCGGCTAGATCTCCCTTGTACCTCCCAGGAGAAGCCCTATCTAAGTCGAGTGCATCAGGAGACCATATTTAGAAATGAGGCAATTACTAGTTTAATTCAGTCATCCAAATAATTCTGCAGGAGTAGAACTGCCTACGGCAGCCGTGTGCGCGGGACTCGCGGGGCTGGTGGCGGGGGACTGACGGGCCCGTCCACACGCTGGCCGCGGGCAGTGTCCAAGCCACCCTTGGCTGAAAGTAGCCTGTCAGTTCATTCCTTCCTACTTCTTCCCAATAGGGTTTTTATTTGCATTTGGTATGACGGCATCTGGGAGCTGTAATTGCACCAGCTGCAAGAGCCTGCTGAGCTGCAGCGGCCGCTCGCTCAGCAGAGCTCGAGGGAGCACGGAGAGGACCTACCCGGGGTGTCCAGGGCCCCCGGACAACAACTCGCTAACGGGCAGGTGACGAGAAGCAGTCCTGACACCTAAACTGGTCTGATCGTAGGTCGTTTGCAGCCCTAAGCTCTGCCAGGAAAGGCATTTCGGTGACTTGCCCCACGCGGTTTGSTGTTTTGCCCGTCCTCTGCCCTGGAGACCGCTGCGGGCGCAGKGAGGGGTTTTTGCAGTGGAAGGAATTTCTGAAGCCACCGCACGCCTGTGTCTGCTGGAGGAAGCAAACGAGTGCGGACAGGTGGAGCGGAGAGCAGGGAGGACCGCGATGGTCCGTCCATCGTATGGAAGCTGTTGCCTTCGTTGCCTCTCYGTTTGGTTCCCGACAAGGCGGTCTCCTACGCCAAACCCAAGGACAGAAATGTGCTTTCCTTCAAGCTTGTTGCCTTTCCTACCCACAGCCAACGCTGCTAGTAACGCAGTGTGAGACAGCGCGGGCTTGCGCGTGCCTTGCTCTTCAGCTGCTTGTGTGCCAGAACTCCTGAAAAGCCCTATAGTGCTATAACTCTAATAAAAAAAAAAATAATTATCGTAACACTTTCTTCCTCAGAGAAAATTTGTATGAAAGAAAGAACACCTTGACACTTTTTTTTTTTCAGTGGTTCTAGAGCTCAAATATGATTTTAAAATATGAATACTTCATGGATGCCTGGGAAGGTATCCACATCCACCTTTCTTCCAAACAGTGACTGTTTGACAGGTGCAAAAAGTACTCGCAAAAGAAAACCTGTAATTCTTTAATCAGTATAAACTCTTTTTGTTTTCCATGCAGTAATCACAGCAGTAAAGGGAGGCTGCTTTTTGGAAGATATTTTGGTGGGTTTTTGCCTAGCACCTGCAASTCCTCTTCAGCATTGCCATGATGTTCGGTGCTAGCGCTCGGTTTCACTTTGATGTTGACCTTTTTCCCTCCACCCCTGTCCAGGTGACCGCTGTGAACGATTTTTCACTTTCCTYGTACTTCTGTCTCTTGGCAGGTTTCTCTGGGTTGGTGTAATAGCTGTGCTACCTTCTTGAAATGCTGGCTTTTTACCCGAATGTTATTTCTTCATATCTGGCCTGCAAGGATTAGATATACATATTTATCACCTGGCCCGACCTGCTGTTTTCGCCAGGCTGTTCCTCTTGCCCGTAGAGGAAGATGTGCTCAGTAACCCCAYGTCATGGGCAAGCTCTCGGGCTTCCTGGTGTCCCCAGGGCGCTGCAGGAGTCTGCTCTGCCTCTCCAGGTTCCTGGTCTTTCTCCCGTCTCCGACGGTGCCGATGAGCGGCATACGTCCAAGCAGAAAAACTGTGCCTGGCTGTTCACTGTTGCAGGCTGCTTTGCATCTGAGCACTTGGATACACTCACCAGTGGGGTGGGAACCCTCAGGCTTTTCATGTTAACGTTATGGGAGGTTCTGTGCAATAAACTGACCATTGCAAGAGAATTATTTAGAAAATAAAGAGCCGAAATTCCTCTTTATTGTGGAGAGCTAATACAAATCCGGTGCAAGTCCTCAAAGATGGATGTAACTGAGGTTTAGGTTTCATGCTGGTTTTCTGCCTGGGATGAATTGTGCCTGTTTTTATATTTATAATGAAAATAACTSCTTTCAAGAAACAGTCACCTGAATCTATTTTTTTCACTGACATTTGCCACTTGAGGCGTTTCTGTTTTGCTGGTACATGTGAATGATTCAGTCAAAATAACTTGCGAYTCTGGTGATGCACAACAGTAAACTTATTCTGGTTTGATRATTTTTACTTCAACTAAAAATAAGACTTTCTTGCATTGTTTCATGCACTAGAGCAAGTCTTAGATCCAGACCCTCAGTCAGAGTTGTGATATCAGGACACTTAGTGGTTTTGAAACTGTTGGGTAACCTTTGCTGTCTGTTATCTCAATTGAGACTTGAAGTGAAATTAGACATATGGGAGCACTTAAGAGGTAAATATTCAGTGCTGTGTATGGGAAGTTTAGCCATCCACATGATTGCCATTAATGTTAATGATGGTTGTGAAGCTAAATTCTCATGCATCAGGTTGCAAAATTATCCTTCTGGTGCTACTAGAGAGTCTCTTGAGATTCCCTCTTCAGTTGGTGCTATCAGCCAGAGCACCTGCCTCTCCTCCAGAGTCCCCCATGGGATCCACTTCATCGCTCTCCTGTAACACGTCTCGTTATCCAGGGTGTTTCATCAGTGTTTACCTAAAGGAGAGGATCTAAATAATCCTGCCAAGGCATAATAAAAATTGGACAGGACAATAAACAGTGGCTGTAAAGCAGTTTTTGCTTTACTGGTACCTGATACGTGGAGTGAGGCCCTGCCAGAGATCGCTCGCTACCTCTGTGTTCAGGGGAGCTGGGTGAGAGCGCGTGAGGGTGATGGTCACAGGCATGCTCATCTCTCTCTAGTCTCCTTGGAGCAGCCTGACTTCACAGGCCAGATRAACCTTCTGCGTGGATGGTCATTGCCACCACACCCTCTTTCTGTATCTGCAGGAACAGTTTCTACCAGCTACTTCAAACTACCTGTGTACAGTTTGGTCAGCAGCAACTTCTGGGGACTGCCAAGTTCTCCAGCCAAGGGCTGATTTGTGCATCTGAAGTGATGAGTAGGATCCTGCAGCAGAGTTATGCACAGCAGGAGTTGCAGGGGGGATTCTCCAGCACAGTCTTAAAACCTCCTCTTATAGAGCTCTTCTAATAACCAGTGACTCTGCTGCGAAGCAACTGGGAGTCTGGTGAGTCTGTTGCTGCAGCAGAGATCATCTGGGGAGTTCCTGGACCTCCCAAGATGCTGATGATGGCGTGCACAGGGGCATTGCCCTGATACCTAGTTACACAACTTTTGGAGCTTGGATTTCCTACTTAAATCAAAATTATTACCTAAATTCCGTGGATCTTGTCATAGACTCAAGATTCTGTTTTTTGTGCCTGCTGGGAATCTGTAAGGAGTCTAGGAGTCTACCTAGTAGGTTAGCTACTGGGAGTTTCTGCTGTGCTGTAGTCTTGGAAATATTTGTGTACTTAAAAAGGAGTTAAAAAAAAAAAAATATGTGCTGCTCTTGCCCCACACTTCAGCTGAGTGTGGTTTCTCTTCCAGGCGAGTTAATCTGTGTTGAACTTAGTCATCTGCAACTAAATGGTTTCAGGTCATTCTCAGTATCTCTATGTTACAATGTGTAGTTTATTTACACTATTAGTCACTGCATCCATGTAAGGTTAGCCGGCAGCTCTCAGTAATTGCTTAACCAAGAGTAGGTAAGCCTTGTGCAGAGGAAGTAAGTTGCTGGATTGAATATGGATGATGGAAGATAATTTTCTCCTGCTTCCTTGTGTTGCTGGTCAGACCTGAGAGTCACTTGCTTTCTTCTTCAGTGAATTTTATTATAGTGATATCTGCATGGTCTCTGATCAAAGGAATAGAGTCATGGAGCAGCAGTGAGATAGATCATAGAAAACATATTCCACAGTTTCACATCAGTTTTTCATTTTGTAGTTGGTCTCACTGGGAAATATCAGTACAGCGTTGAAAGTTACCAGGTGTAGGATAAGTGCTGAGGACCCATCCACGGACCCGTTGCAACCAGTCCCTTCGGCTGGGAGACACCCCACATTCCCACAGCTCAGCGGGGGACCCAGGAGCCGGCACATAAGCTGAGCTGGAGGATTTGTGAAGGGCTGCCTAAGTCAGCCTTATTCGTTTTAACTTGTCATTCAGACCCAGCACGGTGGTCATCAGTCGGATAACGTGACCCTTCTAGGTATACTTGAACRTTGCTGACAGATTACAAATTGGGCTGAATCCAGAGCTTGAACCACAGGCATGATTCAGTGAAGGCACCGAGTTACTGCTTCGTTACAGAGGTCTCTTGGTCGGGCTCTAGATGTGAYGAGGAACGGTCTGGCTATGAGAAGYGGTGACAGTGGAAATGGATCTCTGCTTTCTAGGATGCCTAGGCCAGATTTGTGCCAACTATACATTGCTTCACAGCATCCGGGCTAAGTCGCTTTGGTGTAATCTATCAAACTCATTGGTGATACACCAAGAAGGGATCTCATCCTGACTTCAGTTTTCTTGCCCACTTAAGCATGTTTACTTACCTTTGCCAAAAAGATGGTGCATGGAAATTGCTTTTATTACCAGAAGGAGAAGTTTGCAATAAAACCTGTCTCCTTGGGTGCACTAATTCTATTTTACGAAGAAAGAACATATTGTTTTAATTAATCATATGAAAGCAAAATTAGCATGATTATGTGAAAGGTGCTGTAAATCATTCTGATTCACATCATTGAACAAAGAACACTTAGTTATTCCAGAGTTGTTAAAGATTTTATCTACCCAAGTGAAAATTCAATTAGCACAACCTAGTCTCATACAAAACTAAGGATTCTGACTGCAGGAAAAACTTTGTGTGCGAATACTACCTTGTGCCAGTTTGATAAATTACTGTAATTAACTGTATCCCGCACAAGCTAAACAAAATTTACAGAAATGTTGTTGTACATCTCCCATTCTTATGGAGACTATTTGAACTTCTACCTAATGTTGCTCCAAACATCACATTCTAAATCAAGGTAAAAAAATATTGCCAACAAATGCAGACAGCTTTGAAGCTCCTTGTTTTGTTTTGTTTTTTTTTTCCCCACTTGCTGCATAAGAAACACTGCACTTAACATATTTTAATTAAGCAACTTAAATTCAGTTAGTTAACCCAAGACATTAATAGCGATAGGCAAACTAAGAAGGAAATGAGATTTCTTAGGAAAAGCACTCTGTTCTTATTCCTAGTCCAGCAGGAGACTTCTGAGGTGTTAAAGGGGCAGAAATGCTGGGTATGGCAAGTTATGCTGGAATATACCATCTTAATGGAAAAATAAGTATACAAATAAATGGGTTCCTGGACCTGTGCTCCCTCCTGTATTTGTCGAGTTTAGGCTGACCTCCCCTCCTGCRGGGAACCGTCTATCGGCGTCTGCAGGCTCAGGGTCTTTGCAGCATTACCTGAAGTGACATACGGACGCAGTGCTTTGGTTTGAGGCCAGGTTCTGTGTTACTAAGGTGTTGCAAAACACCTTATTAAGCAAGAGGTATGTCCTGTTCTAGTGAGACTAGGTGAGCAGAGACAAAGTGACAGTTTAAAGTGTTTTAATAGTCCCGGGAGGGTTTTCCCTCTATGGAGCACCCCATGTTTTCTGCGTTTTGGGTATATGGGGTTAGACACAATATGCGGTATCCCATAGTTGGATGTTGCTGTGTTTGGGGCAGATTGTCTTTACCTCCAAAAAATACTACCTTGGGCAAAGAACAAAGAAATTTCAGAATAATCTGCTGTGCTTAGATTGGACTACATGTATTGGGGGAGGAAGCTTTGCAGGATCTTGAAGGTAGTGGTTGTATGCTCTTGTCAGAAGTTCTCTTATCAAGAAATGACCTCRTAGTGGTTGGGCCTCCTTTCTTTATCTTGTCTTAGATGCTCTTTCCCACTTAGAAACAGGAAAAATATTCATGATGAGATTGTGCAATCTGAAGGAAGAAAGGGAGGATGAAACCCACCCTTCTTTGAATGCTTGGGGTCATGGTCTCCCCTTTCCTGTTTCAGAGGTTTTCTTTCCTTTTGGGTAGGTGTGAGGAAATGGGCATTTTTTTTTTTTAATCCTTTCAAGTTTAACACTGATTTTTCAAACTTGCAATTGGAGATTGCTCTGCTCGCCGAAGATGAGACGTGTAGAAGGTCTTGCCCTCCGGGAGCTCCGTGCCTGCGCGGGAGTGCTGCGCTGGACTGGCTGACTTATGGGAGGGTACTGCTGTTTTGGATGAAAACAAAAAATCCAAACGTGAAKGTTGAGGAAAGCCTTTATTTCTAAAATGAACCAAGTATATATCCTTGGAGTTGTAACCCTGCAACTAAACTTTGTGGCAGATCTGGGCCTGTGTGTTAAAAAGAGTAAGCTTGCTGGACAAGATCCCCTGTGTATTAAACCTGTTTCAACGAAATTCTTTCCCCCCCCCCTTGATTCAGAGGGGAAGAAGCTTCATGAACTGCAGAACTGCTGGCACTGCTTTCTGCAGCACCTGAAAGTGCCTTGGAGGTCTCCCAAACATGTAATGACCCGGTCTGATGCCGCTGCCGCCGCAGCTCGAGCGCGGGAAGTCCCGGGGTCCGACCCGCGGCTGGGGCAGACGGGCCCCGCTCCGAGGAAAGCCAGCGATCTCTGCCCGTCTGCAGCAGCTGGGCAGCTGCCTCCCGGCTCCCGAAGGAGAGCGCCGGCCGGCGTGGCTGCAGGCCAAAAGGACACGACGGGCTGTGGAGTCAGGCAAGGCAAGTACAAGCTTGGCAGGGGGAGCGAGGCAGAGAGAGTTTCAGCAAATATTTGAAGGAGCTGTCGCTGTAATTTAGATTATTTAAGTGAAAACATTTACCCACAGTAGAAGCGAAACCTGACTGTGCAGCTAAGGCTGCATTTCAGCCTGTTCCCTAGGAGGCGAGCGGGGAAGGAGTGTTGTTTCCCGTTTATATGTGCGCTCTCAAACGGGGGCGGAGGGGGAAGAGAGCCAGCGCCGCGCTGCACGAGGACGGCTCCCTCCCGGCCCGCCGCGGCTCCGGGTCCTTCCCCGCGGGAGCTGCCAGTTGAAATTAAACTCTGCTGGATTTCAGGCTCCCTCCTCTTAATCCCCACTTATTTCTTCAAACAGAAACGGTCAACAGCTCTGGCTGGAGGTGGATTAGCGGAAGCGTTGTGCGCGTCGGCAGCGGGCGATGCGGCGGCGCGCTGCTGCTCGGCGCCGGGTGAGCCTCGCCGTCGCCTGCCGAGCGAGGAAGCGGGTCGTCGCCAGCGCTCGACGCTGGTTTCCCCGAGAGGGGCTGTGGCTGCCCGCGGTCCACGCGGCTCCGTGGCGTTCGAGGCTTTGCGTGGATGAGGCASGCCAAGCCTTTCCTCCGCAACGGAAAGGATGCACAGCAAGGAGCTCCCCTGTTCCCCTCCCCGCCTCGGCCTCCCGCTCAAGGCTTTGCAAGCAAATTACCGAAAATCCAGCCCCAGCAAGGCTCTGCCACCCCTGCGTGCACGTGTGCGCCCGCGCGAGAGCGCGTGGGGAGCCAGCGAGGCGTACGAAAACGGAGCGGGTGCCAGAGGCTGCGCCCGCGCGCGCCGCCGCCGGAGCCCGCCCGTGGTGCCGCAGTGGGGTCCGCCCTGTCCTGGAAGCGGCCGAGGTCTGGGCGCTCGCGCCTAAATCTTGGGTTCAAGCCGCTGCGTGAATTGTGCGCGTGGGCACAATTCCTCGCTAAACGAGAAGCAGCGCGGGCGCAGGCAGCGGCTCCCCTCCCCACCCCGGCACCGCCTTAGAAGTCGGTCGTGCACCGAATGTTTCATTCATCTTTTCTTCCCTTCCCCCCCCGGACGCTTCCTTAGTCTGTTTTCTGAACAAATGTTAACTTGTATAATTTTACTGGCTGTCAGGCTGTGGTGGAGCTTTATTTGGCTAGTCGCTTTCTGTTTTGCAAAATTAATTAGATAAGGAYAGACTTAAGTGACTGTGGAAGTCAGCAACGAAACGTTACGTTCTCGTTAGCTGAAATAACGCAGCTGCTCTCGTGCGGTCTCCCCACCGAACGAGCGCGATGGCCATGCGCGCGGAGGGAGGGGGCTCCCAGTGACGGCGATGGGCCGGCTGGGCGGCCCTAACGCGCCGTCCCCGCGGCCGGGGCTGCGGCGAGGCGCCTGGCAGCATCCTAGAGACTCCTGCCTACGTGTGCCGCTCCTCCCGCGGCTCAAGGGCCCCGTCCCACGGCGCAAGGGGCAGGTGCTCCCGAGTTTTGCCGTGTTGCAGAGGGGCCTTTCTGCCGTGTGCGCGGGCGCAGTAACTAYGCCACGTCGGTGGCGATGCAGGGTGACGGGACGGAGCTCTGTCCTCGTGCGTCAGCGCGCCCGGAGCGGTGACCAGCAGCTGGCTGAAACCTCTTGGAGCCGAGTATTTCAGCGTGCGCCCGAGTGCTCGCTCGCTGCAGGCAGCTTTTCCTCTAATAGCAGGAGCGAGCTGGGTGGAGCGAAGGTCCGATTTGAGCATTTGTATCAATTTCTGGTGCATGGGAAAGTGCCACATTCAAAAAAGAAAATCAATTGGACGATAGCACTATGGCGGTGTGYGAGCGGCAGCTGCGCGAGGGAGGAAGGCGAAAACTCTAGTGGAAGGAAAAACATAAAGGAGCAGTGGAGAGCAGGCTAGATGGAAGGAAAAAACTGTTCCATCCCTTGCGCTTCCRATGCAGAGGGATGGAGTGGAAAGGGAAAGCTAATAGAGAAAAATCAAATGGGGCAGAAAACCAAACCACAGTCTGTGTGGGGAGTGGGCCTGAGCCTGTGGTTTGGGTTATGCTTGCAGGCATGATTTTGGGCGCTTTGGGCTTCTTTTTTTGTGATCATAAATGGTATCACTTAACTCTAAGTGGGTTTCCTGTTGAGAGGAGTGAAAAAGGCAGATTTTAGTTGGAGGCAGGTGGGATTTCAATGTCACACTAGGTTTAATAACCTGCAAAATAGGTTCTTGGGGCCCCAGCTTTACCAAATCAGAATTCACCCCTCTGCGTGGAAGCGGCAGCTGTGGAGACCTGGTGTAAATCTCCCTTGTAGGAGGATGCTGCACGGCTCCTACAGCAAGAGCAGCAGAGCGATCACGTTCCTGGGAGAAGAGCAGCTGGGGGGGACCTGGCGGAGACGAGCCGCGAGGTGGGTGAGCGCTGTCTATAAATAATTACAAAGGAATACAACACAGCCGAGGCAAAGGACGGCAAACGGTGCCAAGGACAAAAACGCACAGCCAGGGAACGCGCTCGGAGGTGGGCTGAATCACGCAGCAAACCCCAGATCGGAGCAGGGGAGGTTCTGGGGCTCGGCGGATGACGATACGCCTCTCCTGGAGAGCGTCTGGACTGAAAGGCACTTAGTGAAAGCGGTTTGTGTGCCGTAGGCTGGACTGCGTTCCCACGGAGCCCCGTGGAATTGCTTCCRTTTACCCTTTTAGTGAATTGATTTGGGCCATAAGAGCCACGTCCTGATCCCTTGTGCTTTGTGGCTGTTTCCTTACTCCGTCGGGCCAGTATAGCCGTTGACTTCAGTTGGACTGTTGGAGCACGAAGGCTGTTAACTGTGAGTTARGATATTCCTATTGTTTTTTAGGCTCATAAGCTGCCACAAGATAAAGATCCTCTTTGCTTACCGAAGTTTTAGGAAGTCATTACCAACACAGATAACTTCCCAGTGCAACGCAGGGTACAATTATAGCCTGGGGAATTGTACTTTATGGAAAGATGGAGTGCAGAGAGAACAGAACCTATTGGCAAACCTGGGGAGAACTCRGCAGATGTTTTCAGCTGAGAAATCAAGGCTTTGGAGGAGAAAAAAGACCATCTTCTCAAAGCAAGGCTCCCCAACCTTTTGCTTCAGAGCAGCCTAAGAAATCACTTTACTTAGATCACACATCTAATTCTTTTATCTGCTAATGAAWCCAAGCAATTAGTTTGTTCAATGTTTGCAGTTGATTCATGGGTTGTTTTTTGTTTTTAAGCTTGAAACTGAGGAGACAATTTTGTCCCCAACTCCTGAAAAAAGCCTGGCTCTCAGCTGACAGTAGCATGCCCCTGATGCAGCAGAATGCCATTAGCAGACACCACGTAGGGGTCACATTTAGATTACCATCTCTGGAGTGCCCCAGCTCTCTCTCCTGCAGGGTCTCTTCATACCTGGTTAGGCAGTGCCAGGACACTGAATGATTAGACAACAGTACTGCATGTCAGCATCACTGCTTGCATCTTCTTGAGTTTTCCTTCCTTCTTTCCCTCTAAATTACTAACCACAACCATCTCTGATTGTTTTAAAGTTTATTGTGACCACACACCATATAATTGCAGATCAGAGTGTAAATTGGGAGAGGAACCTGGGGCTCAAATTTTATTGTCCCATAAATAATCAAAAGAATCTGGAAGCTGCAGTGAGGTGGGGAATATTTATGGGCTAATTGGGTAGATGCTACAGGTGCAGTGAAACAGGAGAGTGGAGGTACAAAACTAATTAATGCATATTCACTAAAACACTTCTGTTCTTGGTCTGTGAGAATTACACTTGTAAGAATTAGGTTTAGAAGAGTCTCAGGCAAGCTGATTCAGTGACATGAGTTTCAGTGCAGAAGCAAGGCCTGTCTTGTTTGCAGAAGCAGAGACTCCAAGGTCATGCCTTTGAACTATAGATGTTTTTGATAGGAATAAAAATGAAAGATGCTCCTGGTGTCTTTGAACTGGTATCAAAAGCAAGAACGAGAGGGCACAAAGTATAGTGAGGAATGACTGCACCCGAAAGATTCGTGACAAAAATTTCTTCAGCTGAAGGGAGCTTGGTACCAGGGAGGAAATTGGCTAGCTAATAAAACATCCCCCAAGAAAAGAGTAAAAGACAGCAGAATGGGTTTGTATTTGGAAAGCAGCATTCCAGTATGTAAATCCAAATCCAGCATTGCATTTGGAATAGTGGTTGGGCAAACACCTCAAAGGTCTGCTGTGCAGATGCTGAAGGACACCAGAAGATGACACGTTACCAGATAGGTCATTGGTGTGCCATGGGCAAGGGGAGGCTGCTGCTTTCACACCCAGCAGATGTAATGGAGAGGTGATGGGAGGTATGGGAGAAGTTTAGAGCTAGCTTCCCTTGTCCCCATGGTCTCGTGCAGCGCTTGTCCTGGGGTTTTCACCCTTGCAGACACATCATTCTCTGCAGCGCAGCCACTTGAAATGCCAACATCCCTCTGTGCTGCGATGTGTGATGGGCATGTGACCATCCATACAAGAGAGGAGGAGGGAGYGCAGCACGGGGCTGTCACTGGGGATGTGTCAGTCCTGCTCTGGCTTCTTGCTTGCCCGGGGCTGCAAAGCCCTGGAGCAAAGAGACCCCCTGCACAGCCCATCCCTGAGAGAAACACATCACATGGAGGGTGTTTGGGAGAAGGGGGGGAATGAGAGTGCCACATGTTTTGAAATAATTTATAGAAACCAGTGATCTAGCATACCCAATATTATTCTCTAGCCTGGCAGCAACTCTGCTTTCACAGCACATGGCAGACAGGAGCCGCTAGCTGTTGCACCCCATCCAGCCCCAGCTGTGGCTCTTCACTTCCACGCATTAAAACTCAGTCAAAACTGAGCCTCTCTGAACTAAAGTGAGCTTCAGAAAAAGCTGGACTGGGGATCCTTTTCTTTCTTTAGTTGCACTTACTGACCTTTCCTGGCTGTTTCCTCGTTGTCCCCAGGTATGTYCTCCTCTGGTCTGTGATTCTTTCCACGTTATCCATCCGTCTAGGAGGAGCGGCAGCAGCAAGGGCTGTCGCTCCCGATGATTGACGGGCGGAAGGGCATTTGTCCTCTTTGTCTAGCTGGGTGATAAGCAAATCCACTGCCAGTCATTTGCATGCAGAGGGGACCATTTCATTAAGAATTTCATTAAGATGCTAATGTTTAATGTTTCCTGGAAAAAATGAGTTTTTGGGTTGTTCAATTATATAATTAAAGTCAGAGAATTAAGGGAGATTGCAAGCTGCTTGCATAATGTGGGCAAGTTTAATGGTAAAACTTGTAAACCTCATTTCCTTTGAACTTATTTCTTTCTGTTGCTTGCCTTGAATGGAGTTTGTCTCACCCTAGCAAGGATGAGAGATATGGAGGATGGCAGATGGGGAGTTAGCAGGCTTTGAGAGAGGAATGTATTAGCAAACAGAGCTCATTTTTCTCTGAGTTTGGGCAATGGGAGACAGGTGACCTGGTAAAATGCCGAAAGCACGGCGAGGCAGCCAGTCTCGGCCAGCCTGCTGCGCGATCTATACCCGTGGGCTCTCCAAAATCGTACCTTGTGGAGACGGAGATTTAAGAGCATTTCTTCTGCTTTATTTAGCACAGCACTAGGTTATGATAGCAYTGGCCTAATATTCTGTAAGCTTGCATTGATTTATTCCCTGCGATGTTGCATCTCTGCTCCCACCACGAGTAGGGTTTAAATGCTGCGCGTGTGTTTGCTAGTTGGCCTGCTGCTTTGAGATGTGTGTCCGAGTGAGAGGGTCCTGTGCTGTATCTGACTGAAGGTTAAGAACAGGTATYCAACCAAACTGCGCAAAGTGCAGTAAAACTATGCAAGATATATATACACACACACACACACATATGTATACGTGAGAAGAAGCAATTCAAACACTGTAGCATTAATTCCTTAAGYTAACAAATGTGCCCTTTCCACGCTGCTGTAGAATGAAAGGTTTTCTGTAGGCCTAAACCCAAGGCTRTGGGAATGACGTGAGAGGGGAAGCTTTCCTCTGCGGAGGAGGAACGCTGACGACCGCCGTTCCCCCTCAGCACGGTTCCTGCTGCAGCGAGCTGGAGCCCGTCTCGCTCCTCAGTTTTCCCAGGTCCTGCGTTCTAGGAGAATCTCTCTGGGTTTCCCAGAGCACCCGGGGAGCTGTACCCGGGGTTTGTTAGCATCCGGACAGATCATTAGACTTCCCGCCTCCGCTCTTCCACCGGCGCTGGCTGCCGTTCAAGCCGGGCGTCTGCCGAGGGGCTGTCGCGCTACCCTCTGCTGAGGGTTACGTTACCGGCTCCGTTCGGCYGTTCTGGAAGCGCTCTGAAGCTTTTCATAGCATCCTCTGAAAGACAGAGCTGAAAAAGAACATAAAACGGATATTTATTAGAGAGAATTCCCAACAGAAGCTCAAGCAGTATAACACTTTTTTTTTTTTTTTTTTAAAAAAAAAGTGACCTGACAACTCTGCAACAATAAGTCATGTATTATGTGCTTCTCTTTTTAGTGCTTTATATACTTTATTTTAGAGAGATGACCATTTTGATGCACCATTATTCTTTAAAAGGAAGATCTATACTTGAGCAACTGAAAATAATTGTTTTCTGCTTTGAGGATTTTTTTTATTTCTCTGAATTTCCAGTTCAGTTCATTGTAAGTTTTTATTTTGTTTAATTTGTGACTGTTGAAATTTGTCCAGAATACTAATTATTTTACGGACAGATCATTTATACAGATTCATCTATTCAGTACATTTTCCCTCTTTCGGCTTGTGAAAGATCCACCAAATTTTTTTCCTTAAATTCCATTATTTGTCTTAAGTGACATTATTTGCAACTACACGCTTGTCTGTGGGATCATCTGGAGTATTTCATCTGGAATAACGTGACACCACATTTCAGGGCACCAGAATAAGCCATTTATTGCCTAGCGCTAACAGTATGGTCTTACTGCCTGGGCCCCGTTAGCCCCCCAGTACCCTGCGCTTCCATCCCTGTTCTTGTCTTTTCCATGCACTGACACTTTTGACTTCTTTTCCCTGACCTCTGTGCATTCAGCAAATCTTTTTTAGCACATTGACAGGAATGATGCATAGGTCTTTCATTATTATTTATCTGTAACGCATTATAAGTCGATGAATCACGCATTTCCCTCCTGCCTGCTAACTACTTGACTACAGGGAGAAATATACCAATCATTAGTGGTCAAATAACGGCAAGTCCTACAACTTTACTACCAGATCAATAAAAATGTGTCCAAACGTTATGCTGGACAAAAGGAGATTACTGTGTTATTGAATAGGAGGTGAGTGATTATCCGCTGAATTGTTTTTGTTTCTGAAATGTCTTGGAATAAAGACATGCTACATATGATGCAAAGTCTGGCAAATCGCAGCATCTCTGTGCTGATAGAAACGCTCCTTTTATTATGTTGCCTATTAACGTTGACATTATTCATCTATTAAGTTTTGCCTGCCCATTGCATTTCACACTTGAATTGTTGGTCAGCTCTGAGTTTCTTCCAACAAAACTGGGCAAATACGGGAATTCGTGAGATGCGAAATGTGTGGTGTGGGTGGACCCGTGAACTGCGGCACCAGCACGCGCTGGCCTTGCCGCACAGCCCCGCGGGGTCRTGCTGTCTGGTAATAACAGCGATCTGGAGCGGCTCTCTGCTTTAGCTTAAGACCTTTGTGAGAGAATAAGTTTTGCTGCTTTAAAAATAACATTAAGTGAAATTTGAAATCAAAACAAATCACCCTCTAGTTAACATTTCTATGTTCACTGTGATAAGTGTTGAGAAAAGTGGGAACATGTCTTACTCCAGAAATGCTCTGAAGGAATTGACTCTGTTGCTGTGAAGTAATTGAGAATGCTACATTGGTGGGGAAGATTGATGAGCAGTAAGTAAAATATTTAAAGACGTGTGTAAGACAAGCTTAGCATGGTACTCATTCATCATCTTGAGTGGATTTCATCTCCGAGCAGAGTTCGGACTTTTAAAGGAGAAAACAGGTTTTGCTCTTGGAGCTGCAGTTTTAGAGAACTTCAAGGAGGAGCAGCCATTGCCAAATGAGCCTATCTCAGGATCTTTATTGAACTGTTAGTGGTTACACATTTATTGCTGCAAAGGCTTGGTTGCTGCTGATGGCAAGACGGGGACAATCAAATGTTTCAGCTGTGTAATTACTCTGGTGTGGAGGCAACAAAGTTGTTCCAAGGTCAGGTTGTCACATCAGAGCAGGCGGCTTTCTGCATTTTTTTTTTTTTCTAATGCCCACACACAAAGAGACACTTTTCTGGCTGATATTTATAGAGAAGTCCTACAGTCATTTTAATTATGCACAACATAGTGATGCCTGCTTCACTGATCATAATTGCGGCTCTGACCTGTTTTATTTTGTGATTTAGATGCCTTCTTCTAAGCATTGCTCTGGGGTGTGATTTACAATGGCAGGTACTGGAAGTGAGGAGACGGCCACYGATATCGCAGCCTCAGCCGAGGCTGAAATGGCTCGTGGGCTGTCGCTGAAGGACTCCTACATCTTCTGGGGGAAAGTGTGGCTATGTTTAATGCAACCAGGAGAGATGGAGAGGGGGACCTGTTTGTCCCATCCTGACCAGGTGACCCGTTTTGTCCACCCCCTCCAATTCTGCTTCCCTTCCTACTGCTTCCCAGCATAAGAAGTCCACTGGCCACAGCTTTCGCTCTCCRTTTATTCCTTTTGAAAGCCATTCCTTCATCTGGGTGATTGGTTATGCGGAGGCAGGACTGAGAGCAACGTGAAAGGCTCCTCCCAACTTGCTCTCTGCGCCGCGTCTCTCGAGCAGTGGTGTCAAAGAACCGCACTGCTGCCACGTCCCTTCCCTTTGTCACATTAAAGATTCACTAACCAGTGAAATCCAGTTCTTGTRAAACACGGAAATGTGGGGATGTGGCATCTCAGGAGCAGCAGCACTGCCAGTCTCTAGAWGCACCCCCAGGGGAGTGTCTGGGAAGACTTAAGTTTTTTAAACCCCTTGTCATGTTGTTATGTCACCCTTTCATAAACCAGCAGAGGTGTCAGAAGACAAGTCCCCTGGGCCTTCTCTGTGCTTGGCAACAAAGCATTTGTCACCTAATGCTTTTAAGTGGTTATCTAGGGTAGGAAAGGCCTGTGTTTGGGAGAGAAGATGACTTCCCCCCCCCCACCTCCCTCTTTTTTAAATAAATTTTTCTAAGATAGAAGTTTTGCCTGGCAGAGACTTCCAGTAAGGGAAGAAAATTGAGAGGCTACAAGCTCTACAGAGAGTCACRCCATCAGTTGGTCATGGCTCAACTGCACAGACACTGTGGTGGGTCTTGCAAGCCCAACCTGGAATCCTGAGTCCYGGAAAGGTACAATCCTGTGTCCAGGGCACCTTTAGCTGCAGTGAGGGCTGGGGCTGCACTGCAGCATGAACCAGCCTAGCTCCTGAACGCCCAGCCTCCTCCTCCTAAACAGGGGGATACAAGAAGGGGCTGATCTCTCTAAATACCATCCTGATTGGGAGTGGATGTTCAATGCTTGCTATGCAGTTTTTTTAATTGTTTTTTTTTTTTTTTAAAAAAATCCTGCAAATTGCATTTTAGCAAAACCAAATGTTTGTGGAGGGCTAAAGAATGGGAAAGTATGTCTGCAGATTAGAGACAGAAATCTAGTGAAGAGGTAGTGCTGAGAAAGATGGTTCATTGCTTGCTTTGGTTCTCTCCAGGAGGCACCTGTTGCACTTGTTATAGCTACAGACTGCCTGTTCAGGGCATGGCTTTCTTCTGTATTTTAAAGAAATATGACATGGCTTAACTCTGAAAACAGAATTATAGGAAAAGTAATGTTTAAACAATGCATTGTTTAATAATGCTTTAATCGCTGTGGAAGCGTTCAGCACGGGGGACCTAACAGCCCATTGGAATGGGGTATGGCATTTCTTGCCTTCAGGTTCATGGTTTACACTGCACTTAGCTGCTCTGAAATGGCCTGATGCCTGATGCCATATACTGGCTCTAGCTTGGAGAAGAAGCTACAGTAGAAAATGAAGTGTTGAGACACACGTTTACAGTGTTCCCACCCCTGCCCAGCTGGGAAAATAAATGCAGAAAGTGTGGGCCTAATTCTGCAGCATTCCCAGACTACTACTGCTAATTTTTCCACCATATGGGCTGGAAGAGCTAAAACAAAACTTCTCTTTATCTCAGCCAAGCATCTTTGTCCTAGGCTCACTGCACTGGCACGAGGGAGCTGGGAACTACCGTCTACTCTGTGTTGAACTGAGGCTTTAGCTTCATTTTATTTAGGCTACGGAGTTGCTGTGGTCGCTCGTTCTTGTGTGCCAGTAAACAACAAGGGAGCCCTGTCTGTCTTACCTTTTCCAGTTGCATCGCATCGCATAATCTGCTCCCCTTTAGGCCTGCCACAAAGCTTTTCAGATGCTGCAACCCTGTAAAGGGACTTCAGAGCTCTCTCTCTCTCTGTCTCTCTCTCTCTGTCTCTCGACATGCTGAATAGTAAAAGTTTAAGGGAGCAGCCCAAAGCAAGCAAGTAGCATCTTTAGACTGGGTGTTTCCTTTGCTCCACTCAGAGCTGCACCCTGCACGAGGACCTCCCACTGTTTCATCCAGGCAGCAGCTCTGACCTCCATATGAATTTACAGACCTGACTGCTCCTCGACCTGCTGTCAGTTGGTCTGTCTTAGCAGTGTGACTGGAGCTGCTTTTGGTAGCCATGGGTGTAAAACAACACTAGTTTCCCCATAGCGATCAGCATGACACAAAGGCGTCAGCATCTCCCTCTCCACCCCAGCTCCGCTCCTTTACTTTTCTTTTCCACCCCCATCCATTTAGGTTGTTTCCCCACAGAGGCAAGAAGTGTGTGATTTCTGACAGCAAATGTCTCGCTCAATCCATCTAAAATCAAACTATGTCACAGGTGGCAGATGCTTAAAACAGATGTGACAGTTACAATAGGGCGCATCACCCAGCTGGTGCCATCAGGACCAAACGTGCCAGTTGCAATGCGTYGTAAGGCTGACAATATGCAGAAGAGCCCCTGAGAACTTCTCAGCACAAATTAGGTTATGAATGATTGATTAATCTGCGTACAARCACTGCACAAATCGCTCCATGCCAGATCGACTGAATTCAGTAATCTGCTGTTCAGCCTGCCCTAAACTGGGGAGCTTGCAGGGAGCCAARTGCTACTTACTGACTGGAAGGGGACTAGTACCAGATTGACTTTGCAAGAGGTGATTGTGGGATCCTACCTGCCTCAGAGCTTAAATTTAACCCCTAGAGCATGGTCTGACCAAGCCACATCTGGGCAGCTTCCTCTCAAATAGTGCAAGGGAGGCACAGGCTCTGGCTGTCTGTCCTTGGCGTTGGGAACCTGTTTCAGACGTGCTCTTTGCAGGGCTCTTGTACAACCTCCAGAGCACCACTAGGCTTATTTTTTGCTATGTCCAGAATCAAAATTGATCAAATGGATTCTGTAAATAGTGAGTGACAATCTTAAGGGTGGGRGGAGGGCTCACAAAAACCTTTCGGACTTTCTAATTAGGTATCCAACATGTTCCTGTTGTCTTTCCTGAGGTAATTGAGTTGCTTGTAAGTTACGAGACAACGTGATTTAGGTGCTTGGCTGTTCTGATGGAAGAAACACCTCACTGCTCTTCTGCATTTGTCCATGTAACCTTAAGGTGCTTCAGGTCATCAGTGTATGATGGGTAACTTCTATCTCTCTGGGTAACTGAAAATTTAACAGTTTGGACAGATGTCTCAGTATCAGGTGCGTTTTTGAAGCAGGACAATAAGAAAGAAGAGTGTGATGAAGTCTTRGACMTTTTCCTTCTTTGTCTTATGGATCTGGCAGGATGCTTTATTTTGTTTCCTTTTTTTTTCAATAAGGAAAAAAAAATCTCTTTCATTCTTAATCTTCTGGGTTAGCAGGTCAAATAAGGGTGGCAGGATACAAGGAGAAAGCAACTGATAAACTCTGGCACTTGCTCACTGCATGAGCTCAGCACACTTCTGTGAGGCTCCTGATCTCAAAGTTCCTAAAATTTGCTGTTGGTCTGTTCCTTGGAGTAAGGGATKGCAACTGATGCTTGTGAGAAGGCATAGCGTAAAGCAGTGTTCTCCTGCCATGGACTCCAGCTTGGCTCTGTGCTGATTTAATTCACGTGGGTCCTGTGTTTTGTACAGGTAAAGCTTTCTGGAATAACCCACCACTCGTGCCCTTGCTGCAGCTTTTATGCTGGCATACAGTTTTCTTGCAAAACACTGGAACATTGCCTGTTTGCATGCCGGGACACTGTGGCTGTCACTCTTTTGGCTGCAGAATATAGCAGTGTGTTGACAGCAAAGAGTTAAGAGAGCGGTAATGGTATCGGCAGGACTGTATATGCACCAAAAGAGCCTTCTTCAGTAAATAGAAATTGCATGGTTCACCTTCCCCTTCCGATCTGGCAGTAATGCACCATCAGCTGAAAGCCAGGAGCTGTTTATTGATTATYACGCGCTGTCGTGAACTGGCACGTGCTGAACTTGGGCGCTGAAGTCGAGAGCGAAAATCTGGCTTTAGTCTCCTGGGACTGGTTTTCCACAAAGGTGAAAGCAAATCTGTGACAGTCAACATATTAGGAAATCCGTAATGTGTCACACGTCACTGCCAGTGTGTTTAGGAGCTTTGGAGGATTTGATGCGCAAATACAACCCATCAGCAGGCCTCATATGTTGCTGGTATTCTCATGGATGGGCCAGAGTGTAAAACTAGCCAGGCAGTGCAACAGGTCTGAGACACAACACCTCAAGAAAATTTGTCTTTCAGAAGTCCCCAGTAAGCAGTGATGTTCTCGTGAATGTGCTGCCATTAGGATGCAGCAACTGGCTGCCCTAAAGCAGCTTGTGATTGGGCAACATTAACTTTGTAATCCTCAGCTCAAACTGAGGAGGAGAGCATGCAGGCAGGGGCAAGGAAGAGGCTGCTAGTTTCTGCTTGCAGGGATGTGAGCTCTACGTTYGTTAGATCAATCCCTTTGGTGTCAGTGCCAGGGCTTTTTGGTTCACCCGTGTTCTCCAAGCCAGGCCCTTGCCTGGTGCAAACGGCACAGCCCTGCTGAAAGCGAGGGACCACCTGACTGAGGAAGTGGGGGATCCCGTCCGCCTCTGCTGCTCTCGCGGTGGCTTTACCATCTTTCTCAGCAATTTGGGTGTGCAACTCTGAAGGCATGGGGCGCATACACAAACCTCCTGTGGCACAGGCCTTGGATCTGGACACCAGATAGCTTTTTTTTTTTTTTTTTTTTTTTTTTTTTCCTTCCCTTAATGAAGGAGGTGAAATAGGTGCATCTGGAGAAGCATGATGGTTACTGAGACTATCACTGCTGTTCTCTGTGAGCTGCTCATCATCTGAAGACCACCAATTGCACTATGACTAGCAAGAAAATGTGCCAGGATAGGCACGCAGTGTTAGGGCAGCTTGCTAATTCTTGCTAATTCTAAAATAAATATTTTCATTTATTCTCCATTGCAGAAGAAACTTTGGTTACTCTTTGGGAAAGTTGGACACAGATAATAGTTTTTCACTAACGTTCCTCTTCTGTCATGCTTATTCAGAGCCAGTCCCACCTGCACAATGCAGGAGACCAGCTTGTATATTGAACACATTACTACCAGTGCAAACTATGGAGATTAAAAACAATATTACATATTGCTCTAAAAGATGTAGAAAACATTTGTAATACTCTGGCCTATCACTAAGTTGTCCAGTTACGAAATAAGCAGCAGGCTGATGCATTCAGATAGCAGTATAAAAATAAGATGGTTAACAGAATATAGGAAAAAGTTTTAAGAAATGTCTGCTAGGTGTTAACTTTTCTTGTCAAAAAGACCAATGCATTGAATAGGTCAGAATGATTRAAGTAGCATTTTTGAGATGTAATTCAATGTGATATTTGCAGGGTTATTGTCTGATGAGGAAATTTATTTTACTTTTTCCTCTACCGAACTCCTTCCTTGTTCCAAATCTATCCTGGAAAAAGTACTAAACGAGAGTTTATATGTAATGCCTGTTTGYATTCGTAGTGATTGTCCACTGGTGAGCTTTAACATAATTATCTTTCTTCTGAAGTATGGGAGTGCATTCCAAGAGATTTAGTTTGATTTTGTGACTTTGCAACTGACCTTCTTTCTAACCTCGAGTGAACCTTAYGATCCCAATTCCATTCCATAACATATTACATATTTAGTAATATATTTAAAAACAAATATTATGATATTAATCATAACGTAAGGCTTCAATGTAAGCCTGGTTTCTTTCCAGAAGCCCTTGACTCATCAGAGCTTTCGTTGTCCTTAGTATCACTTGACTTGTCTTGTGTTTTGAGCCATTGGGTCACATCTTCTCTTTGTGACTTGATTGCCTGAGTCATGCACAAGTTCTCGTGTGGCCAAGGACTGTAGGGCACAAACACTGTGCTCAGGGAGCCCAGAGTACTGATTCTGGTTCAACTGGACATTCTGGTTCCCAATGCTTTGCTGTAAATGGGGCTGTGCAGGATGTATGGGGAGTGTCAGGTGTGTGCCCCATGGGGAGCTCAGCAGCCCCATCTGGCTCACTTCTCCCCAACATGGGCTGCTGGCCTGGCCTAGGAGCTGCTCTGCATCATTTCACGGAAGATTCGTTGCTCAGGAGTAGCCAGTTTGAATAGGTGACTTCTGAAAACACAAGAAATATAAAGGCCTCCAGCGTACCCAGTTTGTTTGCTACTAAGCCCAGAGAGAACAGAAAACTATTGCTGCAGTCCCACTGCCCAGTCTATCTTCTCTTTGGCCGTTCCTTTCTGCTTAATAAAATGATATCCAGACAAAGCTGCCTAGCTGCCAAGAGAATCCCCTTTCCAAGATCTCCTCTGGTCAGCTCATGCAGCTATCCTGGACATGCAGGTGGCTCCACATGCAAGCTGTAACCTAAGGGACACCTCTCTCCACTGTTATATTTTGCCTGACTCACGTTTTATGAAGCAACTTGAGGTTGCCAAGGGGGTTCCCAGAGGCGATCCATCAGCACAGTRAATCCTATTGCTTCCTCCCCATTATTTACTGGATAGGGACGCTGCATTCTGGATATTGGACTTAATTGCTTTTGAATGGCAACACATTAGGTTTAATCACCCATAAAATTGAAGTACAGATACTTTAGGTCCAAAATAATTTTCCAGCTCAACAATCTATATGTGGCCAACCTCTTGGCATTGAATCTTATGTTTCCAAAGACATTTCAGGGTGTAACAGTTAAATCTGCATCCATCAAATCAGTTTTACCTGCAATAACACCTTTTAGATCTGGCAGTTTTGGTATTGCCACCAAAAAGTAGAGAGCCTCGGTCTTGGCTGGCTTGTGAGTTGTTAACTTCTAGGACTGCTAAAGTGTTACCAAAGGAGAACAATAGTGTTACCTTCCACGTTTGTTTAATTGATTGCTCTTGTGCAAAGTAAAAGCTAATGGAAAAATCAAGCCCATTAAAATAGATCATGTGCATTGTTTCTAAGTCTATTAATTGTAACAGAAATAACACAGATCAAATGGAGAGAGAATATTTGGGATAAACTTTAATCTACCTATGAAATCTTCCAAAATCAAAACCAAAATTATTTCCTACTCCTATATGGGAGTTATGAGCTTTCAGTTTAGAAACAAGGTGAAAAGAAGCATCCYTGAATATTCTGTGGGTTCCGTCTGCCCGGTCCCAGCCATGGGGCTCTCCTGATCAGCTTCTCTCTGGGGTGAAGCCTGCTCAGGTGCTTTTGGTTGCATGTGGTATCTTCAGGTTCTCTGGCATGTTGTCATCTGCTGGGGCTGTGTGAAGAATCAGACTGGGCAGTGCTTACGCTGCGTTAAGGCATAACTGAGAGGTCGCTCGAGAGAATGAAAATAGTGCCATTCAGCTGTTTCGTTTGGGGGTGAGGTGTTTGGTTTTTGTTTTGTTTTCTTCTCTCCTCCATGCAGCTCACGTATCCAAGGGAAGTCTTCACTATAGAACAACATGGAAACCAAAGGTTTCGGGAAGGGAATTTTCTTATTCATCTGAATAAGGCTGTCTGGAATTAGAGAGCTAGGATTAGCAGCATTCAAGTTGTTTAAAGAAATTAAAAGTTTTTTTTTTTTTTTTTTTTTTTTTTTTAAAGAAATTGAGAGATGACCTATTCTGCATTGGGGGAAAAATATGCTGAATAGTGAGGGTTAGGGGGAAACTGTGCATAAGCAGACTGCCCCACAGGGGCTCTGTAGGAGTGCTGCTTGTGTCTTCCTCTGCAACTACTCAGTACCAGCAACACGAGGAAGCAAAATAGCAGATAATAATCTATCTTGTTTAGCTGTTACTCTGTTCTCGTTTCTTCCCTAGTCTGTGGGAAGAAAATGCAACAGAATCTATTTGTAATAGCTCTGAATTCAAGGAGTTAAATAAGATTGGTATCTGAGAGGTGAGCTCAAGCAAGCGCAGGTGTATTGATATTTCCACAGGGACTGGTTAGGCTGAGGCCACACCTTTGCTTACCCCTAGCCTATGGCTCAAAAACATCACATGAGTTTCTATTGCTTTTTACATTAATCATTCTTTGTCTAGCAGGCTGCATTCCCCACTGAGTGAATGTCAAACATTCCCTCCTTAATCTGGAGTATATATTATCCTAATCTGGAGTATATATTATTCATTGTATATTATGATCCCCAAGGTCATTAGTCACTAGCCACATGGTAAAATGTGATGAAAAAAACTGTGAAAAGTGCAAAGAAATGAATAACTAGCATTAAACTGGTCTACATTTCATGCAGAGGGATTTTCCCCCCTCCCCTTTATGACTGATCTTGCAAGGCAAGTTAAATTCAGTCTTCTGCACTGTTCTTGAGATGTCCTCAAAAATTACTCCAATTATTAAGAATTTCCTTTGTTTTATYTTCTTCCTGTATTCTTTTGTTTCCCAGATCAGACCTAGATGGTAAGTGGAATTTCCCTGCCTCTTGGAACTTATGCTCTTCCATTTATTTTTAGTAACTTCAGAAATTTCCCATATAAACTGCAAAGTACATGAGTAACAAACTGATTTCAGTTGGAGCTACTCTGCACAATAACTAATGTGCCATGATGAAGTAATAAATTCACAATAATAATAATAATAAAAAAAGCTCACCATAGTAGTGGGCATGCCTGATGATGAGTGGGTATACCTGCTGCTATAAACATATCAACCCCGATGTTTGTATTTACTTATTTAGAACAATAAGTAAATAAATCAGGTGCTGCTGGTAAAAATGGCTTGTAACAACACCCTCTGGCTGAGCTAGGAGAATGACCTGTAATGTGGTACAAGCAGATGATCAAGGGCATTGCTGTGAACACATTGGACTTCTATAGCAGTGATCCAAATCATAAAAGCAGCCTTAGTTGTATTAGCTAATGTGGAAGTGTCCAGGAAACCCTGGACTAGTGTTTTAATCTGCTCCTGGGTTTTGTGTGGAGAATGTTCTGGCTGGGTAAAGCATTGCCTTTACGAGCAGAAATGAAAGGGGATGYCACACTCCCCTCGCGGCCTGGCACGCTTTCAAACTCCAGTGTTGTCAGTTCTTGCAAATTTGTCTTTGTTTCTTTAATGGCTTGCCAAAATGCACCTGAAGAGGGTGAGATTTGCCCTTCTAGAAAGGCTCAGTGCTAACACACCTACCTGCTTGAAGTCCAAGGGCTTACAGGGCTGAAGCCTGGTAAGGATCTTGAGTCGTCTTTGCCTAGGAGTGAATTTCAGCTGAAGCTTTAAATTTGAGTAGTAACTTCCACGTTGCCTGACTTTTATATTGTGACCCTTATGATATTTTGGTTAATAACTAAAGCTCCCCAGATGGACAATTCAAAAATGCATTCTTTTGTATCAAACAAAAACTGTGTTTCTGCCCTTTGTGGTTACACAAGAACTCATGAGAGCACAACTACTTTCCCAAAAGCATAAAACCCAGCAAACAAGCAGAGCTAAATTCTTGCTTGTTGTTTCTGAAACCTCTGCAAGTTGTGGAATATGGGGGCTTCAGGCTTTTGAATGTTTATTAATAACAATTGCTAGAACCCTTKCATCTCTACCAGTTAATGCACTGTTCAGAGGTTAAAAAGCATCTGAGCAACTTGTGAAATTGTGATGAATTACACAATGTTGGCAGAGCTGGGAGATAGGGTTGGCAAGAGGAGCATATCCTGGTCTCTGACGTGACCTCCTGGGAGCTGGAGGGTGGTATTTGCCTTGGGGTAAATGTCCGGCAGCCAGATAATCAAGTACTCTGCATCCTATTATTTTCAAAATATTAAGTATACGATAATGTAGCCATGCAAATAAATGAAGGAGAAAGCCCCGGGTTCAGTGGAGCCAATGTACTAAAACAGCAACATTTGGGAGATGCCTTGGAGTGCTCAGTGCTGGACATGGCCATGTGAGCTGCTCTGTGGGCAGCCAAGGTAAAGAAATACCTGTATTTGTTTCCACTGCCATTATGAGTGGCTTAAGTTTTCTAAATATGGMTTCTCGTTGTTAAATTATCTGTTGTTATGCTGTTGTTGAAATGCTAGACTGAGTACCTCAGGTGCCACTTGAGTTGTAACAGCAGATTTGTTGGCGAGCGATGGAGACGGCGCGAGAGCACAATGCTCGCCCAGGGAGAGGTTGAAACTGTCACTTTGCTCTTTAATGGAGACAGGAACGGTAATTAACAGCTAGTGTTGTGTACAGATTCGTATTTCATGGGGGGGATGACTCATTTTGGCTCTGAGCAAGTATGAGAATGAAATTAAACCAATGCCTGGTGTCATGCCAGCAACTTTGGCATTTTAAAAATATCTCCCCTTTGTGTCCCAAACACAAGCTGACTATATTTTTCAAAATCACTATAAGCTTTGTGGGAACAGGGTTTTCCAGGCTCTGTGTAGGTGAAATATGAATATAGCTTTTATTTTCCAACTTGCACCCAAACGAATTCATTTAGTAAGTGCACAGCGTGCTAGCTGTATGGCTTTTCTGTGCCAGTCTGTCTCCACAGAGGTGGTGAAGTTGTACTAGCTCAAGGTTAGATTTATTGGGGCAGTCAGGGAGTTTGCAGAAGAGTGCCCTGGGCAGGRCTGGCAGAACAGGATACACCAGGTGACATGAGAAAATGTTGTAGTTATTTTATTTGTCAGAGTCATGCTACTGTAACCACAAAGCTTGCGTTTCTTTGAGGCTTTCCTACTGATAAAATAGATGAGGGTGACCAGTACTCAAGTGTTTGTTATCCTGCTTCCTCTTTGGTCTGTTCTAGCTACTTGGGACTTCGGTATCTTYGGGAGGTCACTGAAAAAGCTCTTCTGGAATAATTCTTGCTTGTTAGAATTTTTAGGAAATCCTGATTTTGGTAAAACTTAGAAGTGGAGACAAGTGCTGATAGAAGAGCTTTTCTTAGGGCTAATGCTTAGTTCAAAGAAGGGCCCAGATCCCCCTGTGATGATTGTTATGCCTGGGAAGGATGAGGAAGGGCAATACTGATGTTTAGTCCTTGTGCATAGTGCTTCCTCCTCAGAGCCGTAGTGATACTCATGGATGAGTATCACTTTATTACTCAGATAAAGTATTAGAAATGAGCCATATTTTGAGGTAACCTAATATATTCCAACATTATCGCTACAGTATTTTTACAAAAAAAAAAAAAAAGTGGTAGAAATCTTGATTTGTTAGAGAAAACAACATCCACAAATACATTTTTGTTGATGGACTGATTCATTACCTATCCCACAACTCTTTTCCAGAGTAACAACTCAAATCCGGTCCCCTCACCCCTCCTATTCCCCCTGTTGATTTTGTCACAGCAGGAACAGAATTCGGATAATGAGAGCATTAGGGAAATGTTACCAAACAAAGCTAACAGAGTTAAATTTAGAGAAGGAAGAGCTAACAGGTGGCCAGAGAAAAGGAAGGGAGGAAGACTTTAGAGGCACAGTGAATAGAAATGTGATTGCATTTGTGATGAGGTTTTTATAATAGAGGAAAATTTGGGGAGTAAAATAAACTCTATAAAGAACTATTTAAAAACGTATTGTTTGCAGAAAAATGTAATCAATCTAACTGACAGTCAGAAAGGTCTATTTAAATTACAGGGCTTTTCTCCTTTGCACTCTTACCAAAATMATCTTCAACAAATTGGGAAGAGTATAGAAACAGAGTGAACTTGTGTACTGACACATTAAATAGTTCTAAATCTTAACTGCACTTTGTGCCTCTTATTTTACGCCGTGATCTGACCTGCTTTGGGTGTAAGGGTTCATCCTGGGATGTTAGCATGTTAACACCAAGATCCAGATCCCTTCCAAACTGCTTGCTTGTGTGTCTTTGTAGCAAGTTTTCTCTTTGCTGCGAAGCCAAATTTTATCAAAATAGTAATGTAAAAAGAGGGATCTAACAGAAAATCATCTACCTACTGCACATTTCTAATCAAAACTATATTTGTGCCACGGACTCCTCACAAAGAGATTAATTCTCCATTCAGGGAACTAAGATGTATCTGAAAGAAAAAACCCAAAGTTTAGCCCAAATTTTTTCTAGGYGATGCACTTGGGCTCAGCTCTCATGATGTGAGAGGATAATGTTCAAAAGAASAACTTGGTTCGCTCCATATGACAGCAGTGACTTGGTGCACTGAACTGGAATTTGGGGGTCTCGGTCATACTACATTTAAGAGGTTTTTGCCAGTATAGGAGTATTAAGCCCTTAGGCAATATATTATTGTTCGTATTTAGTGGAAATCCCCTATGGATTGTTTTCTGTGTTCTTGCAGATTTTGACTAGATTAAGGAGGTGTATAATAACAGCTCTGGTTTYATCTGAAGGAATAACGTACCTTCCTGCTGTCCCTAAACTGTGATCAGTTGTGCGTTCGTATGGCTGGGTACTCCTGGATTATCTGCATGTGTCCTGTGGCTCAGAACACAGCACTGTTCTGAAAATGTCGTTTCAGTCCCTTTTTATGATTCAGGGACGGCGCCGCAGATTTCTTCTTCGACGTGATGGAAACTGACACCGCTTTCAGAAATATTGATTCTGAACCGGAGCATTTAGATAGTGGCACAGCCGCCGTTACAAGGACAATAACAAGGCTTTTCTTTCTCTCTCCTTTATTAATCCCTGGAAAACATAAGCTACCTCAGTCAGCTTAAAGCAAAATGTAGCATGCAGCCTCTTTTTTACACAGGGGAAGTATGTTTATTTTGGACATCCTTTTTGTTCGGGGGATTGGCCTGGCCTCAGGTGGCCTTTCATTCTAATTCTCTCCTGACTTTGACTGATGCTATCGCTCTGTTTGGGGACTGACTAATTAAGGCTATCCTATCGAAATCAGTTTGCTTTGCTTGTTTTTTTTTTCTTTTAATTTTTTTTGATTATTTTGAGCTTGAATTGTGGCAGCGCATCCCCACTGTAGAACTTATTCAAGGTGTTTTTCCTCCTAGAGCTCCTTTCCTCAGATTAATGTTCTTCTATTTTACTTTAAAGTTTTTTCCAGATCCAATCTAMCTGTCCTTATTCAACCAGCTCACCTTGTTTCAGATTACTGTCTTGCTAATTATACTATTGATTATCTCTTTCTCCCATTCATTCTTTTTTTCAGGCTTGTTAACCAGCAGCTGGAAATTTTGCAAGGGGACTTTGCATAGCATTTCCTTGAAATTACACTTGGAAACTATTACTTGGACAGTTACTTTAGAGGCATTCTTGGAGGTCATTACAGTTTTTGTCAAGAACAGTTTAATTCTCTGCCATTTTCCACTTTTGTTATTATTGTGGATTGTCATGGGAGCAGGTTAATTTGATCCAATTTCCTCCTCGTGTTCTGTTCCTCGTCTCATGAATGCAAACATGTGAAAGCTGGACTCTGCAGAATATTAAACTTCTGGTGACAAGTAATTCTTCTGACAAAGATTTTAATGAGAAGAGAAAAAGCCCTAAAATATCTTCTTTCATTTAATAAGGATAATCTAAGAAGTGGTATAAAAATCAGCAGAGGACAGCTCTGACCTCTGTCTGCTGGCCACGTTATGAGCTATGCTGTGCCTGACCTCTTGGCGTGTGCGGACAAAAGATGACTCCATGGGCAGGCAAAATTAAAAGCACAAAAGCCACCTACATAGGAAGAAGGGTCCTCAGTGGTGATCTAGGGGGAAAAATAGGGTCAGTGGCCCTGCCCGGCGCATGGAGCCTGCCTGTGCACGAGGGCCGGTTCCAATGATCTCCCCTTGCAGTGGCTCAGCTCCGCACTGTCCCCAGTCCCAGCTCACTGCTGTTGAGGACACAGAAATAGCCATCGTCTGGTCAGCCCAAAGTCTGTCTAGTGGCAGATGCATAGAAAAAGGCACAGAAAACAAATCGCTGGTGAGCCTGCCCCAGATAAACACTTCCAATTTTTAGCAACGATCAGTTTAGTGATTTTTCAAGCCAGGACTGGCACTCACACCCTTGCRTACCTACTCTTCATGACTTTATCTAGTTCCTTATTGAATCTTTTWGACATCTATTGTCTTCTGCAGTAACTGTTGTCAAAAGGTTCTGTAAATTAACACAAATTAAAGTTCTTTTTTTTACACAGTTAAATGCGCCTGTTCATTTAATCAAATTCCYCCTTCCTCCCTTTATTAAGTTGTGAATAATTGTCCTCTTACCACCTTACTCTTTCCTGCTTTATGGATCTCATCCTCCCTCCACCCCCCAGTCCACTCTTCTACCATGATCTATCCCTGCAGAACTATTAAGGAAATGAGGAAATCCACTGTTAAGTGGGACTGATCAACTGCCCCTGATGGTCAGATTCATCAAGCAGCGCTGTGAACCTCAGAGGGAGTGCTCTCTAGACATAGTAGTTTAATCTATGATATTGAAAGAGGCCCTTCATGATTAGAGGCATTTACCACAGTCTTGCCTTTTGTACGTACAACTATGTACATGCCTACAATACACATACAACTGCTCATACAGGTATAAGCATGTTTTTTAAGGTGACTTTCTTGCAATGCGAGTCTGTGAACTAGTTTTCTGTCACTTGCCAGCTCACCAGAAACTCTTGACTATCACTCTAGAGAGAAAATCATTACTCTGTGGGAGTTTATTGATCGCAGAGCTCTGAATGATATCTAATTCCAGCCCTGGGTTTCTCTTGAGACTTGTTTCTCACCGGATCATCTCTTGACCCATCCCTACAGCTTAACATCCTTTGACCAGAGGAGCAAAGGATAAGAGTAGATATCATATTTCACCATTTTCTGAGAGATTGCCTGGTAYGTAGTTTAGATGTGCGTGTGAACTTAGGTCAACAGATCAGTCAAGAATGTGTTTGGCCTTCCTCCTGTGTGTGTGTCCCATTGACTTCAGTAGAAGCCAAACACGTGAAAAGCATGTGCTTATGGCTTCTCCCTGGATAGAAATGAGAGCGGTCAACCTTGCAGGTGGCTTGGTTGTGACCCAGTGCCTTGGGACTGGGGAGGCTGAAGATCTTTCTGGTCCTGACTTGCTGGATAATGCTGGGTAAAAATCGCTTTCTTCCTCTGTGCTTCCAAGTCCCCTGTTTCCTAAACTGATGTAATAACATCTGCCTTCTTTGTAAAAGTGTTTTGAAATCTATTGTAGAATGTCCCTGTATAAGTTGCTGGCATTGCTAAAAGAGACCAGCAGGATAGCAACTGAGAGATTGCACCCCATATCTGAGAGGTTTTGTTGTTGGAAACTGGCATGTTTATATGTGAAGAAACCAGAATTTTTATAAGGTGAATGTTTTCCCCAGGTCTGAATGCTTCCAAAAGCAAGACAGTTTCCATCAGGTATTAAAATCTGKCTTTTGCTTTCAGCAGCAGGCAAGGATGTGTGTTATTACTGTACTTGGACAAAATGCCACTCAGGATAATACAGAGCTGCAGACTAGCATTGCTTTAAAAGCAGGCCCTTGTCTTTCTGTATTTTCTCAGCACACTGAATGTTTGGCTAAGCTCCAGGAACTTTCCAAACACAAACAAGCATTTATGTATTAAACCTTTTTATCAGGCTACGCTCTGTCTGAGCGGAGATGTGGGCAGCCTTTCTAATATGGTGTATGCAGAATTGTTAATGGCTTTCCCATCAGCCTGTGCAACAAAAATAACAAAACACCTRGTATTAAAACACTAAAAGTTTTACAGATGTAAATTGCTATCTTCCTCACCCCTTGCAAAGATTCCATGTACCCAGAACTGGCAGCACAATTAAATGAGCTAATCATGAGTTCAATTTTAAAACAAACAAAATTGTTCCCAAGTAAATGGATTGCTGCATGTGTATAGCAAGAATATGCAAAGCAGATTGAAACTTTTGACTGTGGCCTATGACCCATGCTGGAGTGAACTTCAGCAGTGCTGGTCCAACACTGTCCCTTGGTCAGTGAGCTAAAGTCCCACCAGCTGTTTGGTTCCTTATAGCAAAGGAGCTGTTGAACTCAGGACAGGTTGTAGGTAGCAGATAATAACCAAACTCTTCTAGCTGGCTTTGCTTGATGGATCATTAGATCTAGTGGGTAGAACATGAGTTCCTGTGGCAGATGGATGCTGGTCTTCAGTCTACTGTTGACCTGCTGTGCGACTTAGGCAAGTCATTTGCCCTTTTGTCGTTCCTTCCTCTTCTCTCCTCCTTATCTATCCTATTTCTTCAGGTTGCTGGGCTTGCAGGAGAAGAACCTGCTTAATAACACTTGTGCAGTTGTTAGCATAAGCTGGCCAACAATTTAGAAGAGTTTCTAAATCCAATTCTAACAGGAATAGCAGTAGCTTCTTCCATTAGTGAGGATGAGTGAGACCTGGGAACTGCACAGTGCTACGTGATCTCTATTCTACCAACCTGATGTAGTGGATGACTCTACTCGAGCAGTTGTGTCATACTGGTATTTCGTGTTGATGAAGTTTGTTGCAAAATGTAGTAAATGATTTCAGGGCTGTCACTCCACTCTCATCTTCAGCAGACTCACTGAAGTGATTTTTTTTTTTWAAGCCATTTAAAATACGTATGTTTAAACACATGGATATATTTTAGAATCGAACATACAATCTGTTCACTCCCTGGTCTACATGTTTTATGTCAGTGGAATGATCTCCAAAATATGCTTCTAACTCTGAATGCGTACTGCAGCAAAATCTGGCCTCAAATAATTCCTTGAAATAAAGTCTCATTGTCTGTGAGAAGTACTTTGTATTCACAATCTGAGCTGTGTCAACTCATTTTTTCATAGATTTATAGGTCATGCGCTGTCTTCTCTGTCCTTAGAGAGGAGGAAATAGCTCTCAGAAGAGGAATTTCAGTGTAAATGTTTGTCTTTCTGGATTCAAATTTCACTTTCATGAAAGTGTTTTAGTTGTGTTTCAACAAATAAATAAACAGACATTCTTGAATAGTGCTCTGCATGCATGAGAAATTCAACAGAAGACGGCTGCATGTGTGCAGACATTGTAGTTGGTAAGCTGTGGGCCACAATGTTGCATTTCCTATGTTCCCTGCACCAGGGAAAATAAATTTGAAATTCAAATTGGAAGTTTCTGATGGGGAGRACCTTTCAAAGTGAGCTGCAGTCACTGAAATARGTTCATGTCCTGGACGAGTGTGGCATTGAGGAGTAGTCTTTGATATACTACACTGTTTATGGAAAAATCAAGTATTTTGGTTCAACTGCAGTTCATTTTCAAACCTCTAAGGGATACTGGAGTTTGGTGTCTCTTTGTCCTTCCAGGAGTACTTATTTTTTCCTCAYCCTTGTTTCCTGTTAGTCCCTGTTAGCATGCAGCTCTCCTTGCATCTAAAGATCAAAAAAGCTATATATATGTCAGGGCTATTTAAAGTGGAAAAGGGGATAAAAGCCTGATAGCTGGGAATAAAGCCAATGTAGTGTTTCTTGGAAAGTACCCTTACGAAGTGTAAGTGCTCAGAAAGAGACCAGATGTTACATATATGCATGTGTTTAATGTAACTTTGATGAGCAGTGGGGTGATAAAGGTGGCTTTTTTTAAAAAAAGGGGATTGAGGGCAGGTAGGAGAAGACAAGTTGTGAATGTTCCTCTCCATTTGTACTTTCTGCTTGCCAAGGAAGAGATGACCATTTCAGCTGATTGATCTTTAGGTCAGAGCAGCTGTGGCTAGTTGACAATAGACACTTTAAAATGGAAGTTTCTTGAAACACTCTCAGTACAATCTTTCTTCTTAAACAATGAGGAGATGCCTTTTACATCTGCTCTGGCCTGGGACTGATTTCTACTGTATGTTGGGAGTGTTTCACATCTGCTTGAAGCAATGAGCTTCCCACTGGAGAGCAGATCTCTAGGCCTGCCTAACAAAGAGGAGAAAATGATGCTCAGCCAATTCTTCCCTATCCCACCWGAGCAGCTGTATTGCTGGGACTTGTGTGGGTACCTCAGGTTTTGGGAAGCAAGTGGCTGTCACAGTTCCTTGTGTAAATCCTGCTTTTTGGAAAGCCTGCCTACAAGGTAGGGCACTGCTTGGAGCTGTAACAGAGTGCAGACTGGTCCCTCTGGAATCTAAAGATTGATGTTTGAGCACAACAGCTGGTTCCAGTCCTCCCAACGACCTCTGCACTGCTGGAGGAATCAATACTAAACTGTTGTCAGTCTAACAGGAAGGAAAGGGCTACCCAGACCCACCCAAAAGGACAAGCAAATCCAAGCTCTGACAGCCGCGTGTTCTACATTCGCCTGTGAGAGATGGTGCTATCCTGCATTTCTGCCCTCTCCAGTGCTGCTGTTGAACCTGCAGTTCCTCAGCTCTCAAGGGCATTTTTCCTTTGCATGGGCTGTGAAGCAGCTGCCTTCAGTGTGCCCCAAGGGAAAGATGTCCACAGATCTGCGTAACTTCTGAGTTTAAACGCATGAAAGTGAAAGGTGCTAGCCTCAAAGCCTCCTTCTATTCTTCCCATTGCCTATTAAGTGAGTTTCCCCTGAGCTG
This sequence comes from Rhea americana, assembly GCF_003343005.1. Taxonomy (NCBI): domain Eukaryota; kingdom Metazoa; phylum Chordata; class Aves; order Rheiformes; family Rheidae; genus Rhea; species Rhea americana. The sequence goes on from NW_028186657.1 coordinate 3,622,011, forward strand.
GCTAATGCAGTCAATGTGACCAGAGAGCATCCCTTCTGCAGCAGAGACCTAAGGCCAGGGGGAATCCACAAACATGACCTAATTCTTCCTGGGACAAGTACTAATGTCCTGTGCTAGCAATCCTTATGTTAAACTGTTTGTAGACACACGGCTGACATGACCTTGCTGAGATCAGAGGAGTGGTGGCRGGAAAAGTTTCCGCTTGGTGGCTGTGAATTACGTGCATCGCCGCTGCTGTGGTGCCTCGCAGAGACTTGATTCTGTTTCTGAACACGTCTCTGTTGGCAGGATAAGCTGTGAACAGAACAAGGTGCTGAGGTGGAAGAAAGAATCAGCTCAGTGGTCTGGGAAGGCAGAGGTTTTTCTTTTCTTTTAAGTCATTTTTCTAAACAACTTAAATTATAAAACAAAGCTATTAATGCCAAAGTAGCCTGACAATTACTGCAGGGGGCAATGAGCCACTGTTTCCCAAAGCCAAATAACTAGTGCTCTGTGCAACTTTAAATAAGCCAGGTATCCCTTTCAGTGTCAGTTATTTCTGTTGTATTAAAGAGAGTGAGCAAGAGGAGAAAGGGAAGAAGGAGGAACCTCCTGGAAAACCTAGGAGACCGCACTGGAGCATGAGCCATCCTGGGGCAGATTAACAATCTCAGTGTTGTTTGTGGGTATATTGTTAAGGAAGTGTTTCTAAATAATAGCTCTGTTGCAGTTTTTCCATGCAGAAAGCTTGCTTAAGTATGATTTCTCCCAGGACATTTAGTGCTTTGCTTTTCTTTGGACAAACACTGAAGGATAGAATGGATCCATCCAYAAAAGCTCCAAAAGCTGTTGCTTTCACCAGCGGAGCTGGCTGTCACCTGGGATGACCAGGAACATCACTCATGGAGCATCTCAGTAATTGGACTTTGCCAAGAAAGAAGTAAATAAAAGGTACCCAGTGAGGATTGCTCCAATAGCATGGATTTCACAAATTGAAAACATATTAGCTTCTGACAGCTCTGTTCTTCTATAGACAAAACAACTACATTCCCAGGAGCTCTGTGCTGAAGTTCTAAACCTTTTCCCTTCTAGTGAATTTTCTGTGCATCTAAAGAAGTCTCCTAAAGCCTGATTTTCYGCTGCTATGCACCTTGGTTTATCATTCACACCATTGCCAGGCAGGCTTAATATGTTCTTTCTCATCTGATGTGGCAGCATTTTGCATTCACTTGGCACTGTGGCACATATTTGCATCTGTTACTCCACTGAGTATGAGGCAGTAAGAAATCTGGCCTTCTAGGTATCATTTCTTACAGCTGAACCCGGAGTTAGATATATTCTTTACAACTCCACAAGATTTCAGTTTTTCTTCATTTTGCTCATCCTGTGCCTGCTGGTAGAGCTGAAAAGGAAAATGTTAAGAAAGTTTTGAAGAGGAAAAAAAAAGTAATCTGCCTCTTAGAAACTCATTTGTAGCTTGAATTTGCAGCTGCTTCCTGCTGCCAGACTGTGCACAGCAAACTCCAGACTAGTGAGGAGGCTGGGAGGAAGGAGATTTGTGCAGTAGTTGGTGTTTATTAGCAGTCGTGTCTCAAAGTGGTAGAAAGAAAGCTCAGTGCTTTGCATTGCTCTGCCAGTATAGAGTTGAGTGAGTAGATGTCTTCCCCAACTCCCCCCAACCAGTGAATTTGGCTCATGGATTTTCCAGTAAATCACTAAAAAACTATTTACAACTCAGCCTTCTCTCTATGACTTCTGATCTGGCTGCCAGTTACACCAAATAGGAAAACTGACAGCAAGGCAGATCTATATTTCCTGTCTCAGTACAAATTGGGGCCATTTTTTGCCTACTGATGGTACACAGGCAACTCCTTTCGTTGTCTGCAAAAAGCAGAGTTAGGTGCAAGGTTGTCGTCTTAAGCAGAGGTGAGCAAAGCGTGAAAGCCTGTCTCAAATCAGGAGGCAAACATGGTAATCTGTGAGGCTCCAGCTAAGCAGTTTTGGGGAGAGCTTTCTGTTCATTTTGGGTTTTGGGTAGTTGCTGAATGGAATAAAACCAGGCTTATATTGCTAGTACAGCTCTGGCCCACAGGGACGTGGAATTACTGCTGAAGGCAGGAGTTGCCTCAAAACCAAAAACCTAATCAGTGTCTTTTGCTGCAAAAGGTGTGGAGCAAACCGCATCTCTGGATACTTCTGAATAATCTGAAGCCACCAGACTTGCCCCTGCTTTGAGCTCTGCCAAGCTAGTCTAGCTTTTCCCGGTTCTGAAAGTCAAAGAAATGTACTGGACTGAGTGAGGTAACTACCATGATTCAGCAAGTTCCTCTAACATCCTTCCCTCAAAAGGCAGAGAAGGAATCTCAGAGCAGTGGTACTTTGCTGCATTGCTTAAAGAATAAACAAAAACAAGCCAAACGATCCARCCTCAAGCCTCAGCTGGGCAGAACCTGAGAATATCAGAGAAAGCAAGTTTGGCTTCTGGGCTAGCATCACTTAGACCTGGGTTTTAAGCAGCTTCTCTATAATCAGCATAAGAAGTGTGTTGGCTCACCCCCATCTCATTCTTGGTTGTGGGAAGAATCAGTGCAGCCTGCTGGTCTGTGGGGGGCAGAGAAGGAAAGCRGAGAGGAATGAATGGAGGATGTTGAGAGAAGGATTTTGCATAGCAAAGCGAAGCATGGCATCAGTTTAGGAGCAGGCAGAATTTTTAGGAGAGTCCAGGGAGTGATTCTAGCACCCTTTGCTGTCTGGAATGGAAACTTCTGCACTGTGATACACAAAGGAGTGAACAATTAGGGCCCCTTTCCCCTCTTTTAATATGGTGCTCAGCTCTTAACACTTCAACTGCGATTAGGCAACACCAGCACAGGTTAAAGAAGCTTTTGCATGTGCACTCGTTGCAGCTCCTTTGCAAAGCCCTGCTCTGCTTCAAGCTGTGAGACTGTTGCTCTGCACTATGGTGGTAGCTCTGGAGAGATGACATCAAATTTCGTGATTTGTATGGTTTTTGTGCTCTCTTCGTGCCTTGGAGAAGAGTATGCTCAGGCTGCTGTTCTTGAGCTGCGGCTAGAGGAGAACTGTGGTAGCTCTTCTGTGCTTGGAGGTAACAAGGAGCTCTTCACAGCCTTTTGGGCATCTGATGTGCTGTTGTTGAAACATTTTCATGTGGACRTCCCCTGCAAATGCCCTGATCTTATGCAAATACTATCTGTCTTTCAGGGTTCAGATTCATATATCAGGAAACTTGCGTTGCAGAGAGAAACCCAGGAATTTGTTTTTATTGAGCACTCCCAGACTACTAGCTGGCTTTGAAAACTTCCACTATAATTATTTTTGATTATATCAATGTTTATATGCTACTGTGCGTACTATAGACCAGATGGCACAACTGTTGTTACCTGCATTGCAGATGCAATTTGGCCCAAATGATGGTGTGCGTCACCCCCAAGTGTCTCCCCAGTGTCAGAATTAAATATTAGCTCAGGTGAACATTCTTCTTCTCTCCAAAAGGTGAAATGGGGAAAAGAACGGATATGATGAAAGGAAGGAAGGAAATAACCAGTACAGCTAATACAAGGCTAATCCTTGGCTGCAGCTTTGGGCTTTTGCAGCACAGATTATACAGCAGCCTTTAGAYTTGACTAGTCATCCAAAAAGAACTGGTCCCAGTCTCCATGATGAGATTACAAGAGTGCAAAAGCACAGAGCCTGTGCCATTTTTGCAATCCTTTCCGCTGATGTGAGTTACACTGTGCAAATATATGCTATGGGCAAGTCTATGCAGAGAGGCAGGGTGAAGACAGCAGGGAACTTCAGTACTGCATGAAGCAGCACATTCCCCAAAAGTGATTTAGTGCGGGCACTTTGAAAGTAGGCATCTGGATCAATTTAGCAGCTGTTGTGTGACACTTAACATAGAGAACATGTGACGGATGAAAGGCAAGAATTCAGGGAGGTAGWATGAAATCACCTGTAATCAGAGCACCTAATGCTCACGACTATCAAATGTCTTGGCATATTTGGCAATGCTTGTTGGAGTCTTGTGTTTATGCAAGGCTATTTATTCCTTTGCAAAGAAAAAAAGATAACTGTTGTATTTGAACAGCAAATCATTGCAGTGTCATCCTTAAGATTCAAACAAAAGGGAATAAAAAGAACATTGCATGTATCTTTTCGTTTTAAAAATATGTCCAAAATACCCTGATTTTAACTAACCTCCTGATTTTTCTGGCTTATACTTGATTTTTTTGCAGCTGGCCATCTGGATCTTTAGGGAAAACTGTAATAACAAGGTTTCAGTTCTGTGCTGGTTTTCAGTATTTTGTGTTTTCAAAGCAGATTGTCTAAAGAAAAGAGTGTAGACCCTCTTTGTCTGTCACAAGCTTAGGCTGTAAGCTTTATAGGAATTGAAAGCTGTTTCTAGCTCTATCACAGAAGTGTAGGTTACCTCTCTGGAGGATAAACTGTATTGTATATTGTAACTGCAGCTCCTGTAGAGGAGAGGAGAGACTAACTTGGAAATCAGTGTAAAGCTTTTAGTCCTTTCTTTGCTTTTTGCTGCTTTCTCCCAGATGCTGTAACTGCCTCAGGAAACTAGAAACTGCTTTTAGAAGAAATGAGACAAACAGTGAAGTAAAGCTCAAGGATGCTTTAAATGAAGGGTAACTTCCTCACACTCCTCTTAATATATGGGAATTTAAGTGCAAAAAGAGAAATATGAAGTGCAGTGTATTTTAACTCTTCCTTATATCAGGAGGAGGTGCAAGGCTGGGATCTGGATTTCAGGAGTCATTGCTGTGTTAACTTTACAGCCTAACATGCATTTCTCAGATTTCTTCTTCTGCAGTATATTGTTGTATTGCTGTGGTCAGCTGCATTTCTTCTTTCTGCAATTGCTTTATRCTTCCCCTGCAAGAGGAATGCTGAATTAAGGATCAGCATTTCAAAAAGAAAATCAGAAAAAGTATCTGCATACAAAGGGCTCTGAAAAAAGTGAGCTTTTCTTCTTTGGTGCAGAGGTCTTCAGATCTATGGTACTGCTGTGAATACTGTGTTTGCTTAGCTTTTAGGAATGCATGTAGGCAGGAGTCCATTTGCATTGAAATTGGAACAGCCCTGCAATGGGACTGGACCTGGGAGCAGGACGACTGGAGACTCTGCCTGTCTCTGCTACTGTGCTAATGAGTAACCAATATAATGGGTAAACTGAGGCATAGAGGTCTTAAATGGTTAACCCCCAATGCTAATGCCATGACTCAGTTCTTTGAGCCAACCCTACTGCCATGTTTGTGTATTAAAAAGAACTTTCTTTATGCATACTTTCTTGAGGGGTAGACTGCCGTGCTTCTGAAGGGTGGCTTTCATTAGAGATCTGCATCTTTACTGTGCTGGCTTCAAGTCCTAGTGGTGGTCTGGGGTATTGCTGATGGAGCAGAGGCAGTTCTGTCCTCCCCAACTGTTCCTTCACTGCTGTCTCTCTTACGTGTCCTGACATGCTCGTTGTGTTGTTTGCTGCCAACTTTTTCTTTCGACTTTTGTCCTTGGTGTCTGCAAGTCTTCCAAGTTTAGCTGAGCATTTCAATGTGACAGCCAGGCTTTGGGCATCCATATCCTAGGAAGATCTGCTGGGATTTGGCAGCATTGTAAAACGTATCTTTGGTGATGCTTTTGATGCATTTCATACCGGTGTATGACTTTCCAAGCCTACTAATACCTGCTTCTCCATTTGCACTTACTGTTTGCTGCAAACCTTGATTTGTGATTTGACAGTTTTTTAGTCCTAGCAAGAGCATCTGYACCAACCTAGATGAGGTGATTTTAGAAGTCTTGTCTTATGATCCAGACTGATTATTCTGGTGTTGTCTTGTTACCTCCCAGTATTTTTCACATTGGTGTCATACTATGCAGAAAGACATACATGGGTGCAGTTGCCATAGTCAAATGGAATTTCGGTTCTTCAAGATTTTCCTTTTTTTTTTGTTGTTGTTGTCTTTTCATGGACTGCTGCTCTGTTTTACCAGGGGTCTTCGAAAAAAGTTAGTAACTGCTAAACTTGTGGTTGCCCATTTGCCTTCTCAACGATGACTGTTACCGGGCCGGGCTGATGTTGCTGTAGTTTCCTGTTGTGGTCTCTGATATTATGTATTCTYCAGTTTCAGGTAATTCAGCCTTTTATGTTTCATGTAATAAATAACCAGGGGTTACGCTCCTTCTCGATTCTCAGCTGCAAAGGTTCAATTTCTGACCCTTCCTAAAAATGGATAGAAATTGGAAGTAAATTGAATTAGACAGTTTTGTACCAGAATAGATTTGCTCAGGCCTTGCAGAAGGTCTCTCTTCTGGACTGTCAAAGGGTTATATCTGCTTGAAGAAGGCCAATATTCATTATATTTTACTGTGCACAACAGCTCCATTGAAATGAATAGACTCCTGTATGSTGGATTTAGGGTCAGCATTTTCTCCAAAGCATTTAAATAGAGTGGGAGCACTTCTAAAATATTTTTTTGCAGCCATCCACTTTTGTCAGAGGTGGACTTGATCCAGAGTAATCCYGAGTAACCACCTCTCTCTTTGACCTCAAGCAGAGTTCGTTATTTCTTGCAGGAATTTAGCTCTTACTATTGCTCAGCTTAGACCAAAGTTCAAGCACTTTGATTTGGAGGTTGAGCAGCATCCCAAGAGCTCAGCATAAGTAGTCCTGAAGATGTTTGGTTTTATTCAGAGTACACATGGATAGTACTTATCAAAAACAACCCTAGAGCCCATTGCAGTACCAGTGCTCTGCAGACGAGCACTCAGTTTTGCAGACACAAAGAGGAGGCAGGGTAAGGTTTGCTCAGAGCCACAGAGGAATCATTGGCAAAACTAGGACAAGAAGTCTCCTGTTTTCCCCCTTTCCCTACTTCTCTAGACCACATTGTGGAATTTTGTGACCCACTTCACTTCCCAGCTTTACTAGACAAAGAAAAACTCTTCTGTACTGACATAGAGCCACGCAAGGCTTTGAGAGCACTTTTGCATGTCTTGGGATCCCACCACCTCTTAAATTTGGAATTTCACAAACAAAGATCTGTTGAATTTTTCAGAATTAGCTTGTGGGGGATATTTAAATAAACTTGATGTGCTTGCTGCAGGCAACCTTTTCCAATTCTTTCTATTTTGTGCAGTTTGAGTTTTCCTTATGCTTCAAATCCATCGTAATAAAAAAGAAGCTTCTCYTCTTCTTACATAGTTTTACATAGTTTCAATACCTGTTAGTTCACTATGCAAAAAAAGCTAAATGCTATTATATTTCCTGTTTACTGCTCACTTGTAATACCCTCCTTAATGAAGTGAAATAAAAATGAATTATGTGCTCTCATTTGTGGATGCAAGTTGCTATAATAAATACTGTGAATGGATGCTTGAAGGGTGGTGTATGAAAATTCTTTGAAAAAATGACAGGAACAGTGGAGGAAAAAAAGGAGCCTTTTTGTTGGCTTGTGATGGTGCAATAACATTTATGACTGAGCTGTGCAGAACTCTTTGTAGACTCATTGCTCTCCTTGTATTCATATACTCTGTGTTTAAAAACTGCTTATGTTCCAAAATGCCATTCAGGTGTTACCTTGACTTTCCTGTTAGAGATGTGAAATATGTTTTAAAAGTAAATTTTACTTCAGAATTTGTTTGCTGCAGGAAAATGAGAAACTTACCATATAAATCGTAGGAAGAAATGTTGTCTACAGGATACAGAGTGCAGGAGTGGTTTTGAAATCAGTGAAGCACAAAGTTGATTCCTTATGCCTAGGACAGCATAAATACTTCATTTAATGTAATTTATCATTATCTACAAACAAACAAACAAATGTTTCAAACACTTATTTTTAAAAAGCTTTCCAGAGTTACCTGAGAACAAGACCCTTAATTCTAACTATGTGGAGAGTCAGAGCTGCTTGTATAATTTCTTTGCAAAATTGCACTCTATCCTTCCCTTTCATCCTTATCCCCAATAAAAAACTTATTTCAGATAACTGAAATAAGACTGATTTTAATTCTTTATTATGTGCTATATTTTAATAAAACTTTTTTTGAAAATACATATGTTAAAAGCTTTCTGAATTTTGCAAGTATTACATTAAAAATCACCCTCATTCTTTTTGGCATTACATTTTTTTCCTCCCATTTCTCTTCTTTTTCATTGCCAGTTTTGATTGCTTGGCTCAGTCATGGGAGTTTATCAAAATAAAAAATATTTTGTTTTAGATAAGTGTGAACATCATCTGTGAAATGATTAAATGAAAACAGAAGTGAAAAATAGTTCCTTTAAACAGCAGCAACTAGAGTGAGTTTGGTTTTTTTTGCAGATTTTAAACTGCTCTTCAAGTTTGTATTAGAATATTCTATTTAGCTGTTACAAACAAGTCTTGCAACATTTCCTTACTAGTTTACAACTTTGAGATTCCTCAGAGGAACTTGCGCTCTTGTCAGGTATGGGAAGCACCAGGGCTAGTTTCAGGATTTTGAGACTCCTGACATCAAGTCCTTGCTGCTCTGGAGTCATGCCTCCGCGTTGCTGCGAGCAAGCCTGGTTAAATCTGGATCAAGGATGTAGTGGCATGTTTTCCAGCATCTGGAGCAGAGACGATGTGTGTGGACTCTAGCATGCAATGAGTTACGTTTCCCGGTGAAGCCAATTCCGTGCTGCAAGGCTCAGTGAAGGATGTATCTGGGCTGCTGATGTTATATAGCCACTTTTTACCATGCTGGGTGAGTTTCAGGGACATTTTGTCTTCTGCTCTCAATATGATGGGCCTGCTGCAGAGCAAATTTGATAAGCATGCTTTTCAGGTGATGATGATGGAAGCAAAAGACTGTCATGAAATCACAGCAAGGATCCTCTCCTCCTCTTTGCCTTGCACTCTACCTTCATTTATCTGGAAAAGCTTGAATTGCAGTCCCATTGCTGTTAACCTTTTGACTGCTGGCATTTTACCCAGAACGCTCAGCTCCAGCTGGCAGTGGAAAGGAGAGGATTTGAACAACTCTAGTGATGAATTGGTCTTGGTGCTTCACTCAGTGGGTGCTCTCTGGAAAGCAGAAAATGCAATGTGCAGCTCTACAGTCCTAAGGCTGTTTCTGTCTAGGTAGTCACCTGCAAAAGCTGGAAACTTAGGAGCCAAGAAAAGGATGGCAGCACTGGAAGTCTCTTCCTGTTAGGATTTTTCTTTCTTCCTTCTGCAAGTAACTGCTTGACCTCTGTTTGTACGAGGAGACAAACTTTCTTGCTGCCGTGGCAGCAGCCACCTCCCAGCCAATGACTTGTTTTCGAAGCCATGTTAATGGATTCCATGGTCCCTGGTGCACCTTGGTGTCTGCATTAGTGCTGTTGCTCTGCTTTTGGTCTTCCATGGAGCACCTCAGCACCATGGATGCCCAGTATGATGTATGATGCAGCGCTGGCCAGGCCTGGGTGCGTAACTGCTGGTCCATCCATCTGCTAGGCACAGGGCAGGGAACATTTTTGTACCACTTTTCTTTTCCCTGTCAGTATGGTGCACAGCAGGAGGTGTCATAAAACACAGAGGTGCGATGAAGTTTGGTTGTGTTGCTTGGCACGGGAAGGGATGCTGCTTTCCATGGGTCCATCCCCTGTGAGCTGTTGACAGATCCGCCTGCGATATCGACCATCACACTGTGATTCTGCTGGGCTCTTGCAGATACCTGTCTGGGCACGAGCAGCCTTTATTCTGCGATGTTCACTATTCTGCTCTAGAGAATTGTGCTAGATAATTGTCAACAAATGACTCAGTCTCCAGCTAATGAAGAGGGACTTTTTTTTTTTTTTTTTTTTTTTTTTCCCAAAGAGCTTGTTGTCTATCTCTTCTGCACAAGGAACATAATTTTTTGCCTAGCAATGTGACAGAATTTACAGATGTGCAAGTACTGTGGGTAACATCTATTATTTAACTTTCATTACCATTAATATGAATTAAATTGATGGTGTTTGTTGGAATGTTTTATGTGTTATAGCAGATGCCTTAGGGAATGGCTTTATAAAGAGAAAATTTTCAGGAAAAGAAAGGTTTGTTCAGCAGTTAGAAGGAAAGGACTCTGAATTTAGTGCTCAGAACTGAGAACTGAATTTGGTTCTCTGTATGACCTCACATGAATATTGCAAGAGCAGAGTTTCTACGAAACTCATCTCCTTTTCATCCAACTTCAGAGAGTAGCTAACTTCCAAAACAGTTCAGGTAACCCAAATGAGATTAATTTAGTGATCTTGTGTCTGGTTAAGGAAGAATTAAAAAAATGTGAAGATATGGGAGYAGATGGCAGATGAAACACATGTAATTAGTCTGATGTGACCAAGATATGTTGACTCTATTATGTATGCACTGCAGGATTGATTGCACAGTGGCATAATTGGAATTTTTCAGTATTATCAAAGCTAAAAGACTTTCAAGTAGAAGAAATGGACATATTTGTTGAGATCCATATACATGATAGCTTTAGGTGAGCTGCTTTGAAAACCTGACCGTAGTTAATCTTGCTGTGCTTCAGTTTCTGTTCATAAAATAAGGATAACAATTTCTCATGACCACTCATTTTGATTTATGCCAGACCATTTGGTTTGTGAGTGAATGGCACCAGGCATAACAGGGCCTTGATCTTGCCTCCAAGGCCCTGCTGCTACGTAATACTCACGAGCGCTATGCAATAAAAAGACGAAGAAGCTGTTTGGTGTGTGAGGRTTGCAGCCATACGCTCAGGTCCTGGAAGCACTGGGTGGCCTTACTGCCTGGGCAGGCAGGCAGTTTAGAGGCTGCGTGCCCTATATCCAGTGACTGCGCAGGGCTCTCTGCCCTCATCTGTTGAGTGGGGAAGAGTAGAGGAGGGGGCAGGGGCATGAAAATGAGACATGAAAAGAAGTTTCATTTCAAAACAACGGAGACACTGTAACTCTGATTCCTATTTCTACCAGTTTTTGCAAATGTATGGCAAGGCCCTCACTGCAGCTAGCCTGCTTGGCGATACCTGCCTTGCTTAGTATTTTGTGCTTGGGCTCTGTGAATTGTGGTGCAGGCAGCAGTCTTGTCTCTCTGCACCCCTTTAACATTTCAGTTCTTAAAACAGTTTCATAATCTTGATCAGGAAGGAGGGAACTTTCACTTTATTTTATTTTAGTTTTTAGTTTTTAATTTTTAGTTTTTTTTAGAAGTGGGGTGGGAGAGGAAGAAAAGAAAACCCAAATCTAAAGGCCTGAAAAGCAAGTTGCTAGCGTTACGCCCAGGCTAATTTGAAAGACTTGGCATGAGACCTAGATTGACCTAAATGGCTGTCTATAGCAGCGCTGAGGCTAGTGAGAGAGAGTACTAAAATGTCATCCTCTCCTCTTGTTTCTCTTCCAGTGTTAATTTTACTTACTGGATAGTAAGTATTCCTTTAAGAAAAATGGGGGGTTTTTTTTGTACAGCAGGCTATGTGAAAGAACCTCTAAAAATACGTAGATATTTGTACTAGGCTAAAACTTATAAATGAGCCAGACTGCAGTCCAGAACCTCTGATTTCTTTAAAGAACAAGTAGTCTTTGCAACTTCCACCTCTACCACTCAAACGATAGATACGTAGTATGGCGCAGAAATGACCAAACTGCCAATCAACTGAATTGCTTAGAGCACTCAGTCTAGCCTTGGCCAGTGGAGTAGTTAAGGCTGCACTTTATTTCAATACAAAATGTGGACAGTAGTTCTGAGGAGCAAAATCCTCACGCTGAAATCACTTACAGTGTAAGCTAAAAGATCACCAACTTGTCAAAGCTATCTGAATCTGATGTACTCAGTTTTGTATCTAGATTAGAGTTTGCTACAACCTCCACATTTACTGAACCCTTGTTTAGACCAGAAATTCTTGTGGTTTATCCTGAGTGCCAGCATGATGTTCCTGTTCTCTCCTCCTGGGTGACCCCTGCAGGTACTACTGCCCTGTTCTTTGAGGCCACCTCTGAAGTACTGTGTTCTGGAGTACTTGTTCTGGGCTCCCCAGTACAAGAGAGACATGGAGCTACTGGAGCAAGTGCAGCATAGAACTATTAAGATGATGAAGGGACTGGAGCATCTCTCAGTTGAGGAAAGGCTGGGACTCTTCAGCCTAGAGAAGAAAAGGCTGAGGGGGGATTTTATCAATATGTGTATCTGAAGGGAGGATGTAGAAAGGTGGGGCCAGAGGGCCAGACCTCTTCTCAGTGATAGAACAAGAGGTGATGGGCACRAACTGAAACACAGAAAGTTCTGACTGACCATGAGGAAGAACTTCTTTGCTGTGAGGGTGACCAAGCACTGACACAGGTTACCCACAAAAGTTGTGGARTCTCTTTTATTGGAGATATTCACAACTATCTGGACACAATCCTGGACAATATGCGTTACATGACCCTGCCTGAGCAGGTGTGTTGGACTAGATGATCTCCAGAGGTCCCTTCCAACCTCAACCATTCTGTGATTCTATGGAAGTCTTCAGGGCACTGTTTTTTCAAGCCTTTGCTCATAGCAGGATGAACTCTAGATTGATCTGATCTTTTCATATTTCTAAATAGTAATATGGGTCTATCTTCCTTTCCCTTGGATCTAGGCCTAATATTAAGATGGAGATTTGAGAGAGGCTCTTACAGACTCAACTTCTGGGGCAGGACATGAGAAAAGGAGCCTTTTCCTTTGGCATGCTTGCCTAAGCAGGGTTGCCACCTTCTCCAAGAATTCCTGGGACAAGTGCAAGACACTAAACTACAGGGGTCTAGGAAGCTTTGGCGAAAGAAATATCCATGATAGCATTGCATTGTTTGTACATACATAGCTGGTCTTGTGGGGAGAGCTGTGGGCTCCACAGGCAAGGCTTTGGGAATCTCTCTCTGGATTTGCACCTCTGTTCCAGCTTCACTACATGAGTAAGTGTGATAATGTTTTCTTTCAGATACAGGTGAGGTTAAAATGTTTTGAGATCCATGAATGAACGGTGCCCTGCAAATACTGAAGCTCTATCTGCAATTTCTTGAGAAAGTATGTCATTTTTTTTGTAATTAGCATGCTGTGGGGGTAGAGCAAAAGSTTTTCAGAGAAACAACTTCAGCTTTGACGAGATTTCCAGTTTTCCTGGGAAAACATTTCTCAATTCTAATTTATCTCTCTGACGCAGGCTTTGATCAGATCTAGTCACCAGCAGCAGTTTGCTTCCTTCTCAGGACTCTTGCTTGGTGACAGTGCAGTTGGGGTTCCTGCTCTGCATTACAGCGTTTATTCATTGTGAAGCCACTGCCATGGGCAGATGTACGAGTCTACCCCAAAACAGGCAACAACCTGGTGCTTATGCATGTGGAAGAGAGCCAGAGCAGGAACTTATCTTGCATTGTTTGTATCCTCCCTTTTTTATGACAGATTATGACAGATTCTAGGATGACCTTGATGCAAAATGGGAAAACTTCTGAAATCCTTGAGAGATTGCTCAAGCCCCTAAATTTCTTCTCCCCAAATTAGCGGTAATGCCCATGACATGAGATGAAGTTTATCAGTATAGCAGTAGGGTAGATCTTCTGCACTCAGATGAAAACTGTTCTCTGCTGAGGCTTTGAAATGCTGGCTCATATGCTATTAAGCTAATGCCTATTTGAGGAAACTTTTCACTGAACTTCCACTCTCTGTAAAGCAAAACATGTGGAGATGCTGGGCATGTAATAACCTGGTATAACATCCAATGGGTAATTTGTTCTGACAATTTTTATGTGCACAAAAAAACCCATCATCGAATGTATGTCACACTTTCTGACCCTTCTCTGTGGTTCACTTACCGCCTGGAAGAACCACCTGCTTTCTGCTTTGATGCTCCATTTGCTGTACTTGAGAGAGGAATGATTATGGTGGCATGCAGCCACTGGTTAACTTTGTTCCAGATGTGTGCTCCATATGGTTATCCTGAAAATCCACCCCAGACCCAGATTTCCTATTTAACACTAACAGGCTTGATTCAAACTGAAACACAGTCTTCTGTTGGACTTTCCTCCTTTCTAACTGGTAGCATCCATAGTGTGTTCTGTAGCCAAGCATAGTCCATAGAAAGCTGTCTATTGCTGTCTCACTGATAATATTAAAAATTAGGGCATTAGCCTCTCGTCTTAGAGTATGTCCTGATCCATACAAATAGCTATAATCTGCTGTATTTCATGAAGGTCAGAACTGAGCCTCTGTAACCTGGCATGTGGCACTAAGAGCCACTGTTTGATAAATATGAATGCTGTTTTTTAAATATTCACTAGTCTTCTACAGAGTGTCTTCTCTACCTGTTGTCTTTTTCATGCTTTCTGTTCCATCCCTATGAAAAATAGCCTTGTCCTCCTTATTTCTGAACTTCCACTGGACATTATTTGTTTATCATATTTCTTTAGTAACATCCAGTGTAGATGAGTGATATAATTTAGCTCTGTGAAGGCTTGATCATGGTGGAATGCAGTGACCATGAGATGGTGGAGTTCAGGATCTTGCAGGAAAGAAGTAAGGCAACAAGCAGGATCGCAACCCTGGACTTCAGGAGAGCGGACTTTGGGCTCTTCAGAGACCTAATTGGTGGAATCTCATGGGTTAAGGCCCTAGAAAGAAGGAGGGGGGTTCAGGAGAGCTGGCTAGTATTCAAACATCACTTCCTCCAAGCTCAAGAGTGGTGCATCCCTATGAGTAAGAAGTGCAGCATAAGGGACAGGAGACCTGCATGGGTGAGCAAGGAGCCCTTGGCCGAATTCAGACAGAATAAGAAAATACACAGAACGTTGAAGAGGGGACAGGCTACTTGGGAGAATTACAGGAATGCAGTCAGAGTATGTAGAGATGCGGCGAGGAAGCCTAAGKCCCAGCTGGCATTGAGTCTGGCAAGGGATGTCAAAGACAACAGGAAGGGCTTCTTCAAATACGTCAGCAGCCAGAGGACTAGGGAAAATGTGGGCCCGCTACTGAATGGGGCAGGGGCCCTGGTGACAAAGGCTACAGAGAAGGCAGAATTACTGAATGCTTCAGGCATTCAGTAATTCTAAGGGCAGCCCCCGTGAATGCCAGAGCCTGGACATGAGGGCGAAAGTCCCAGAGAAGGGAAGACTTTCCTTTGGTTGGGGAGGATAGGATTAAAGACCTGGGCAGGCTAGACATCCACAAATCCATGGGCCCAGATGGGATGCACCCACGGGTACTGAGGGAGCTGGCGGATGTTGTAGCCAGGCYGCTCTTCATCATCTTTGAAAGGTCCTGGAGAACTGGAGAGGTGCCTGAGGATTGGAAGAAAGCCAATGTCACTCCAGTCTTCAAGAACGGCAAGAAAGAGGACCCAGGCAACTATAGGCCGGTCAGCCTCACCTCCATCCCTGGAAAGGTAATGGAACAGCTCATTCTGGATGTCATCTCCAGATATACAGAGGAAAAGAAGGTGATCAGGAGCAGCCAGCATGGATTCACCAAGGGGAAGTCCTGCTTAACCAATCTGATAGCCTTCTATGATGGAATGGTCATCTGGATAGACGAGGGGAGAGCAGTGGACGTTGTGTACCTTGACTTCAGCAAGGCTTTTGACACTGTCTCCCATAACTCCTAGATAAGCTCAGGAAGTGTGGGTTAGATGAGTGGACAGTGAGGTGGATTGAGAACTGGCTAAAAGGCAGAGCTCAGAGGGTCGTCATCAGTGGCGTGGAGTCTAGTTGGAGGCCTGTAGCTAGTGGCATCCCCCAGGGCTCAGTACTGGGTCCCATCCTGTTCAACTTCTTCATCAGTGATCTGGATGAGGGGGCAGAGTGCCTCCTCAGCAAGTTTGCTGATGATGCCAAGCTGGGAGGAGTGGCTGATACACTCAAAGGCTGTGCTGCCATTCAGAGAGACCTGGACAGGCTGGAGAGCTGGGTGGAGAGGAACCTCCTGAGGTTCAGCAAGGGTAAGTGCAGGGTCCTGCATCTAGTGAAAAATAACCCCAGGCACCAGTCCAAGCTGGGGGCTGACCTTGTGGAGAGCAGCTCTGCAGAGAAGGACYTGRGAGTGCTGGTGGATGACAAGTTGGCCATGAGCCAGCAATGTGCCCTAGTGGCCAAGAAAGCCAGTGGTCTCCTGGGGTGCATTAGGAAGAGTGTTTGCCAGCAGGTGGAGGGAGGTGATCCTGCCCCTCTACTCAGCCCTGGGGAGGCCTCATCTTGAATCTTGAATACTGCATCCAGTTCTGGGCTCCCCAGTACAAGACAGACATGGAGCTACTGGAGAGAGTCCAGCGTAGGGCTACAAAGATGATCAGAGGGCTGGAGCACCTGCCCTATGAGGAACGGCTGCGAGAGCTGGACCTGTTTAGCCTGGGGAAGAGGAGACTGAGGGGGGATCTTATCAATGTGTGTAAGTGTCTGAAGGGAGGGTGTCAGGGGGACAGGGACAAACTCTTTTCAGTTGTCCCATGTGACAGGACAAGAGGCAATGGGCAGAAACTGAAGCACAGGAAGTTCTGCCTGAACATGAAGGGGAATTTCTTCACTGTGAGAGTGACAAAGCACTGGACAAGGTTGCCCAGAGAGGTTGTGGAGTCTCCTTCTCTGGAGATCTTCAAGGCCTGCCTGGCTACAACCCTGCCTACCATGCTCTAGGTGACCCTGCTGAGCAGGGAGGTTGGACTAGATGATCTCCAGAGGTCCCTTCCAACCTTACTGATTCTATGATTCTATGAATGCAAAGTGACTCCTCTCACTTCTTTCAAACTCTGGAAAACTGAAGTGAAAGAAGAAAGCAAGCTGTCCTTTCACCCTATGTTTGCTTCTCTAACCCTGCCTGCTTCCTAGCAAAATATGTGTAACTTTTCTTTTTTTCACCCTTAACATAGAATCAGTGGTCCCCACCCCCAAAGTTCTGTTGATCATCTCAGGACACATAGCAGAGGTATGCTGAGCATCCTTTTCTCAATGCACATCCTCTACCAGTGCAATGCTAGGTATAATGAAGCACATCAGATCACTGCATTTTGCCATTGGTGTTCTTGACTTAAGGTCAAATAATCTCATGGAATAATGCAAATCTTATGCAAGGGGATATCTGTGCTGTGGTGCCAAGATGTCATGCAGATTTGAGTGAGTTTGGTTCAGGGCAATTGTTCAGGCTTATATAGAGTTAATTTGCTCTTTTTTTATTTACAAGTTATATATGACCTTGTTTCTTGCTACTTTTTTTTCCTCCTTTTCTTTTTGCTAACCAAACCTGCTCCTTCCTCRTGTAGTGATGTTGTATGCCCTGGAGGCCTTTGGCTTTTTGTGTCACGAGTGTGACTTTAAACCCTGGGCAGTGCTGGTGCTGTCTATCTCCCTCAGTGGAGCTGACAATGCTGCATATTGCAGAGGGCAGCAGACCTTCACTTGCCCAAATCAGAAAGAGTTTGGCACATGAAGCTCCTTCAGCCAGTGCAGTGTGTGAAGCATCTTTCAATAGCTGTGGGGAAAAGAGTGAATGCTGGAGTGCCCCAATAAGCTCTGCATTAAGAAATGTGTTGCTTACCTACTGTGTTACAATGCATGGGGCTGAGTATGTGTGATTCGTAGCATTTAAAAGTAGTACTGCTGGATTATGGGAGACTCAGCTTGGTACTTTCCTGATGAAATCAAGCCTTTGAAGCAGTGGTCCTAACAACCTTTCCAATAACAGGCTACTCTGACGTTGCTCACAGCCAAAACTACAGTTGACAGAGGCAGGAAAGTCTGATGCTCAATATTGTTGCCCTTACAAGCCTTCATTCATGGTGCTGTGTTTCATAACACTCTYGGGACCCAGCCAGTGCAGCAATTGTTCTGAGGATGTAAAGTGTGGCCAGTGCCATAAGGAGACAGGGATCCTCGGGCTGTTGATGTAGGGTRATGAAGTTATGCCAAGGAGCCTGCTGAAGCCCAGGGTCAGCTGGAGGTAGAGGACCCAGAGAGTGTCTCTCCATGGTCACAGCCTGAAGATGTTGACTCCTGGAGTCTGGTGGCAGGAGGGTTCTTCTGTGTGCGATGACATGGGAAGTGAGAAGCCCTGCTTGCTGCTTTGATGTATTCTTTCCCATCAAGTCTTTGAGAGTTTTTTCAATGCTTTATTCCAGGAAGTATGCCAAGCAAGGGCAAATAGGCTTCTTATTTATAGGCCTTCTTATGGCCTTCCTTATTACTGTCTGGAGTCCATCAGGGTAGGCATTTATGTACTGCTCTGACCTTTTCTGCCAGCTGAAAGAATACAGACCCTGTGGTTCTCCACTGACCTTCTAGTGTACTCTTCCTTGGAAAGATAGAAATAAGGAAAAAAAAAAAAAAACACCCAAGGAGCCTCAAAAGAAGAAAACATTCTTATTCAAAAAAAAAATCCACAGTAAGTTTTCATAATTGGCAAAGAAAGTAGTTTTCTAGGCTTCTTGCTCCCTTTGTCAGGGGTGTGAATCAAACAGGCAATGATTTTCTTTTTGTCAGCACAGTTCAGGCTGATAGGAATAATTTTTTTGCATGAAGCTACTGCTGAGGATATTTCCAATATCTCCTATSAACAGAGGCAAAACTCTTACAGCAAAGACTCCATTAATCATTGCTACTCTGATCTAGATTGACTTATTCAGTGCATGAAGTAGATCATTAGCAACACAAGGGATTTCCCCTCATCCAGTGGTTGAGAGATCAGTGAAAATAATAAACAAGTGTGAGCAAATTGGCAGGCTGATTAGCACATGCACATTTTTCTTATGCTCAGAGACTGTTGTAATGTCTTCCCTGGTTTTTAAGAGTGTTGTTTATTCACTCATGTGTGGTGAAAGGTCAGTGGTATCCCCACTCCAAAGGGATTCTCCTTATTATAGATGGTATTTATGCTTGACTAAACTTCAAACAACTTTCTTTTTTTCGTGTGTGTGTGCATGTGTGTTATGGGAAGGAGAGGAACTGTTCTGCCAGCCTTTCCAAGAGTCACTTGGGGAGCTGGGCTTTTGCAAAGGCCAAGTTATCTCCTTCAAGACATAATTTCTCTGAAAATAGAATTATTTAAAACCTAATTTTCTTACTAAAAAACTTGAAGTCTCTTGTGTGCGTGTGAGGGAGATGCAGATGTCTTACTACACATGGGAACTGTTTGCTGGTTAGTTTAAAATATTTAGCTGTTTGCATGCTTCATTTCGAGGCATGTAAAATAAATGGAATCATAAATCACTTCTTAAATATTCTATTTGGTGCTGGATGACTGGAAATAACAGATGGATGCTTACAGGTAGGATTCAATTTTGCTCTAAGTTAGCTATGGGTTAGAAACAAGTACACCAGATTTTAGCCCCCTAAAGCTTTTGGTCTATTTAAACCTGTCTTCGTGAAACATAAGACTTGCATTAAACAGGTAAAAGCTGTAACCCTGGATCAGAGTCACTTTACAGCTTGAGGCAGTTTAGGTCTATGCCTGGTGGACTACTTCCAACTTTGTTTAAAGCTGCCATGAAAGTGTTGAATTATTTGAATAGTAGAGCACAGCTATGATTTCTGCCTATTCCAGGAACTCACTGAAAACAATAACCTTGGAGAACAGGAGGGTGCCCAAAAAACACAGTACAGATCAGACAGGTGAGAGATTTAAAGCTCGCTTGCAGACTATCGTGCTCCTCCTGGCACTGCGTGGAAGTCGATCTTATTACACAGAAAGAGATAAGACTCAGTGTTGGCTGTAAGTGCCTGTAAGAACTAGAGGTTTGCATGATATCCTTGTTATGCATGTCAGCCATGCTAGTGTTTTTCCTTTTCTTGCAAGAAAAAGAGAGAGTGGGGAAGAGAAGTTGTGGCCTGCTGCCAGGAGGCATGTGCTCTCCGTACATGGATGGCTGCTGCAGGGTGAGATTAACTCACTGGGAAGGGTGGAATGGCACAAAAAGACAAGCAGTTTTCCCATGTTTTCTTGCATAAATAAATGTTAAATGAGAGGTAGAACTGTACTCAGCAATAAGCCCGTTAGCCTTAAAGTTTCAACTGCAGACAGCTAATGAGACCATTCTCCCCCAAGCATATTTCTAAGTAAGAACAAAAAAGCTTGCAGCAGTGTCCAGAATTTGGACTGTTGTGCAGTTAGTAGCTCTTCAGGTGATCTGGATGCATGCACAAGTGTGTACATCAGCCACAGTGCTCATCAGTTCTTGCAATTCAAACACCACTGAGCTGGAGAACCATCTGGTGTCACGCCAAATAATACTTTTGTTGTGCTATCATGGCAAAACATGGCTTGATTTTCTGGAGATTAGCTGCACCTTAGGATACAGCTGAGAATATTACCTCGCATATGGAGAACTGCAGTAACAGATCATAAAAAGCTGTATGCCATCCAGACAATCTAGGCATTTTTTTTTAAAAAATATTTAAATTTATTAATTTTAAAAATTATGTTTAATAAATTTTAAAAAAGGCCACCTGCAGCTAATGAATCAGTTTTGTACTTTTAACTGGAGCTTTCTAAAGGAATTCTGGCACAGTATTCCTTTTGTAGTCCTTAAAGAAGATTCAGAAAGATCCCAGGATGCTGCTTTTGAGACAGATTTATCATTACAGAGGATCTGGGACTAGGCAATTTTGGTAGTGTCTTTGAGCACTTACAGATGCAAAGATATAGTCATCAATGAGAAAAACCACTTGCTTTGTATATTGTCCCAATTTTTCTTGCATTCATTGTGCAGTATTTGTGAAAAGCATTTCAGGCTTATGTAAACAGTCTTCTGGTAATATATCTAGAAACTTGTCAGACCTCAAACATTTTCTTGTTCACTTACCTACCCTGACTCTTTCTAGTAATGGGATCCTTGGTAACATTTCAGTTGAGAAAACCACTRAACATTTAATAGCGGATGTGGCTCCCATTTCCATTTCCCAAGTCATTGCCTAGTTCAGTGCAAACATTTCATTTTTCTTTTACCTGAAGGTGAAAGAGTCTCTGTAGCAGGAATCCTGCAGAGCCCAGTGTACACACTTCATCTTCCTTGCTGAGCCCACAAGGCCAGTTCAGTGACATTTGGCTCAGAGAACTCTTTCCAAGTGCATTTAAAGTTCAATCTCAACTGGAAGGATTCTCCATCACAACAACATCTTCATTACCATCAACTTGCAGATGAGAGAGAACAAAAGATATTGTTGAGGTCAACTGCAGGCACAGTGCTTTTGGCTTGCTCAATAAACTGGGTTTCGAGATGATGCTGATGATTTTGCTTGCATCCACCAGAGAAAGGTTATTGAGCATTCAGTAAATCTCCTGGGGATCAGTTATAAAGAATGGTATTTACAAGAGGGTAAACCGTAAATCTTTATGACCTTCTTGCAGTTAGCAGCATTTAAAGTTGCATTATTCTTTTCTTTTCCTGTAGACAAGGCTTTGATAAAACTATCCCTCAGTTAACTTAAATAATCCATGGGCAAGGAGGTCTTTTGCCGGAGGAGAGGAGAAATGACTTAGCTGAATTTTAACTTTTGTTTATTTTACTTCTTACCAATCTTTTTTTTTTCCCATCTCTCCAGGAAATTAAAGATAAATTTCATGTTTTGGCAGATTCTCTGAGGCAAGTATACCTTGACAGGAGGTGAAAAAAGGCCCATTTAGGTCACTGTTGTCTTCCTTTCTTATCTCCTTATCAGATAGGTGGTGACAACAGGACTATGGAGAGCTGAACAAGGGAATCTCTGTCATTCAAATTGTTGTATGTTGGATACTTGTTGTCAGATTTTCATGAATTTCACACGCACTATATGTGTCTCCACTTGTTATAAATTAGTGCCTGGTATTTTTCAGGATACCTATGATAACCTCCCTCTTAAATAATTGGAAGTTGCATTACTTTGATTTTACTTTTTTATTTGTATAAGGTTTTTTTATTCTCAGTCTTTTACTTAACAAGGAATTTGAAAAAAGTCCTTTTCCTTATTTCATTAGTCTCAGACAGTGCTTTAACTTCTTTTCTACTGAGTTTCACTGACTTTTCCAACATCTACTGAACAGATTGCCTATCTTATTTTAATATACTTACAGTGCTCTTGCTTCTGTTAAAGCCCCGTAGAACTGTCTGGAATGGATATTTTTATCCTATATCTGTCTTTAGGCTCAATATTTATAAATAGGTTTTCTAAACCCAACAAGCTATACTGAAACTGTCTCTAGTATGGAGGCAATTACATGGGCAAGAAGGAACTTTCTGATAGTCTTATTCATTTCTATTCCTATACAGGAATATTTATGCCACTATAAAACACCTTTATGCTAGTAAAACTGCATTTACATTTAGGTTGCTGAGCTGGTGTAATTATATCAGAGAGCAGATGCAATTCTACTGCAAGAGTTAAAGCAGAACAACCTTTTTTTGTAGGTAAACCTTCAGGCACTATTAAGGCCAGGCTACCCTATATAACTTCAGCTGCAGAAGTTGCAGAGGTGTCTCAGAGGTGTGAAAACATCTCCTTTTAAGCTAGCATATTTGGAATAGCTGCAATTATATAAGCGAAACTACGTTTTCTCATGGTGTAAGTTGTTTTGTTTTGTTTGTAAACCTGTGCTGGTGGGATAAATTATGCCCTAGCACAACTGCATTTTAACAGTTAAGCATAACATGTAGGTTTCTGGGCAGGTTATAGGCAGTTTAAACGTACCTAGATGGCTGTCAATATGATACTCTGCCTTGAGGTTGAGGTGAGTTGCAGACTGCTCAGCTTCTCTCACTAATTAGAGAAACAGCGTGGGTACCAACACAGAATGATCAGACCACAGTAAATACTGAAAATGATCCTGTGAACTCCTTCCGACCTAGCTTGGACTGATGTGCCACGGCTCAGGCAGGCAGAACTCGATGGTATACTGCTGTTTGTTCCAGAGAGAAAGTTTGTATGTTCAAYGGAAAGGTAGTTACCTAAATTCCAGTCGGAAATGCAGTGCAACTTTGTTCCTGGCCTGAGTGCTCCTAGCATCTCCCATCGCAGCACCATCACTACTATCCCAGGGCGCACAGAAGAGTGCTCCAGGATGGGTGCCACACAGTGCTAGTGTGCTCCGAGCCACAGCGTTCTCCCCTTACCATCCTGTCTAAACAGCAGCTGTCTTGCTGCCGATGTGTCTAAAGTAGCCAAAAGTCCCCTCTGGCTGCAATTAGATAGCTGTTACGTACAGCAAAATGAGTCAGCTTACATGCACAGGGAATGCAGAGATTGGGTGGAAGACTAGCATTGCTGTGTTTTTTCATATATCTCAAGATATAAGTGCTAATGCAGGAATTATGTGGAATTGCTGTTTTCCTGTCCTCAAACAGCACAGGCTGTGCGCACTTGAGGATAGAGCACCCATGTTTCATGTGTGTTTCTCTACCAACAGAGGCATTCATATTTTGAAAGAAAGAGTAAATCTCTGGCTTGTAAAAAGACAACTTAGTTTTGTCTGTATTAAATGATGCAAAACAAACTTTCATAAATAACTGGTAATATATACACATTTACCTCTTGAAGCAAAATTAATGTATATATTTGTTTGAAAGAAGTGTAAAACAAGTTGCTCCCAGGGCCAAGTATTTGTGTCTCTTTGACTTCAACAGGACATTGTAGCTATTGATGGAGCCGGTTTTTCATATCAACTTCTGCTCAGGTGTGATTTGCAAATGAAGCATTTTGGCTTGAGGGAACATTTTCTCTGGAGAAGTTAGCAAGGGCATGTGGCATAATCATTTATGGCTCCCAGGCATTGTGTGGGAAAGTATTATACTACAACAATAGGGGAATTAACTGATGCTGACAATTGAGTAATTGTGAGTATACAGCACAGCATGGATATAGTTGGTAGTGCCTCAAAGTTCTTTGTGCCCTTTGCTTTAAAATTATGAAACAGATGGCCTGTTGGAGTTGCTTGCTTCCTCTTCCCTCCTCAGGTGCTCATTTTATGCTAAAGGCAGCCATCTGCTCAGGACTRTTCACTTACACCTATGGAAAATAAATACTGAATAGGTTTCATTCTACTGTAAGTGACTTTTAAGCTTGGGACAGCACGCTGAAGGATTACTATGCTCTTATTTGTGTGCTTTTCTACTCTGACACAGAAATGTATATTTAATGTATTTAATAAGAATTAGTTCTGAAATATTGGCGCATGACACGTTTTGCTTCTGTCTAGGGGACAGTTATGCCTTTAACGGGTATCTCACTGTGCTCCTTTGTACAGTGTAGCTGAACTCCTCTTTATTCTTTTTGTTCTAAAATTATCTCCCAGTGCTCCTTTCACTTGTCACTATTTGTGTGCAGACTTTTCCTGAAAGCCCCCACTAAGTGTGAATAAGATACTACATCATGTTTTACCTGCTGTTTGCTCATTTAGCAAACTACTGCATCATACAGCTTTCAGGCTCCAAAGTTAGTATCTCATTTCCTACACTCATGCAAGTCCTGAGGATCTGCCTCCATTTCTTTCTGTATCTTTGCTTTGGTCCTCTGCACTGAGTGCCAGGTTTCTGACACTTTTTTTTTTTTTAATTGGTAATTTGCTTCCAGCTTTAAAATGCACCAAATTTGGTTCTGAAATCCTACAGCACTGTGGGAACAATGTTATCCCAATGCCGCATTTCTCTGTGGTCCTCTTTGTTACAATTCATGCTGACGTTTCTGCCCAGCCAGGCTGGTGGTCATGCTCCCCATTTTGTGTACAGGATGCAGTTTGTGCTCTGAAGTGCAGGGTTTTGCAGGAGTGAAAGCATGAAATACGGTGGTATAAGCAAAAACATACAGATGAAGAAATAAAGCTCAGAGCTTTAGAAACTGGCTCAAAACCTCTTTTGAAAGGCTGCCACATGGGCTAGATGCATCCCAGGTATAAAACTGTGGACTTAAATTCACTGCTGCTGTAACCCAATTAAAGTATCTGTCCAGTACATTCAGAGATTATTCTGGAGCAGAAATCATGGGCATGATGGAACTGTGTCCACTTATACAAGCAGATACCATGACCTAATGTTTTTGCATGGGTCTAGGCATGTATACAAGATCATTCCTGATCATTTTACATGGGATGTGTGGATTAAATACTGAAGAGTTTAGTAACAGATTCTGTCTCGGACAGAAAAATTCCTTTGCCACCACCATGTTCTCTCTATAAATGATGTAGCTTCTCCAAATGGAGGGCAACTGTAAAATAATGAGCAGCACTGTCCATCAATTCTTAGCAGCAGGTCAGGAGAGAGATGAGATTGCTGCAATCGACTAAGAACTAAAACTGAGAAAAATCATAATGGGGGGAAGTATAATAAATAAAAAATGAAGGCAGCCTATACAATGTAAAAGGCACATGACTGAAGAGAGAGGAGAAAAGCAGGATTTGGGTAGAAAACAGTTTAATGAAATCGTGTTGGGCTGGGCTGTTCGTGGGTAAGAGGTGCTCTTACTTATGTATCAGAATTGCTTTTTGTCTCTTTGTCTGCTTCTCTGCTAACTCTTCTCAAGACTGAGAACATCTTCCTGAACAAGTGTAACTAATCCTTGTTTGTCTGCTTTATTTTCTCCCAGTCGTTTTCTAGAGCATTTTTAGGGAGAGATCTGGTAGCTGTTGCAACTCTTAATTCAGTCCTTCCATGCTGGAGGAAGAGGAATCTGAGCAGCAGTTGGTGATGCAGGAATTTCTGAGCCTTACTCCTGGCTCTGCTCAGTGCTAGATAATTAATTTTTCTGAGTCAGTTGGAGGTCCTGGGGTTACTTGTCTCTGAGAAGGTGAAGCAATGTTTGCATAAGGCTTGTAAAGTGTTGAGTGATTCTGGCTATGTTAGTTTTGCATTAGCCCATGGGTGCCAGAGCTACAGGCTACTGCTGCATGGTGATCGCAGTAATTTCCACACAATGACAGGAGCTGCAGCTCAGTGGATGATCTGCTCTGGATAAGACCATAAAATTGCCTTTTGGAGGTGACTCCCACACGTGGTTGCTCCACCAGACAGTGTCCTTCCTTTGTTTCAGCACTGTTGGTGTGCCATGCGCCATTAACACTCCAAAGAGCAGCTGTCAGGATTGGTGTAAACCCAGAGGGCACAGCAGTGGTGGCCACAGCTGCCCGGACCTTAACGCTCTCTTTGAGGTGGTATAATGAACCAGATAGATCTGGCTTAGGACGGCCTGCCTTGTGGTTTTAAAGAACGAGTGAGATGAGAAACCAGTCTGTGAATTGTGTGTGTGTGTATACATATATACATATATATACCAATGTGCTGTGCTGTGCCTGTCTGCTTTGAATCACACGTCCAGTCCTGATGTGCCATTTGGTTTTAGGTAAGAAGACAAATTATTCAATGACAAAGGCTGTGCTTATGGCATTTCCCACCTACGTAGAAACACAAAGCACTGGTGATCTTGTGCAAGAGCCAATCCTTGGGAGGGTCCAGCCTTGGGGTGAGCTTCAGATGAGCTGGAAGTATTGGTGCTTATCAGAAGCATTGTGCTATTTCTGTCTCTGCTTAGAAGAGACTTCAAGTGGGTATTACTGTAAGATGCTGTTCATGAAGTGTCATACATTGCTATAGTATAAAGCTAACAACTTTGGTTCAGCAAGTTACTGTGTTTTTAAAAGTAAAAAGCAATACTCTGTTACAGGTGCACCTCCATATTACAGTTACTTAGCAATAAACTATCTGGTGGCTGTTGAATATCTTCTAGAGCCAGGATTTTTTTTATGGCAGATCTTCAATATGTGGTATAATGGAYTCTGTACTAATATACTAGTTAAGAGCATCCATATAGATTATTTATAAGATCAGTACTTTAAATGTAAATGTAAAAAAACTGTAAAAATAAACATTCTATGTAAACTCGTTTGTTTTGTGTATCAGAGTTTCTGGAGATTTTTGAAATCCAGAGGGCTTAAACCTCTTTTGAAGGGTCTCATGGGCTGATAAGTTGTTTTGGTGTCAGAGGAGGTAAATTGTAAATTCTGTCAGAAGTGTCACTCTATAGCCCATCATTTCTGCCTGACACTGTATCCAGTGCTGGTTTATCTGTCTGGGGGACTCCCAGGGCAGGGTCCAAGCAACATCCTTAGTTGAGCCAGCTGCCCTGCAGCTTACCATAGAACAAACAGAGCTAGGAGAGCCAGAAGGGCGGGCTGTCCAGTCCAGCAACTTCTCTGACCGGTCTCAGCCCAGGGTACACATACCTAGCAGGTCACGTTGCAGTGTAGCATAGAATCTTCCAGYGAAAACTAGCATGGTTCCCACTGACTCTGTGGAGAAAGCTTTTTCTGTGCTGCAAAACCAAATTTTTTTTGAGAGATGCTCTTCAGTGCAAAGGCATCTGCATACAAACTCCCTTACTGCTGGATGTGAGATTCTACAGGTTGGCTGGTTACTCCACCAGCTGGGAAAGGTGGAAAGCAAGTGGGTGTGGAGTGAGACCTGAGTGAGACAGGAGAAGTCTGTTGATGGTCTTCCCTTGTTAGGGAAGACTTGTTTTTGCACTTTCTCAAAGGTGAGCTGTGAATGTGAGCTGCTCTTTGCTTGAAGTGGTTAGGTATTCTGTGCAGCAGGGAATAACAGAGCTGTAGGGTATTAGCTTTAATTCTGTGGTATCAGTAAATGCTTATACAGCATGTATGGTATCTTAATCTTGACCCATGAAGACTTGTACAAACAGAAAGTAAGTTGAATAAAATATAATTTAGCAGGTTAGTTTCTGCTTTCTGTTTTCTGAGACAAGAAACTTCCTTTACTTCCATTAAAAGCAACAAGGAAATATCTTGTGATGGGAGCACACTAAACACCATGAACTATATTATTCTGCATTTCTAATTACATGAACATGGCAATGCAAAATATCATCCAAGGGCAGATGATATCCCATTACAGCTGATATTTAGAATTGAATTCTATTGTAGTTTAGATCAGTTGCTTGGATCAGCCCTGACAGCCGTCCAATTAGTTAATGAGGGAAGGTGATCAGAATCATCATTATTCATTTTTCTGAAAATTTAACTCTCTGGGGTCTGTTTCACTAACATGTCTCCAGACAGACATTAGTAGTGCCCCAGGAAGTTGCAATGGGAATGTTGTGGATCTGGAAGTGCTGGGTAACTGGTGGGTTTGGAGAATGGGGTTTGGCGGTCTCTGAAGCTGGACCATTTACTTGAGTTCTGCTTCAAAGGAAGGTCTGTTCTGTATTGTTTGCTTCATGGTGTTTGCACTGCATGATCTATAAGCTGATCTTTGTTTAAAAAAATGCAGAAGAATGCAGGCTTTTACTGGAACTCTAATTAGCAATGAAAGTGAACTAACTGCTAGTTGCTATGGGACTACTTTCTGCCTTGATGATTTCTTAATATCTTCTGTTTTTTTCAAAGGTTAATCTCCTGTAGCTACTCTGTGATATCTGGCCCCTTTCCATACACACCTGCTTTTCTCAGCTGGGTCTTCAGTTGTGACCTTATAACTCTGTAGTCAAACATGATTGCTGTTGATCATCAAATCCAATATCCTTTTACTTACATGTTAGGTGGATTTACGTTATTGCTTTGGGAGGCAATAATCCAGAAGGGAATTCATTTTACAGAGAGGTCTTCTGTCTTGCTAAAAGGCTGTTGGTTGGATGAGTCACCTACCTAACATCATCCGCCTTGGTTCGCTTCATTTGTTCATACATCTGTCCATTGCTGACAGGTAGACTAAGAAGTAAAGTTTGATACTTTCAGCTAAGATTTGGTAATCCTTGCTTACAGCTAGCAAAGGAGTGTCTCTGATTTAGCAGTGCTATATTCACGTGCATGAGGCTTTACTGTATACTGCTTTTGCAGAGAGAAGGTAGCAGATGAAGGCTAGTTATCATTTGGCCTCTGCTGCTTGCAATTGCAGTTTTAGAAGCCAGGAAACTGAACAGTAAGCACAGCAAATAAGAGTTAACCTAGCCAAAACCCACAAAAACTATTGCAGCTGGCTGTGCTGTAGGCTTTAGGAAACCACTGTGTATGTATGACAGTGATCTTTGCTGTTCAGATCTCCAGAGCAATTCCAGAAATGAGAATTAATTGCTCCTCTACTAAACATTATCTCATGCTACACTTCCTAGGGGTGGGTAGAGTACACTGAGTTTAATGGAACAAAAATACATTGTGACATAGAGTGACTGAAATAAAGGCTGTTAATTGAGTGGCATCTAACAGTAACTTGCATGGCTATGTTCTGATTAGTCTGGAGAAAAGCATTTCCCAGCTGGCTGTTCATTTGGCTTAACTAGCAGACAAATACAGATGCATCCAGTGTGCAGTCATGCTGTGACCAGGGTCTGTCAGCACTTACCTGACTAATCCTGGACTCTGCAGCACCCCACGCTGTGTGAGGACAAGCCCCTGGAAGCAGTCCGCTTGAGCTGCAGAGCTCAAGGCCTCTCTTTCCTGAGAGTTTGGTGTTACCCTTGGCAACTCTTGCTCTACAAGCAATCGTGGAAACTTTCACAGCATCCTTTTAACTGTGCTCTTGTAACATGTCACTGAAGGAGTAGAAACATCTTAATATGACTAAGAGCTGCTTCTTGCTGACTGTGCTACCAGCTCAGACTGTTTCCCCTCCTTGCCAGAGAAAATAACTGTTAATAAACCAAAATTACCAGGACTTTATAAACATGGGCTATTTCTTTCGTATGTATCTGCATGGGAGCTAGCCGGCCCAATGGAACACAGCTCCATAATGCAGCCTCTATACAATGCAGGAATATAAATATTAACAAATAAAACTTGTTTTCTCAGAGTGCTAGAAAGCTAGAAGTAGTCTAAGGTGAGGCTACTTCATTTTATTGCAGACTGGAGAAAAGATCCTGGGACCCAAATGAACTGCCTTAATTATTTTTCAACAGTGTTTACAGCTTTGGGCTATCGGTCACGTAAAAACCTCAGAATGCTGCTGCTTTTGTGTGCAACTATTTATTTGACATGTTGCTTGTGTAAACCTAGTCTGTTTGTGGATTATATGCCCAGATGTAGTCCAGAGATCAGATGCAATTTTTTTTGGAATGGTATGAAAGAGTAAATAGGTCACCTTAAGGAKAAGAGTGTGTGTGTATATAGATACATATACATAGATACATATGGACACACACACACACATTTTTATCTATGTATGTGTATACACACACATGTATATTTGGTGCTCTATTGCAAGATCTGTATTTGCTTTAACAAGACATAAGCAGACCGTACACTGCGTTTGTGATGAYTGAATGCTGCTCAGCTTGTTTCTCTTAAATTCCCACAAACCTGTTGCAGCTGTGCTACTGCAGCAGTGAAGATGCAGGTTGTTCTGCATTATGTCTGTTAGGAACCTGTGTTAGGTAAACTGACATACCCATTCTTGCTTCTCCACCACCTTGCTCCCTAAGGGAAACTGCTGGAAGCTACTATCTACTTAGTACAAAYTTTTAGAGTGATCCAGTGGTCATTTACCTGTCCTTTCTTTTGTGTTTATGTATATAAGGCAGATCCAATTATCAGTTTACACTATGGCAAGTTCTTGCCTATGAGGAGGAAGAAAGTGTGTCTTTATTCTATAATACTCCAAGATTGCTTATAATATTTTTATTCTCTGATACTGCCCATTTTCTTCCTGAAATTTGTTTGAAACCTTCAGGCAGATTTGTATTGTGGCTTTTGGTGGTGGCCACTTCTAAAYGGATTATCTTGCCTCCTCTGACCTGATTAGCAAAGTAATTTTAATGCAGTCATCTGTTATGAGATGGGACTCCATGAATGAGACAGATTGGGGGCCCGAATTGACCTGGAAAACAATTTGTTGTGAATCCCCTGAAGGAATGTTAAAATTTTAGTAGTATAAGATTGCTCACCTCTGCAAGTTGTGAGTCATTAGGGATAGATTCATTTTGTAAGGACAGTTTTCTGTTGTTGAAAAATTTATCCTGCTAAATGTTGCAAAAGAAAATAAACTGATAAACTCCGAGCTTCTCAGTAGCTCTAGGGACTCAACTTTTTCCTGCTTTACAAAAAATGCCTACCACAGGAGCTGAGATATATTTTCCCATCTCTTCTTTAAAATCTAAGCTGTCATGGACAATTAAGCAATAGAAATACTTGAAGTTATCATGTTAAGGGCAACAGAACTTGGAGAAGGATCTAGGATTTTGTGGAAGGGTTTTGAAAGAAATGGTTTGTTGTGCAATAGCAGCTTTTTCTAGAAACTTGAGAAAAATCTTGACCCAGCTTTTGCACACTCAGCCAGAAGGTTGCTTTTCCTTTTTTAGCTTGAATGGCAGAGCAGCTGTGCCAGCACAGTGGGAAGTACTTACATTCAACCTCAGTTATCTCCTAGCATGTCTTTAAGCCCACCTAGATGACTTGTACCAGGTGCATCATCAAAGGTAGAGAACCTTTTTGTCTTGACAAAAATACATTTATCAATTACCATATACAAATGCAGCAAATAGGATTTATCTCATTATAGTCTGTGGCTGCATCTCATATTCTGTGGCTGCTAGCAGTACAGCTGTATACACAAAACTGATGGTATTATCAACGCTTCCTGTGTTTTGTGTACAGAAGTGCCAGAAGCATTTGCTGTTATGCCCTCCTCTGTCAGATGCTTTTAAAAACCTGTGTGTATGTATATATATATATATTTTTATATGTGTGTGTGTGTGTGTATAGGAAAATAAAACGGTGTTTCCTGTATTAAAACAAAAATGAAAACCTTTTTTAACTGACATTTTAAAATTATTAAGTTGGAAGGTGCAACAGTGTTGAAAGAGATCGATATGGTACTATGGAAAGAGCTAAAGTAAAGTTTGTAATGCTGCATGCTACAGTACTGAAGAGCTATTAGAGAAATAAATAAAACTAATGGAGATCGATACAAATGGGAGGAGCCTAAAAAATGGAGTTGTTTGAAAAAGTTTGAAAATTAAATTATTTCTGCTAAGAGCAGAGGCAGTGTAATGAGGATGTGACTTAAATGCATGAAGAACTAAGATGTCACTCAAACTACTTGACAGGATAAGGGGCTATAAAGCAAAAACTTAAGGGAGCCCCAGAGATATATATATCTGGGCAAGGGATGCAAGGTCTCAAAGGCGGTATCTCAGTTTGGCTGAGAATGGTACCTGCCTTTTTGTTACCTAAAACTTGCACTGTGGTCAGGAAAGATGAGTGTTCTGGACCRGGAATTCTTATGAATTAGGTATTACGTGATCACAGTTCACCCCTCTCGCTGCTGGGAGGTGGCATAGCTAAACAGAGGCAAAGATCTTCTTTTCTTCCCAGGATGCAAAACGTAGCACGTGCAAGCAGCCAAGTCGCTGCGTTTTGGAGCACGCTTACAGTCCATTCCCGATGCGCTTTCTCAGCTCCTTATGGCCCAGGTCTCCTAGCGGTCATTAAAAGCTTTGCCTGAGTGAAGACTAGGTTCAGTATCTCCTGCCCCTTACTGCTGAGGATTTTACACAGAAATTTGGCAAACCTACCCTGGTGGGCAATAGTCTGCAAGCAAAGGGTGATGAGAATTGGAGAGGAACATAAATCCTGGGCAGAAATGGGAKCAAGGGACGCCAGCTAAAGATGGCCAGGCCAGCACAGAGCCAGATGTGTGGCTGTGCTCCTACATGCGTATTTGTATCCCTTCACTTCCAAATCCCACGTCATGGGCAGCTGCCCGAGGAGGTGGTTTGTGCCCAGTGCACTTGTGCTGGCGGCTGTCAGAGCCAGATCCTACTGGCACGTCCTGCCAGGGCCAGGATGGCGGCTGCGGCTGGGAGGGAGCCGTAGCTCAAAGCACCTGTAGAGCTGGGGACAAAACTGCCCAGCTTTCTTGGATAGAGAGGGCTTGAGGAGCGGGGAAAAAGCACAGGAATAGCTGGTTCTGTGGGGGTGTGGGTTTTTTTTTCGTTTTCCCTTCCTATTGTGGGCAAAACGGTCTCAACTCAGGGAATTTCACTTAATYTGTTGCCAGTGAGCAAAAAACTTTTACTTACTGAGGTGGGTATCGTGAAACAATAAGCCCTCAAACAGGCCACTGCCTGTTTTTACCCCAATGGGAGCTGCAGCACTGGGGGCTCCTCCACCGAGCTTTGGRTGGGATGGGGCGGCTGCTCCCTGCCCTGACGGAGCCGGCCGGAGCCGGTCGCGACCGGCCGCGGGCGGGCCTGGCCRCCCCCCGGCAGCCCCTGGCCGTGCCCTCTGCGCCCGCCGCACCGCCCCTCCGCATGCCCCAGCTCCCGGTTAGCACCCTGTTTCCCGGCGCTGCCCCTGGAATCAGTAGTTACTGTTTGGACAAATGCTTTTAATCAGTAATAAGGCAGCTTTTAGCTTTCACAAGGAGAGGGGATTTTTCAAGGCTCGGGTAYGTGCTGGTCTCGCAGGCAGCCTCACCGAGCGCCTGCCCGGGGCTGCGGAGGCTGCAGGCGCCGTCTTGCGGGGACGTCTCCTTCGTGGTCACGGAGCGTCCCGGGAATCACAGCTTTTATTTTCAGATTCCCTGGGTTTTGAATTGAGTCACTTGAAATACAAATACAATTAGAGTTAGCAGAGTACCTCTGACTTAGTTTTTTGCCCTCTTGTTTATGCTGTAGGCATTACGCTTCAGGCAGTAGCTAAAATGGGATCTAAACTATTGAAAAGCCCACAGGTCCCAACTCAAAACTCTGTTTCGTGTTYAAAAGGAAAGGCTGCGTTATCCATGCTTTGTACTGATGCCTGCTCAGCAGGGATGGTACATTGAAACTTGCAGTAGATTTGGAACCTCAGCCACATTTGCAAAGAAAGCAAAAGAATTTAGATTCAGTTTGAACTGAATGAATGAATTTGTGGAATATGTAATAAATTGTACTCAGAGACTTAAAAAGAYCTGATTTTTCCAATACTTCAAAAACCAGGCTTACATAAAAATTAGAAACTTAAAATTTTTATATGCGATTATTAAGCTTTGCATACATATGCGTTTTTGTATAGCTTGGGGCTTAYGTTGTCTCTGGATACAAATTAAGTTATAAAAGCATGTAACAACTTCCTAGAATGAAGGCTTCTGCTTTTCTTGTGATGCATTGTCAGTCTACCTGGTTTCTTAAGATTTAAACCACATTTTAAGCAGATGCCCCTCAGTTTTACTTGCTGTGCCTTTGCTGTTTTTACAGTCACATGATTCAGAGTATAATTTTCTTATTCAGTTCAATTTGCATTGCTGCTATCTCTTTTTACAGCTATCTATTTCAAGCTATGCCCACTCATTGCATTAGGCTGTAAATGCAGACATCATCTACTGGAACTTCCTAGAGCTTGATTTTATGGAACTTAACTGGAAATAAAATGATACCCATAAAATCTTTTGTTTCCCTTGCCTGGATAAACTGCAGGCCAAGTCTGCCATGGTTATGGTATGATGGGATGTAGCAGAAGCTGTAGTCCTGTAAATAACAAGGCTGTTGACCTCTTCCCCTTTTTTCAATTACCAGTTTCCATCATTTGCAAGGTGGTATCAGAGGCATAGCTGAATGGATTTGTTTTAAAAAAAGAGAGATAAAATAGCTTTTCCTGTCTCATTTCTCATGGGAGGGGATGAAAATGAATCAGTGTCAGCACTGCTGAGTATACAAGATCTCTGAGCTTGGAAGAGTCAGTATTTGAACCTAATAGTCTCCATAAGCTTTGGAGGAATGAGTTACATGGGAAATAGACAGAGACAGGAAATGAAAGATACTATCTAATGAAAATAGATCTTAGGAATGAGCAACTGGGAACATTATCTTTTAACAGGGAATGCTGCAGTCTGAAAACAATGCRGTAGAGAGATAAATATTAGCAATGTGTCTGAGTATGGTGGATGCTAGAAGAGATTATAGAGAAAGGAATAYGTTTGAATAGACTGTGTTGTGCTGGAGAAACAGACCTGATTTGGGTACATGCACTTTTCTATGGAAATGGAAAGCCATTTCTGTAATAACACCTTTCTTACTTGCCTGTGTAGTAACTGCTTATGCATCTTTCTTTTAGGCTGAGATGTTCTTTGCTTTATCTGAGCCAAAGAGTGATTCTTTTTTACCCTTTTCCTTTTCAGATATGATCAAAATATATTTATTTGTCCTTGAGAAACAGTATTATTGTTGTTTATATAGCAGTAACTGTGTTCACAGGAGTAATGAAATATCAGTAAAGCTCTGGTTTGCTGAAGTAGAGAAATACGATACATAGCAAAAATAATAAAAATAAAGCATGGAGACAGGTTAGGATTTCATTCTTCATTTTCAGTAATTTACCTTTGTGATATTTTCTAYATCATCTCTGTATTAGAATATTTCTTTTTATGATATTGTCATTTTCCTTTAAGAAATTCAACGATAAAAGGTTCTTAAGATTACCTTTTCCTAAAAACACGCAAGTAGTTAGACTATTAGTGTAGTTGTGAGCAACAGTATTCCTGATGCCGCTGAGCCCCTTGGAAGTTTAGCTTTGGCCATCAGCTCTGTTGCCCTTAGGTGTATTTTCTCATTGTGCCTGGTAAAATCTGACTCAAGGTGAATGCTGCTAAGCTCCCTTTCTACCACAGAAACAGACACAGCAAATTGAGAATGATAGCTATGAGCCTCATTCAGAATCTTTTAAAGTCAGTGAAAATTTCTCATTGACTTTAAAGGGGAGAATGCTGCAGGGATGGCAAGTGTTAGTATTACCAGGTCAAATCTCAGTGATGCAGTGTTGTGTTCCCAGGCTTGAATGATGATTTGATGGAGATCGTGGTCCATGGCTGAGGTGTTTACTCTGCAATTTTTCTGAGCACACCTGGTGAGTTCCCATGTAGGAGCTGGCAGAGGGCAACCCCAGCCCTGCACAGTACTAATGTCTGCTGCTACATAATTGTTGTCTCATATATCTATTTTCTGTTATCTAGCTTGYTTCTCTTTAAAGCATTGTTCTAGATAGTGGCAGCTTGAAAGGTAAGATGTAAACCCCAAATCAATTCTACTGTAGTACTTTTCTAATCTACTTCCTTCTGGCTTGTATTTCTGAATGGTAGCTGCAGGAATTTTATGGTGCTGAAGGTCTCTTTCTGAGTGGGTTTGTGGCTTTGAGCAGAGAACATGTCAATGGGTTGAGGATACCTGCTGATTAATCTCCCATGCCCTTCCCAAAATTAGCTTCTTCCATCACAGCTCACTTGTGCCTGCCACCTAGTACATGAAAATGGTTTTGTTAGACACCTGAGAGAGCCTGTGCAGGAAATGCACTGAATTTTTCTTCAGTAGGACAGTGAAATATGTGATACACTTGATCAGTGCCATTCCCATTCTACWGTTCCATCATTTCTAGAGTGCTGAATTTGACGAAATAATCCCATGCAAATTGTACATAGGCATATTGTCAATGGAGAGAGAAAGCTGAAGGGTGTCAAGAATCCTCTTTTCTGAATGAGTCATGAAAACTGATCGTTTTAAACTTTACTGCCTAGAATTAGACTCTTAAGTCYGCAGCAGTGCATCTTGATTGAAGTGATTGTAATGTCACAGTTTATCCTGTAGTTACTCACTGAGGAGGTCCCTGCAACTTACTCCCATGCCTGCTTGCTGTCTAGTGAGGTACCATGATGACTGTGCAGGATGTTGACCTGCAAAGCTTGTAGGAATTCCAAAATTGTGGAAAGAGGCCCTCAARTTCTGCCTGTTTCTTTGCTACCAGTCTAAGCAGGCAGGTCTATTCAACAGAGTTCCTTATCCTTATCCTGTTCCTCCCTCAGCCTACCTTGTTAGCCTCTATCTGGAYTGAATCACTTCTGTGCTTGTATTAAGTGGAACTCCAGGGCAGGTTTGTGTGACATGTAAAAATGCCAAGACATTCAACTATACAGCTCAACAAAATCAGCTGCAAAGTTGTAGTCTTTAAGAATGACTTGTTCAATGATTATAATAACTCATCAGCAGCTATTGCAGGTACATTCTCTTACAACATGTGCTGYTTAATTCAAAATGGCTCTATTAGGTCTATTTGAGTCGCTTGTGGTGAAACGTGATCCTAATAATCAGAGCAAAGCTTGGCTATTGACAGGTTCTGACTCAGTGGCAATGTAAATGCATGCACAAGTAACTGCCAGTAGGACAGCATGGCTGTGGCAAACATTTTGGCATCACTTCAAAAAGCTAAGGAGGATTCTTGRAAGTTTGTGTCTGACATAAATTGCAGTGGATGAAGGGCACCATGCACCAACTGGGTTCTGCTGGCAGGACTGTCCACAATGCCCCTGTCAGCATAATAGCAATTTACACCGCCAAACAATCACATCTAGTAAGTTTTGCCATACCTTATGCTGGATTATGCTTGACTGGTCCATTTGTTGGCTGTTCCTCTGTAAAATAGTGGTGACTCAAAAGACGCTGAATTATTATTATTTTTTTTCCTCCTTAGRAGGCATAGGAAGCCATTCCCCTTTCTGCAGAAAAATCCTGGTATGTGAGTTAATCTGAAGCCAAAGCTTGGAGAAGGTCCTTGTAATCACATTRAAGGTCAGGCAGGAGATCTCTGCTGCTAATTTAAGGAGAAAAAGTATGTAGCTTGTTTCAAAAGTGCTAAGCAGGAAGGATTTTTTTTATGGAAGGAAGTTAGTCTAGCTACAGCACTGTTGTCTTTTCTGCTCRCTTTTACATAAAGACAAGCTCAGATGTGAACTAATTTCCTGAAAACCTGCTCAAAATTGTAGATGTTTAGTTTGCTTTTGAAAATCCATTGCTGCTTGAGAAGGAATTCACAAGTAAGCTGTTGAGCTGATGCTCTGAATCTGCTGCTGAAGTGACTAGATTTTGTAGCACAAAATGGTGAAAGAGTTTATCCATGGCAAAGACAAGAGGAGTAATAAGCTCAGGGTTTGTCCCACTGTGMCTGTCTCTCCTTTTTTTGTGATCTTCAGAGCATTTTTTTTTTCCAAATAGCTTTTCAGCAAGTTTGTTGGAAGGAATCCTCTGCTTCATTTTACTGGCTTCTCTATGTAGAAAGAATAGGACAAAGTYGTTCCCCTTCCTTTAGCTAAAGAAGGGAAGAAATCCGAGACCAACTGCAAGAGCACATCTCTCTCTGACTTGGATGTACTTTTGATTCTGCTGTCTTAATACTGTGCCTCTACTGCAGTATAAGGTCCGCTTCCCTATCTCCTAGGTGGTAGGACAGAGATGTTACTCAAAATTAAGCTGGTCTTCCCTTTGAATATGCACTTTTTATTCTGTGTTTAGCCAATGAATCKTCACATTAATTCGCCTTGTATTCTTTTTTTTTTCCTTTTTTTTCCCCTCTCTTTCCTATTCTACCCTAGCAGAGGTGCTGCTGGCAGGCTCATACTCAAGGCCTGATTCTGTTCTTACACCAGAATAAATTCAGAGAGATTTCAATGAACAAAAAGCACTTGTACTTGAGGAAGAACAACATGACAGTAGGAGAAAGTCTGAATATTTGCTCTTTCCACTTCCCTCTGAGGGCAAAAAATCATTCTGAATTTGTTTCAGTTTATGGCTGGCGTTTCCTTTTTCTGTCCCATCGGTTAGGAGTGGAATGCCTCCAGACTTAACCTTAGCTGTCTGAAAAGAGGAGGCAACAATGACAGGTCAAAGGAAAGGCTAAGGATATGCAGATATTTTTGTCTTCATTTGATCTGTTTTCAATGTCTTGTTACAGCTCTGCTCTATGGTCAATGTTTTTAGTCCATTTTCTGTACAAATTCTTTGTGCTTTGGTGCGAGTATGTGGGGCAGCCATCTAGGATTAGGAAAACTTTAACTGGTTGATTTTACGTCAACTGTAAGAGATATTTTTATTGACAGGCCAGCGGTAACCTGGTGTTGTGGACTGGCATGCTAGCCCCCCTTAGTCGCCCCACAATGCCCACTCCTTGCTACAAAGGAGAGAGAGCGCGAGGCTATAACATCCTAATTTTCCAGGTAATGGTGCTCTCAAGCCACCCAGTAAATTGCAGAATGATCTGATCCCTGCTGCATTTTGCTCCCTCGGCTTAGAGAGGCTGAGCCATAAGATTGTTCCTTCCTCTGGAGGAATGTGTACCTTCCAAACTTCCCATAAATGCATGCACTGCCTCAACCTTCCAAGCAAATGAGGAATAAAAATTGTAATAAAATATATTAATATGCAAAGAGTTGGCCAAGTTATTAGGGCACAAATTGGCAGAGCATAAAGCAGAGAATGAAGTTCAAAATGCTTGCAGTTATTTACAAGCTTCACATTGTTTTGCAAAATAAACGATTTTATGTTRTATTTATACTGAGAATGGAAATGGGGAAACAAATCCTAAACTCTTCCTCCTGAGACATGCTGACCATAGTCCAGCACTCCTATAGAGGTCTGAATTAGCAAAACAGACATGAGTGAGGAGAGTGAAAGTCTCAGCGAGGAAATGCATTCAAAAATACTTTTTTTTTTAAAACAATGTTGCTTGCTCAAAATCTCAGTGTCTTTCTCAGATTTTCTTGTTCTTGGATTCTAGAACATGATTTCAAAGACAAATTAAATTTCCTTGGAAATTCCCAGAGATGTCACCTTTTCCTTTGATTGAACAAGCCTGTCTACTGCTGATGTTTGCCAACTGCCTGCAGACTTTTAGCATGGCTTGAAATCTTAGCCTTTCTAAGCGAGTCAAAGCTTCCTGTTGAGGGAAGAGGTAGAAATGAGTTTACAGCTCTCTTTTAATGCTTTCCTGAGCCACAGATCAACAAAGCATGTTTTCTTACTAATACACAGTCCTAGCAATCTTCCCCCACCATACTTCAAATCACTCTTTTCTCCCGCAAGACAGGCATTTGGTACTAACCCACAGCATTGAGTTCTCTGGTCCTGTGGCATTTTTACCCATTGCTTTTTTGTTATCAGATGCCTGTCTCTGATTGACAGAACTACTAATCCATTATAATCATATTTTCATAATTAGTCCCACTGAGCCTCCAATGCCTGCATGCAAGCATAGGTAAACTACAGCCTGCCACAGTATGTTTTTACTTGCTGACAGCTCCGTGTGAGGARAATGTCTGTCTAATTCCTGCAATGATTATTCGAGTTGCGTGTGTTTTTCTTTCTTTCTCTTTCTCTCCTGGTCATTCTCCTTTTCTTTCTCCAAGTCTCTGTTACTGTGAACTCTTTGTTGATTAAAAGTCACCATTATCAACTTCTAATCTTTAAGAATATCAGGAAATATTGGAGATTGGAACTTCAAAGTCACTTTTGAATAAAAATGCATAGAAATGCATCCGTTATTCACTATGAATATGCCTGAGCAGATGTAGATGCCAGTACCAGTTTGTCTGCCTGATGGAGGAGAGATTGTTAAAGCTTTCAGTTTTGTCTTTTTGCATCTTTCACATGAGGTCTTCATGACTGTGTCCTATGTGCTATGAGATCTTGTATCCCATCCAGCCTTTTCTCAGGCTTGGACAACTTTGAGGCATTAGCTCATTGCTTGGCTCCTTGTCCCAGGTTTGGTTCACCCTCTCTGCTATTGGGAATCATATGGATGAGTCCTTGGGAAGAGTTTGGTATTGAACGGTATTAGTTTGGAAGACTCCTGGACTGCAAGTGCTATCCCACTTACTAAACTACAGGCCTCCTGCTATTTCCAGCCACTTGCCTTAGTTCCCCTTGCAATATCTGGACCATTAYATTACTTCCATATTGTTTTCAGAAACTTTTTGAAATTGCTTTATTTCTAACATGTTTAGTGTAAATTTGGGGTATTTTTGAAACATCATCTTTTCATTTAAAGGGTTACGCAAAAAGTGTTAACCCCCAAATAAGCACTTACTGTGATTAAAGGTGATGGTTTGAATTGGTAAAAACCTTAAATACTTAACATAGTTTCTTCATCCCTTTTAAATAAACAAAAAGCTTGAAAAATTTCACCTTGGTTCAGCCTGTCCTGAAGTTCCTACCCCCTGCCCCAACCCTTTCTTCTGACAAGTTAGAGATTCAGGCACTGAATCCAAGCATGCTATGCCCCGTAAGTCCTTGATTGGAATGAAGGGCTGCACTCCCTAGGCAGCAAGGAGAAGTGAGACATCCAATGCGTTTGCTGAAAGAAAGATAAATCACTGCTACAGGGATCATAAGGTGTTATTTGACTGCAAGAGATGCTGAGGACCACAGGAGAGTGGCAAGGACTGTACATGTGAAAATCRGACACCTTTTTAATTACTGCTATCATTAGTCATCTGCGAGTGTCATATGATCTAATCAGACAGTGCATAAGTAGRACAGTAAGAAAGGTAACTTTGGTCTGTTGTCTAGCCCTGTGTTTTAATAGACAGACAGCTCTGTCGATCACAATTGCAGACATAACTTCCTGCTGCTTCTATATAACCTTTAGGTTGATGCAAGGAAAAATCTCATTTCCATTTTATTTGGCATCTCATGTTTCCCTGGTATTTACAGCTGCCAGAGCACCCTGTGTTCTCTGAATCTTCTCCAGGTGACAGGAGACTAAATTTCCAAATCTCAGAAGCTAGCATTAGGCAGTGAAGAGGTTTTGTGGGACTCTCCTTTAAGTGCTCYTTCTTGCTGCAGATACTCCTTGCACTCTTCTTCGCTTCTATATAGGCAGTATATATGGATTCAGCACACCTGTAGTACTAGGACTCTTAAGGGTTTTGCTGGGGGGAGGGGATGTTGAAAGGAGGGGACTTTGCTGGCATCTCTTAAAACAAAGGACACTTTCTTTCTCTGTTCCCCACTGCTCTTTAGAGGCAGCATGAGGCTAACATGTATAAAAGATGCTGAAGCAACAAGAAAGTAGCATCTTGGCTCATGTAGAGATTGCAGGTGAGTATTGGTTAACAAAGTCTGTGCTGATATTTGATGGAAAACTCAGGCCTTGAAGTCTTTCATGAACAAATTGATTAGTAAAACATTTTTAAAAAGTCTAACTCAATTTTCCTTCCCATTACCCTCAAAATGGATTCTAACACAAAGCCAGTTAAGAGGAATAAGGAGTGCAGAACCTGCTAGTGGCTTTTTTTCTTGATCTGATGGGAGGTGAGCCTGTGTGTAGTAAGAGACATCTGCATCCTGGTGCAAGTATACTTCCAGATTCAGAGCACAGGGGATGGCTAATCATGGCAGCAACTGTCCCAGTGTTCTCTTCAGCTCCAGCTGATGACACATAGTAATGCCAGAATTGAAGGTGTGAGCTGGTGGTGTTACTTCTGCTATCTCCTGTGTTAGTATCAAGTATTTTATTACTGATAAWGTGTTAGTGGGAGAAGACATCCCTTTGTCTATTGTTTTCTGCTGGCTGCACAGAGCAAAGATTTTCAGATACAATGGGCTGACTTTGTTTAAATACTTAGAGTCAGAGCTCTCTTCCTTACACTGTTAGATCACTGCAGAGGGTTGTTCTAGTTTTTCTTATGGAAAATTCTCCTTGAAGCAGTAAGCAGATACATTATGTTATTTGTAGTATAACATTTCCATAGGTTGTGTGGGCATGTGGAGTAGCCACTCCTTTTTCCTATCCTGGACTGCAGGAGTAAATTTCTATGGGAAAGACACAGATGGCTGATCTTTTGAAGAGAGTTCAGCTCAGGGTTATATCAGTAGATCTGTTAGATGCTGAAAAATGTATCCTAGCAGCAGTGTTTCAGCCAGTGACACAAATGTGACATTTGCCTGCATCGTGTCTTTTCTCATCCACCTCCTTTAGATCAAGAAGGCTGAAAATCTCTCTAGTGTTTCAGATGACCAGTCATCTGTGGAAAGGGGGCCAGTTGAAGGTGAAATGSCTGAGACAATTGCATCAAAATGCCTTGGAGAAACAAACAGATTCTGAATGTGAACGTGGCCCTTTTCCCCAACATCTTGTATATGACGTACGGCAATCAAATGAAGCATGCAGGCAAATAAAAGTAATGTGGCATGATGCACACTGATGCTTGTCTGAGGGCTTTGAGGATCACTTGCCTGTCAGGGCCATAAGGGTCTCTGTAAAACTGCTTGGGATAACTACAGATTTAATAGAATTAGACCCGTAAGTCCAAGTGCAGCAGCTGAAATAACTGTTATGATTGATGAACTCACTGATTAACTTTTTGAGTTAAATGGTAACTGTGAGGTTTATTTGGAGGTTGAAAAAATGATCAGACAGAGAAGTAAGTACAGCCAAAATACTATAATTGTGGATATCTGTGACTTATGTTTAATTAAAACTTAATGCCTAGCAATTCCTCAGAGCATTTTTGGTACTCTATATATCTTAACTTAAATCATTTGAACAATAATATGTTTGTACCAGAGGCAATGAATCCTGTCCTTGGTAAAAACTTGTTCAGCAGCAGGAWATTGTATGGTGTAGAACATCATCCTTCTGGTGAAACTTCAGGGGAAGTAGATTTCACCAAATTGTCTTTGGGGGCAGTAGGCCTGTGTTGGCCTTGCTTTCTACCAGGGAGGTTCTGCTGAAGTTCACCTCAGAGGTTATCTGTATTTGTTTTTCTGCAGAGAAAGAAAAGGGGATTGCTCGCCTTCTGAGGTAAAGGAGCTTTGTCCTCACAAATCCTTAAACTGCAGTCCTGAGGCAGCCTACGCTAAACGAAGCCTCACACCAAGCCTCCTGAGACCTTTTTCCTTCCTTCTTCAAACTCTCTGTAAATTCATCCTTTCCAAAGGTCTCCCAAAGGGACTGAGTACCTTCTCTAACACTGTTCCCATGACTTTTCATAGAAAGTAGTTCTATAGTCTAATAGACCTGGATAGAAGTGTTCAGTAAGTTACTTTGTCTGGTGGCAACTGCTGGCCATCTTCCAGACTGGGTCCATGTTTCAGAAAGGATTATCCATGCGAGAGTAGTCAGGCAGTGATTTGGCAGGCTCTAGCGGGGAATGTTGTATGGTTGCCTTCCCTAACTGTTCTGCAAAACAGAACAGTGGASCTTTAAGCTACTTAGATACTTGAGATGAACTGAAAATGGATGGTCAAACCAAGTAATGGTGACTCAATCGAATGAAAGCTGTTGCAAAGTGAAGAAGCTAATTTAGCTGCATGGTCAACTTTCCAGTTTATCTCATCTTTCATGCCAAACTATCCAACTACTGATCACTGCAGTGATTGCTTCAGTTAGTCCGTGTTATCCTTGCAGGAGGGGATGGGATGGTTTATATTTGCATCTGCATCAAAATAAGGCAACTGAAGAAGCAAAGGACTGCACAGAGCAGTTCCTAGAACCCCAGACTTGTAAAGAAAGTAGACATCACAGAAAGCCTAATTATAATAAATTGAACAAGAAACTCAGAACTTTGTGTTTTGTGGCAATGTAAGAATTAACAGCTGGGAGCAAATCCAGTTTGGCAGAAAGATAATGTAATTGGCTCTGGGTGCAGACAGACAATACTGGCATCGTAGTGCCTTGGCACTTAGAGAGGTGACAAAGAAATGAGAGCCTGCCCTGCTGATTAGAGCACTAGACCTGATTTGATTTGGTGCATATTAAAGCAACGTTGATCCCACTGTGTGGCCTCTGGATGATCACAGAACAAGTGAACAAATTCATATAATCACACAGCAAGAGGCATAGTGAAGGGAAAGCCAAAGAGGCCCCAAGCAGAGAGARTGAGAATAAACTCCAGTTCCAGGAAGCAGGATTGCTG
Source organism: Rhea americana (assembly GCF_003343005.1). NCBI lineage: Eukaryota > Metazoa > Chordata > Aves > Rheiformes > Rheidae > Rhea > Rhea americana. The sequence continues at coordinate 3,666,597 of NW_028186657.1, forward strand.
ACTCAGGATTGGGATTCTACCTGACCAGGGAGTATTTAAGACATCAGACTTTGTCTTGTCTGGCTTTTTACCAGAATATATTAGCAAGGAGGACCTGTAACATGTGCTGGAGATGTTTGGGGTGTTTTTAGTTTTGTTTTATGAGGGTTTTTTTGTTCTGTTTTGTTTTCTAATGTAGCTGCTTCAGCTCTCCATGGCAGCAAAGGTCCTAAATGTTGGAGTGAGGAAGGGTGAGGTATAAGTCATAGTTTGACAAGACAGCTGAACTTAAGGAAGTCTTGAGTTTTTTGACTGTTGGGAAGGTGATGTGGGGTAGTCCACATCAATTAATTTAAAACTTCACCACAAGCCAGGCTGGACCAAAAGAGAAGACATGATACAGTGCAGGGTTTTCTATACTTTGCAAACCCTTGATCATGATCAGTAGATGTTACAACYATCTATGTGGAAATGAGTAGAGTAAATGTGACATTTATTTACTGATTTAATTTACTGATGGAGTAAAAGAATATCTTGTAYCACCGCAGTCCTGCTCTCTGGGCTGCAATGCCCTATACTATTCTTGATTCTTCTGAACTCCTTRAGTTGGTAGAAAATGGAATGTGTGCTTTCCCCCCCTGTTTTTTCTCTTGGTCTACCTTCAGCAGTCTCCTTTGGGGATATCTGAAACTTGCTGACCTTCTTTGTGAATCATCTGTTGCCCAGGGTTAGAAATAATTCAGCTTTAGTTATGCCATTATCCTTGTTTACCTCTGATTGGGGTGAAGTAGGATGTGTGTGAACTGTGAAGCACCTTGTTCCTGGAATACCTGCTGTCAGAGTAATGCAATGTTAGTGACAGCTGCATTGGGAGGAGATGCAGAGTTCCTGCCACGTGCTTTTTCTGTCCTGTCTCATGCGGATCTGCACATGAACACTTGCATAGGAGCCAAATGCTGCAAAAACATACCCTACACCCTGTTGTTACTGCACTGCACAGTGCCAAAATTTTCTAAGAATCCGATGTCTTGTTAGCCATGTGAAATAGGCTATGCTAACAAAAACTCTTCTGTCCTGAGACCCTGAAAGATGCTTGTTTATGTGGTTTGGGTTTTCTTCTACTAGTTAGGATCTGTGAAAGAAATTTTGAACTTTTGTAGCTGGAATTGATCTCTTTATAACTGATTTATTTACCAGAGATTATTGTGAATAATTTGTCTTTTGGTACATGCTGATAATTGAGTCTGGGGCCTGATAGTGGGGATGCTTGTATGTGTACTATCTGTGTTGCAGTTGCTGGATTCTTACTATTCATACATATATTCTATGCATACATTTACATCAGAAAGGTTCTGAGGTAGTTGCATTTGAAGGATATGTATTATTTATTTATAGTGCCTGTGGATGGTAGTATACTCATAAACACCTGAATACAGTCCAATAATTAATTAAACTCATTTAAACACATGCAAATATTAGTTTGATTGTCATGAACATTATGTTAGTGGCATTTTCAGAACAACCTGGTGAACGTATTTAGCACTCTTGGCTTAGTTCCTCAACAAATGAGCTGTTCATAATTTTCTAAAATGTGTAAGTACTTATAACTAAAGCTGCCTTTTCAGAGCTATTGTGGCTGTAATCATTTAAATAAAGCTAGTGGCTGTGACTGGGGTTCAGATCCAAACTTGTTCTGATTTAACTCAGGGGAGAACATAGTACCTAGGTCAGGAACAATAGAGATGGTTTCATGAACTGCCCTGGTTTTGTGAGAGTAACAATGGACCCTGTGTTTCCAATGCATCATGAAGATTTTTATTTTCATTTTTATCTGAAAAGTAAAGGCTAGTTATTCCACTTGAGCTGTTGTGTCGGGAACGCAAATTATGGAARATCCCTCAGAATTGCCACATACTACATAACACTCTACAGTTTCCAAAAAGTGAGAGATTTTGCTTTTGTCTCAGTTTCCCTGTCACGGTGGTCTCAGTGCWGAATGGGACTCTCCTTTTATCAGACAGTATCTTATCTGAGAACATCTTTGTCCTGGGAGGAATGTCATTGCTTTCTTGGTTTTCCCTCCAGTGCTGGACACTGCTTCTGAAGACCTGTACTCATGCAACTAATAAAGAAGAGCCACAGACTCCTAATGTCATTTTTTGCTTTCATCCTGCCACTGTAGAGCTAATGGACTGGTGCACTAATTTGTTGCACAGATGTCTGTGTTGCCTGAGAAGAACTTTTCACCTGCAGTAATTCAGAAGAACTTTTCACCTGCAGTAATTCAGAAGAACTTTTCACCTGCAGTAATTCAGAGATGCCTTTTCTAAAAGGACATGTGAGATATCTGACAATTCTTCATAATCATAAGAAAATACCTATACCAGATGTTAAAACAAACAAACAAACAAAAAAATGTGGTCCAGTAACTACTCAGACTACTTCAATGATATGAAATTACCACCACAGAATGCTTCCATACATAAAATATTAGGAACTTCTCCATTATACACACACTTACAATGTGTGTCTCCTAGGTAGTAGTTAAATGCATGAGTGTTACTCTGGCATTTCCTCTTTAAATATTGTCATTTTATTGCTTTATCTATCCAGAGGAGAGCAGAAATTATCCTTTAATTACAATGAATTTAATAGCATAGGTTGTACTGCATTTTAGTTCACATGCAGCACGACAAAACTTAGGGTTTAGCATTGTCTTATCATGCATCATTGATTCCTCTTCTCATCTTGGAGTGCTGAGTCTTTCCTAAGTCTGCTAAAAGCAGGTAAAAGATTCTAAATTGGAGATGTTTACACTGCCCAAATAAAAAAGAATCAAAATAGGACTACAGGAAGATATGGGCAATGTAGGTTTTGATAATACTTTGCTATGCTGCCTGTGAGAAGGGAGAGGAGGGCATGGGAATAAAAAGCATGTCGTTATCAAAACACAGCACTATAACATGAAGAGGTGGAGTAATTTATCTTTAAGTAACAGGCTGACCTATTCAGAACTGTAATTTTAATGTAAGGCTAACCTTTGAAAATAGATCAAGTGATATAAATTATTAAGGAATAGACATTCGTCAGATAGATGATCTCTATTAGTAATTTTATGCATGAATGGCTATCTTCAAAGGTAGAGTTGCTGTCTGCTGAGAAAGAAAGTGCAAAAGCAGGTTACTTTAAGCTGATGTGTAAGGCTGACTTTTAATCAGTATTTTTCCAATTCAATCAAAAAAACCTGCTACTCAGCCAGTGTAACTCTTGATTTTTTTTTCCCAGAACAGAATTTCTTGAGAATTTCCCATTAGCGTTGCTGATGTTTCTAAAATTCCAAYCTGTTCGAGTCCTAAAATGACTGGAAGGCAAGTGTCCCCATTTGAGAATGCCAGCTCTTACTCAGGGTGCTGATAAGATGTCCCATCCATGGGGCAAAAGAGAGCTGATACCCAAACATCCATAATGGAGGACGATGCTCTGGAATTCTGGGTTTGAATAGGTCTTTGGAGAAGGAAGGTATGAGTCCATTTTTTTCCTCCAGGAAGTCTGCAATYATAAAGTTTTAGCCTCTATTACTCCAGTGAGTGTTTGGCTCACATTTTTGAACTTGGATGAAGGGGGGAAAAAGAAAAAAGGGAGAGGTCAAGATATTTGTGATATTTGTCATGCTGCTTTCTTCTGAAAGTTCTCTTGACTTTTCTTTTGCTTTGCTGTTTGTTTTTTTTAATGCAACCTATTTCCATGTCCTTATGAACTTACCATCAAAGWACTGCAATACACTTCACATAAAGCTAAATTTGAATCCTTTTGAGAAGCTGTTGGGAGGAGACTCTGGATCACAAACTTGATTTTCCCCATCCCATATTCTTTGCATATCTTTGTTATGGAATAGAGGGGTAGTCTATAATGTTCAGTGCCTGCAAATTGTCGTAGACTCTGACAGACAACATAATCATATCAGGGAGTACAAGACTTCTTATCTGGCCACCTCTAACTTTCAAAAGAATATGGAAACTACCTGCATATGTGTCACCGCATCTCTTTTCAGCACATAATCTCCATTCTGTTTCYCTGGGCATCAGTCTTGGCTATCTTTCCTTCTGAATTAAGGCTGAAGACTAAGATTTCTAAGGGAATTGTGAACTGATGACCCTTTTGACGATACCTAGGAAGAAATATATTTTCTTAATCATTCTTTCTTCAACCACACTTGAGCATTTGGAAAGGAAAAAGCTGGAAATATATAAACAACCTCTCTGGCATGTTGGAATCTTACCAACTTCTTTCTTTTCCTGTTTTCTCTGTTCTTAATCTAGTTCATTGTTGGGCCAGGATGGGTGGCTTTTGATTTAAGCACTGAAGTAGATGCAGATAATGCAAGTTTGAATTCACAACTATATCAAAGGCTTCCTCTCTGACAACAATTAGTAGCTCTGTAACCTCCCYATGTAAAAGGTGTCTAAAAATGTGATCTTTTCCTCCTACTATTTTTGACTATTTAGACAATGCAGACTCTGGATATTTAAAAACCTTTCACTTTGTTTGAACAAAATGTCTCTTGTTTATGTTGAAATGGTACAGGTTAACACTTGAAACACGAAAGAAAGATAAGCATTTGGTGTACTAATTTCAGAAGCAACTGTTTTCAGTAGCCTGGAACCCCTTTGAAGTATATTGATGTTTCAATTTGTACAGAGTAACAGCTGCCCTTAATGATAAAGAAAAGAGAGACTTTTTTGCTCTGCTATGTGATGGTTTGACATGGCAGTAGTAGTCTTGTGGAATGTGACATGACAACTTGAAATAATGATATGTAGACAGTGCCACAGGCATGTCATGAAATAACATGATTTATTGCAAATGATTGAAAAAGCGAACATCTTCAGAGCAAAAATACAGAGACAAAAAGTTGTCATGTAAAAATTTAAGGTTGGGAGGAGTATGTCGGTTTGTGATTTCTGCTAGAAACAATTTACTGTAACTGGTGTTTTATAATTGGACTTTTTTAATCAATGCAATCATCAGTAGACTCTAATGTGTCATATACAAAGGAAAGATGCCTTCCTAGTGTCTATAGCACCCTTCAAAACGAACTTGGTTATGTGCACCACCAAGTTCAAGAGGCCACGAGGGCTATGTCTATATTAGCAAGTCATACATCTCCACATGAACATACTTGTAGAGTGAAATGGTGCTGAAGGTCCAGCCCCTATGCTACACACATTTCTGAGGATTTTACTTCAGATAGCTGTGATTTGTTGCTATGATCTACTTGCCCAGTTGAAGGGCATTAAATAAGCTCCTGGAGTGCATCTTCCCGTCTAATTTTATCCCAAATCAAGGTCAGGAGCTCCAAGTGCATTCTATGATGGGAACCAAAGCCCAGCAAGTGAAGACAACCAGGAGAGTGTCTTCAAAAGCACACTCTTCATCCACATTTAAGCCCTAATACAGATATGCCCAAAGGCATCTGGGATATCTGAGCACTCCCAAAAGATGAGTAAAATTAATCAGACATTCAGATAAATCCTATCTAGCATGAGAGATTTATCGCCATGTGAATTAGAACTGGGTCAGTGTACCATCCTCTTATCTAGGAGTTCTCTCCATCATTTTTGGCTTCAGTGTTTCAGAGAAAATGGAATTTCCATTACAAATAATGTCAATATGGGCCCCTTAGAAGCTCAGCTGGACAGATTTTTATGTAAATGTAGACACTGAACTTTTTCCCCTTCCTTACCTCTCTCTTCAGTCTTATGTTTCTGTTAGAGAAAAATTGTGCTGGGTTCTCCCAAGTTAGCTTTTGCCAAATAAAAGCAATTGACTCTGAAGTCATACTCTGACATCAGAACTGTAGACTTTTCAAAGCATTGCTCAGGGTTTTAGATGTGAGGCTCCTGTTAAATTTAATTGGAGCTGTGCAGCTGCACTGAAGCTTTCAAGATACACACCCTGAAATATTCATGTTGCCTCTCTTTCCTTTTACCCAGCCACATTTGTTAAAGTTTAAAGCAAGTGTCTTCCAGTTCTTGTAGGTGCAAATTTGTGCTTGCATACTCTATGAAGATATTAGCATGTAGACATTGTACAGCATTGATTTGTATGCACTAGTCACTTGGTAAACAACTGAAGTGGTTACATGTACGCTGTCAGTTAATTCTGACTGCAGAAATGGGTTCTGTTTTTTAGAAAGTCAGACCCTATCAGATGTCAGGTCTTCTGTTACTTGCATGTAACATACTTTCAATTCTAGTATCTTTACATTCTCCCTGTCCAGGCAGAAGTTTTCAGTTGCTGGTTGCTTTGCTTTAATTTGCAGGATCCCAAGGTTATTCAAGGTTGCTTTCCTTTCAGCAGGAGAGCATGCCACAAGATAGAAGTGGGGCATTTAGACAGAGATGTAGTCCCTCTGTTGAATATTCTTGGACTGCAAACTCTGGAGACAGGGTTTGGCTTTTTGAAATGTGTTTGTTCAGTGTCTGAGAGAAAGGGCACTTTCTCAGGATGCTTGAATATAAGGATGTTATCTTACCACTCATTTTGGTGGAGTAAGTGTCTATTCTAGAGGAGCTTCATCTTCAGAAATTATTTCAGAAGGAACCATACTCTGTTCTTCTAACTTAAATGCTGACCCTTTCAGAATTAGTCATTGTCTTGCTTTCAAGCATATCCATTTCTGAAAGCTGCTAAGATGGGAGAATTCCTAACTGGTTGATTGCAAAACAAGTCTGCTAAAATGCAATTTGCTAAAATAAGTAGGAGTGCTTGTGTTCACAGAGAGAAGTCCAGGAGCAGATGGCAGGATTGCAACTTTCTAGTCTCCACCTCTCTGCTGCCACACTGTGTAGCCTTGATTCAGTCACCTGTCGTTGTCTCAGTCTGCCTATCAGTAAAACGAGTATAATATTAAAAGTAAGAATAATGTAGGGCAAACTGTGGCAAAAGCTGATTTTTCTTGCACTCACCCTTTTGCGGATTTGCTGGGACAGAAAATCTAAGCACATGAGTTAACTGCASTTACTAATTTTATACTTGTTAGCGATACGGAATTAACTGACCCCATGCATAGCTTTAGTGTTTTGCAAATAACAAACTAGGATGCATTATCTTAAAACTCTATGAAGACAAGTTGGCTGATAAATGGGAAATCAGAAAGATCTAACCCAACTGTTTGCAATGGCTGTTCCACACTCACAGTTAATGTTTCTGGGCTAACCTGAGGCCCTCATAAGCAAAGCATTTTAAGATAATTTGTTGTACTTTAGTTTGTTGTAGCCAGGCTTTGTAAAATTTCTTGCATGAACAGGCTTCAGAAATACTATTTTATCCTTCAGCTTGGGAAAGATTTGCCTAATCAGTAAGTGCTGCTTTTTTAGCTGTCTGCCTTTCTAATTGAATTTAGAATATAACACAATCATCACTAGCAGCACTACAACCTTCCCAGTTTGCTTTGGATAATTTTGTCTCACTGCTACAAGGGTTTTTGCATGCCATTGGGAATACCCAGGGAAAAATGCAAATTGTGACATAGAATTACTTAGCTATCTACAACAACCAACAAGATCTAAGTATGCTTTCTGTATCTGTCTCCCCTTCTGATTTCACGGGTTGCCATGTGTTTAGATTGGCAGTTGTTTTGTGTAGATAGACCTGTAGTGTTAATGTTCTGCTTTGATGATATTACTCTTCAGGAATATTAATGAATGGCTTCTGCATATGACATCTTTAAAACCTTCTACTGCTTTTTTGTCTTTTTTAATGCTGAAGGAGCACTGCTGAAGCCCTCTTGGGTAAATACTGTTTAAAGTAGTGCATGAATTTTAATTAGTGAAGAAATACATAGATAAGGATGAAACATTTGTCTTCCTCAAGCAAACTATAAGAACATCAGGCCCAGAGGTATCTACTCCAGAGAGATTACATTTATATCTCCTAGTCTAAATCTTAGAAATACCTTTCTGATACAAGAAGTAAATAATTAAGGCAAGATAGAGGTATCTTCTCTGCTGAAGGTTTAAGATACTTTTTACTGCATAGCATTTGGGTATCCTATACGGGGTGGAAGAAAAAGCAGAGTAAGAAAAGAACTGCACCATAGTTTGTGTATCAGGCTGTGTATTTTTGCATTTGTAGGACAAGATGGGTTATTTTAACTAATGAATGATTGAAATGTGGATTGATACTGTTTACTAGTGAGTACCAGTTGATATATGAACCATACTTGCAAGTTTTAATTATTAAAAATCAGTTTTCTGTGTCAGTGAGATTCTGGATATTAGAAGGTATTGCTCCTACTGTGCACCTGACATTCCCTGATGTCAGAGCTGAAATTGGTTCTAAAACTTGTATTGGTTTTAAACTCAATGAAAAGAGGACAATTTTATAATATTTTTATGTCAAGTACAAATGAGTACTGCACAGGGAAACACGCATGCGTGCACACTCCCCTGACATAGAGGCAATCGATTTGAGATCAAAGAACTTAATCTGTGGATGAAGTCAGGTCAACCAGAGCACAGCCAGAAGTCTAGATTTGCTCAGTGAGGTGGTGTGCATAGTGGGAGGTGGGAGAGCTGCGGAAATGCGAGATAAGTAGAACTGGCAGATGGATCCACAAGATGGATCTCTGCCACTCATATTTGCTGTGTAGCCACAGGCTAGTCATTTAACTTCTCTCTCAGCTAACATAAAATAGAGTTCCTATGGCGCACAACAGGTATGTTTTGAGGCAGTAGGTAAGCAATGACACTAAGAGGCAGGAATATTTTCTGAATCTCCATTAGTCTGGTTATATGAGCTCTAAGTGAGAGTTATAATTTGCTTCTCAGGAGGAGTATCTTCAAGACTGGAAGAAGATAAGGTGATATGTGGGTCTCAGGAAAGAAGTTTTGCTGCAAAATGTTTTTCTTAGCTGCTGTAGCATTCCCTCCCTGTAGCCCTTCTCTCTGAAAGTTAGAGTATGGAAGTTGCTGCTTAGAGATCAGTAAGATTTGTTACTGTTGGAGAATGTCAGAAAACAGAGTGGTGAAGGGAAGACGAGAAAGTGCAGTAAATGCAAAGCTTGTCTTAGAATTCCAGCTCATCTCCGCACAATTTTCTTGTTTGTAGAACAGGTTGTTAGCTCAAGAACAAGGAAGTCTGAATGACTTGGTTGAGATCAAATGGAAAGAATAAACTAATTGAAGGCACCAAAGGGCCTCCTGGTTGCCTTTGAGAAGGCTGATTGATGGATGCTGCCATTTTCTTCTTCCTTCTGTCCTTAAGAAACAGCTGGACTTGCCTTACATCAAAACAGAATGAGTGAATGATGGATAATGGTGAGATTTTCCTGCTGTCTGCCTGAGACCATTGTCTGCACAGCTCATACCAAGATGGTTGTTAGGTTGGAAATAAAGCAACCCACAATACCTCACTGTGTTTATGTAGGACCTAGTCTTAAAAGATTTCTGATCTTGGGCTGTGACAGATAGCAGTTAGATGCAACAATCTATTATGTTTTGCTCCAAGAGGAGGCTGAATGTGGTGAAAAACTTGATCAAAATCATGTCATGTCAGCATAAGCTCACGTAGGTTTACTGTGCGTTATATAGTTAAATAAAGTATTTCTGAAAGGCATAATCTTTACGTGTGCACAAGATTGATTTGATTTCCAAACATAAGACAGATCCTTTAATATTATTAAGCACAAGACCCAAATGGGAAAGGGACAGTGTCTGCTATCTAGGCTGTGCGTTAATCTGGGTAGTTTCAGGGCTGCTCTGATAAGTTTCTCTCTCCTGCCTTGGGATATTGAAAGCAAGAGCCGCAGGCTGTCAGCCAAAAGCACTAGGTTAGAGTCAGCTGGTGGCATCTCTAACTGTCCGGTTAGCTCTGCCTTTCAGACCTGTTGTGCTGATACGATCCAAATGGGGCAGCCCAGAACTCAGAAACACGAGCCTTTAAATGTGAGGCTTTGAAGAGTGGGTGCCAGGACTTTAACCATCATTGTGTGTAATTATGGCATGTTCCAAGTAGATTTGTTAGAGAGCACAGGAAGTGGAAGGCTCTTCCAACTTGAGGAAGACTCTTTTTAGAAGCCTCTGGCATTCGTTGGTCATTTAATGTGGTCTTTTGTGAATTAAGTCAGTGCTATCTCCCACCCAATTACTCCTGTAAAAGACAKTATATCACTTACCAAAGCATAGATTGCTTTTTCAGCCTTGCATAGTCTCTTGGTTGGTTGGTGGAATTGTGTACAAGAGTGTTGTTTTTAAAGGTAAGGGTTTACCAAAAGASGGGGGATGATCCAGATATTCAGCACTCAACTCTGTACTTGTGTCTGCTGTTTTTAATTTTTTTAACCTAAACTCGTAACAGTTTTCTGTTAGAAATCAAGTGAAAAGTGAAATCTCATTTTGGAAGTCTATTTTTCAACTCTTTTTAAAAAGAATGTAAAAGGTTTCCCATAGCCTAAAGTGCAAGAGATAGCAGGAGAAATAGTTCTCTCTCTCTCTCTCTCTCTTTTTTTTTTTAAAGCAGCGTAATGATTGATTAATGACCAAAAGAAAACTGGTGTGCAAGAAAGTCTGTGACTTCTCAGTTTTTGTCACTGATTCCCTCTTTCTTCAGACCTCATATGCAACTGAACAAGCAATCTTTGAATTAAAGTTTTTGCAGATCAAACAGGTCATATAAAAGAAAATGTTTAGACTTGCTATAGCCATACTCAGATTTGATTATAGGGAATTAATTTTTTTWAAAGCAAATGTCTTGCTTTTATTTCTCAATATTTTTCATGTAATTAGGAAGTTGGTTATATTAACTCAGTTGACAGATAATACTACTGATCTTACTAACTTTCACCTGTATATACAGGGCTTTATTAATTTCTGATTTGTTTATGAACTTCTTTGTCAACAAATAAATTGGTGAGTAAATGTGAAATCTGTCATGGTAATGCACTGTTTGCCGTGATTATCAGTAAATAACATTCTTGTAAATAAATAAGAGCAACAAGGGAGTAGGTGGGTCTTAGGGGTTTCTTTTGCCACTATCAGCTTTTTGTTGTGTTGCTAAGTTACAGTAGATACTGGCTTCTACTTTGGAGAGTAGATGTTATTTTTAAATGTGTAATGAACTCATTTCCAGGGACTCCCAAAGCTGTTCTGCAAGTGGCTGTAATACAGGGGGATTGTGAATACATTCTGGAGACAGACAGTACAAAACACTGGTCTAGTAGAAAACCAACTGCAACACAGTTATAAAGATGTGCCCATTACTTGATTTTTGTAAAATGCCGTAAAAATAGGAAGCAGCAACTGGTAACAGCTGAATTGGGTGGTACCCATCTAAGATTCGGAGAGTATTGGCCATGTGAAGTTGTTTCTCTGAGAACGTAGGAATGTAGGAAAGTAAGACTTTCCAAATCAAACTCCCTAAAGAAAATGCTCACAGAACAGAATATATTTCCTTTGTGAAAACTGAAAGTCCTTCATATCACTCATCAAAAGTCTTTATTCCTCAGATTGTGACAGTGGTTTCATTATTAAGAGATGGAGATAACAAAATAGCAACACTCACTTCCTTAAGCAGGAACTTGAACTAACTGCGTTGATCTAGCTTGACCTTCACTTATTCCTTCTTTTGTGGCATCAGAAAGGAAACTGGGTGGTATCATTTAGGGTTCAGTTGGTCCAGTAGCATTACAAAGCCTGATCTCCGAAATGAAAAATGGAATCAGCTTTCATTGTGGAAATGGAAAATATGTGCAGATTTTTATTGATATTTTAGCTGGTGAGAGGAAAACATCATTTTCCTGCTGGTCTGAAGTTGCATTATACCATCTGTTGCTGGGCAGTCAAGCCTATTGGAAAGGCTGAAGTTCAACTCCATTTGGCTCCAGGCTTAACCTGCCTCTCTAGTGAAGGAGATGAGTCCAGGGGGTGGTCAGATGGTGGAAGCGTATGACTCAAAGCTGCTGGGAGACATTAAAGGATGGCCTCAATCCAGAGAGATGAGCACAGGGTAGCTCAATGCAGAGGACTGCTGATAGGCAAAGGGCTTTGGCAGCAAGTTGTCTGAATGCCGTGATGAGCTGGGGAAGAAATTTTATGGAGCAGCGAGAGGGGAAGGGATGGCTAGTACAATCTGTAGCAGGGGGACTGACACCCTAAGAGAGGTGTAGGAGACAAGTGAGTCTGCAGAAGAAAAATGGGAATTTATGACATTTAGCTGAGCACCTGGTTTTTGTCAGTAAACGTACTTCTTTCTTGTCAGAGAATGTTAGTACATTTTCTAGGTCTCAATTCTTCTATCAAAAGTTATTCTTTCACCCATTCTCTATTTCTATAAAAACATGTTCTGGAAGAAGGTCATAGAGTTGTCTCAGCTTTACTTCCAGTGAAGTCCACAGGCATCCTATCATTGTTAAAGATACAGGGGGCAGGGGGCATATGCTAATCTATGCAGGGGAGGCACTCTTCTGTGCTCGCTGGGAAGCTGACAAAAGACTACCAATATTATTTTTTAACAATATTATTATTATTATTATTATCAGTTCTCTTCTTGATGCTTATATGCAAAATAGAAAGTCTGTGAAATCTCAGAGACCTGGCTAGGGAGAAGTAGCAAGCCTCAGGACACCCTTCTAAGGGAAAAAACAGAATAGCCATAAAGATGACACTAGTACTAAATGGTTATTTTGCAGATGGTTAAAAGTATAGACTGCCTAGTTGCACGTGGACTACCTGAGATACTTTTCCCTTCATGCCTCTGGGAGCCTGCTGGGATGTCTGAGTCACCCCTGCAGSCTGAGACAGAACTGTCAGGTCCTCACCAGCATGGTGCTCTTCAGGACTGCCAGTCTACTGCAGAAATCATAATGATTGTGCMTTGGCTTCTCAAAGGAATCTAAGCTGGGTTTCCAGCTCCTCCTGGGATTTAGGTTCCTTACGCTGTTGCATAGCTTCAGAAATGTCCCTTCTTAGAACAGCAGGAAGTTTTCTATACAGTTTTAAACTTGTSCCTCTGGAATCTAAGAGGATTACATCTATGTTCAAACTTTATAGGTAAGCCTCCAACTCCAGAGAGAGGTTCTGTTCAATTCTCTGTCCTCTGCTCGGCACTGTTGGTGGCATTACAAACTGAAATGAGGGCAGCAGATAACAGTAGCACTGCCYATGATTGTACCACAGGGAGACCGAGTGGAAGGAATACAGCCTGCACTTAAATCYTGGCTTGGACGTAGCATTGCAGTGGGCAAATCTGTCCATACAGAGTATGTTAATTCTGTCATGATGCTTGCTCTCTTGCTGCCTGGCTGAAGCTGTAGACTCTCACTGCAGTAGCTGTGCCAGGCTCTTTTTTTTTTGTGCAGAGCTAAGATTAATTCTTGCACCTGCCACAGGACTAATGATAGAGGTTCAGTTAGTATGAGCCATGGCTCCATGTTCCTTATGATTTAAGGGCAGTTCCAGCTTAGAGCTCCTACCATCTCTTACTTGTTGTTGGCATACTCTGCCCTCTCTGTTGTCCRGGCAAAGTTGAGGTGAGGCAGCACAGCAAAATGGCTCCAGCAGAGACCTGTAATGCTGTGAGTGGTAGGGTGGAAGGGTGATTACTCACTGATTTTCACAGTAAGGGAATTGGGGAACATCAGATGCTACTGAAGCACTTTTTMTGCACAATGCGTAACTAACCTATGGAGTTTGTTGCCACATGATGGGGGGGGGATAAAAAGTTTTGAGTGACTTCTGAAAGCCTTTGGGAAACATTATGGAATGAAAATGTACTCACTAGTAAGCATGGCAATGCAGAAATTTCTAAGGGCACTCTTCCTAGCTTCTAGCAAGGAAATGATCACTTTAAACTTGAAATCTTTTCCCTGCGCATTTGTATCTGATGACTGACAGGTACTGAGTTGCACCTAAGGTCCATATAAACTAGTATGATGATTCCTGGGCTTTTTATGTTGTCGATAAAACAGAAACTATATGGATATAGATGATCTTGTATTCCTTTTGATGTTCACTCGCAGCCCAAAGAGTAGTTAAGAATGAGGAAAAAGYATCAGTAAATGCATATAGGATTTATTCCTTTATCTGCTGTGGGACAAGCTGACCTTGGGCAAACTATTTAATTCTATGTTCCATTTGTAAAATAACAGAGGAAACTTTCCTATTGTATGGACATGTATTATGTAGCAAGAGATTTTATAACTGAAGTAGTCAGAAATGATGGTGAGAGCCACAAAGGTATTGCAGTAGGGTTACTGGCCACATAAGAACAGTGGAAGCTGGTCCTGCTTATCCTACCAGAGCAGAGCTGCTGTCAGCATGGTTCAGCAGCGTCTTCAAGCAGTAGCAGTTCATATGTATGCTTGGCTCGTCACCTATCCAAAGTAAAACACAACAGCYTCAACCTAATGAAGGAGGTTAAGATGAACACATTTTCTTCATCTTGTTGTGAGCTAAGAGCATGCATATATGAGCAGTTACTGCAGATCAACCAATGTGTGGTAACTCATTAAACTGCAGTAGCTTCATCATACTTCTGAGCCCTTGGGCAGCTTAGTTTACTGCAAGGCTCTTCATTTACTGTCAAGCCTGTACCTTCTCTTTATCTTTTCAGCTAGCAATTCCATGGGTGGTTTATGCCCTTCTCTACCTTTAATTCCTTTGACATTTGTTTGAAACAAACCTCAAATCCCAGTGTCAAGATATAGAAACTAGTAGATCTTGTTGTTCTTGACCTTTTTTGGAATCTCACAAGGAAGAGCCCCAAAGTTATTTCCTCTGAAGTACGCTGACCTGTTTTTATCGGTGACAGATAGATGCCTGGGAGGTGCCAATATGAATGTCCTACCTTGGGAAGGAGCAAAGGTCTGTGCTCATTCAGCCCTATGGAGGGTTAATTACTGTTTTGCTTAAAAAAGCATTCAGCTGCCCTTAGGTGTAGGAATTTATTTAAGCCTTATCTGCATAATTATCGTGTTTATTGCTCAACACAGCTGGATGGATATGAAGAGTGTGCAGTTTTTGATACACACTTTATGTCAGGACCATTACAAGGGAAAATTATCATCTCTTACAGCCCCTGCAAAGAGGCTGGCAGTAATAGTTTTCTGACTTCAAAAAACAAATCCTAGACCAAATTTATTGGCACTATTTGCATATTTTTGATGCTATAGATTTTTTTTCCTGTTATGGAAATGCAGACTGTGGTAATGAACAGCTAGGATTTTGAAAGGTGATTGGTGACCCGAGGTGCCTTTCTTAACAGACTCAACTTGCAGAGAGTAGGGAATTGCACCACATGAAAATCCTTTGCCTCTTTCAGGGACTCCTATTGAGCATCCAGTGGCTTCAAAAATCCTAGCCACTCTTAACATCACTGCTGAGATACAGACAAACAAAAAGAATATTTTAATCTGTGATTAAAAAAACAGGTTATAAGATGACTCTTGGTCTCTTTGAAAGTGTATTATGTTGTGTCATTTATGGATGAACCTTATGAGACAATGATGGATACTTTTGTATTTGTACTAGGTTGTGTGCGACTAGATAGTTTAATTTGGACTCTTTCATTAAAGAAGATGTTTATTATTTCAAATTCCTGTTATTATGTGAGGAAACTTATTGTAATCTGAGGGCTTCCTCGACTAGTCTTCAATGCATAGAAGACTAGCAAGCACCTGCTTCACACAATCATGAGACAGCAGCTGGCTCAGATGCTGATGCGGCTGCCAGTGAGCTGAACTAATACTTGAAAGTGAGTAGGAGATGCACAGAAGTGGAAGCAAAGGTAGGACAAGGATCCCCAGTTTATCATCTGGTCACTAACAACTCTCTATTTGGAACAAAAGTGGTGATGGAGTGAGATATTAGAAGCTTAACCTTTAGTATAATTCTGCCAAAGCTGATACTATCACCAGATCTTGTCTGATCTCAGCTACTGGGCTATGGAATGAGAGTATGTAGCATTTCAGTTCATATCACCTTCATTGGTGATATGAGAGCTATTTAATTTAAAATCATAGTTGTATGTTTTGGGAATAGATACCAGCCAGTCTGGTGTCATTAACTGGAGTGTTAGTGTACAGCTACTTCTATTTTCTGTTCCTTTTTTTTTTTTCTTTATATGAATGACCCTTTTAGTTGTTGTCACTAAGGGTTGAACAATGAACATGGTGAAGTGACAGGATGGGACATTTACATAGAAGCCAAAACAGTTAAAAGTGAGGGAGCCGGCAATCTATCAGTCACAACTGCTCCTCTCCTTCACTCTGCTAATCTCTTCATGTTCCATGGATGATAAATTACCTGTTGTTCCCTTTCCTTGGGAGACATCCCATAGTAACATTGTGCCCCTATTCCTCTGCTACCCAGCCTCATTTTCTCTTTTGGTCTGATCAATATCTTTAGAGAGACAAATTGCTTTTGACCTGTGTTTGCTTTGAAGTTTGGGKTTTTTTTTCCACTCCTACTTAAGGGCATCTGTCCCTAAGAATGTGTGTGCTACTTCCAACTCTATGAGCTGGTCTTATAAAGTTACATTATCTCCACCTGTGATTGTTATCTTAATCTCAGTTACAGCTTTGTCTATACAAGATAGGTGGCATCATTATGGATTGATGATTACAGTACAAAAGTACTCAACTGGTTAAAAAGCTATTGAATAGAAGATAAGTCCTGAAGCTCTTACCTGTATATAATTCCTTTTAGCAATGAAAAAACTTTTGGGGCAACAGTACAAAAACAGATTTGCCTTTTACCCCTTCCTACAGTTTGGAAAGGAGAAGAGTACAGAAAGTAATCATTTATCGTTCTCCATAATGCTCTCCCAGCTCAGTCTGATTTCAGAACTGAACAGTTTGATCTCCCTTCCATTTCTGCTTTACAGATTTGGAGATCAACACAAGGTGTGAACAACTTGTCAGATGGGGCAGAGGATTGATGTCAAAACCAGGAGGCTGAGTGTAGGCTGTGAACTTGGAACTAGCTCAGACTGAAGGATACAATACTCTCTAGTAAAGTAAAAAGATATGTGTTTTAATTGCTTCTGACCATTACCAGTTTCTGTTCATGGCCAGAAGACTTCACTGGGTTTACACGTGGGGAGCAGAGCACATTAGGCCTACTAAGTGATAGCTCACATTCTTTTAAAAGTGACATATGAAAGTTTACAATAGTAGCTGATGTATTTGGCATCAGATTTTAACAAGATCTACAAATACACAGTTAAGCTTACCATTCAAAGATCTGATTTTTTTCTTTCCTCATCTACTTAGCCAGTTACCCAAATGTTATTTGAACCTCAAATTCTTTCACTATTATGATTCCCAAGTCTTATGAAGGCAAGTAAGTGAGGTGTTTTCACTACCTTTAAGAGAGAGTGATGATGATGTGAAAAGTAACAGTATATTACCAATTAAGTAACAGTATATTACCATCTGCTCAATGTTCAATGGAACTATTGTCCCAGCCTGTGGTCTTAAATTACCATCGCAGATYGTACTTTCCAGGTGTTGGTTAGAGTGGTCTCCAGCTTTTTAAAATATCTCTCTCCCTTTCTCTCTTCCACTGCCCCTCTCTCTTCTGTGGCTTGACTATGCCTCATTTACTTACCATGGGTTAAACAACCCTTTCTATAAGTTATCTGCACAACGTATGGCCTCAAATTAAGGAAGCAGTGAGACTTGAACATGTGCCTTTTGGAGCAGTACCTTATTCCTAATGTAGTCTCACTGGAGTGAAAAGAATCCTGTGAAGAGAGAGAGAGGAGCTGCTCTTCAGCTTGCTTTCATTCTTGATCTGCAGCTCGCTGCAGGATGTAGTAGGCATTGCCAAGTGAACAGCAGCCACTGACGGAGGCTGTGTCTTTCAGACCTTCCATGTGAAGAGTAGTTGTTGAGGAAACAAATGCCTGATGATCCAGGGAAGTTTGTACTGGAGACTTTCATACTCTGAACCTCGATAATAGGGACTGGAATTGTGAGAAGCAGATGGAGTTGGGTGAGAACAGGAAAAGAAGTGTTTGATTTGGTCAGAATAAAAGAGAAATACGGAAGATGGGAAGAGTGAAAGCCATAAAAGTTTCATACAGACAACGAAGAATCTGGTTTCCTGGGGACTATTGAAGGATAAACTCATGCATCTTAAGGCGTGATCCTCACTAGCTACATTCACAAATGTAGCTGGTTCCCTTTAAAGCCTAGCACTACAATTCTCTGACAACTTGCATTACATTCGGCAAAACCATGTAGTATTACATAATGTCATGACTTTTTCACTGTCTGGTGTTAACAGGAGGTGACATAACATGAGTGAGATAATGTAGCTGAAGTAGCTGTGATCGCATGAGCTATTACCTGAATTGAAGTCAAGGGTGAAAAAGACTAAAGAAAGCAAAAAGTATCCTATTCTTGGGAAAAAGCACTCATTTTGCAAGGGTATGCAAGACTTAGGATTCAAAGTAGGTGTTTTATTAGCTATTTTTTTAGCATTTTGTATWGGAGGCAGGCAGGTGGGGAAAACTTAATCACAAACAATTTCTGGATAGTCAAGAATTATTATTTAAAAGTATTTTCCAGTGGTTTCTGCAAATGGAGTTCAGCTTACAGGTTGTTCTTAAGTATTCATTCTACTTGCTGTTTGTGGCAATTAGTCACTGATGGCATATGTTAGYGTTTCTGTACCTTGGCCAGCTGAAAATGAACAATAAACGAATATAGGATTTGGAGATATTTCTGCTAATTGCAAGCTTCCTCTTAAAGAAACATTCATGACCTGTGGTGTTTGAATCTATCAGAAAAAGGCCCTCAGGAAGGCTGTCAGCAAGAATTTTGTATTAATTCCAGCAGCTCTTGGGGAAATAACTGGCTCTTCAGAGTAGCAATATATTAACTTCTGTTTTAGAAGTAGTCTCTCTCCACGCTAGTATTAGCACAATTTCAAGTGCAGCCAGCCATGGACAGCAGAGTCTCTGTCCTTTAGGTACTGATGCTAGAGTTTTATGCTCAGTCTGGTTGCCCTCCTTATGTTGACTTGCACTTCCTTGCTGTGTACCCAGGCTCACTCCAGAATAGCTAGGAGTGCAGATAGTTTTGGTGCTTGTTTGACTTCTGAGTAAAAGTCCTGAGTCTACTTGATTCAGGACAGAGAACTGAATTTCCAGTTGMCTGAGTAGATTGATTACCTTCCTTTCACTGGAACAAGGAATATTTATTTACACCAAGCCAAAAATCAGATCTTGTTGGAAGATAGAGATATTTGCAGTGAGGGAATGTTAATCTCATRCCAGATTTGTGCAGAGTGCTGATCTGAAACAGAGTGTTAAATGTGGAAAGCAAGCTTTTGGTCTTTGACATTCTGGGGTGGTTGAATCTGTCAGATTTGACCAGAGAGTCAATACTAGACACGGTAAGACTTTCTTACTTAAAGGCTTGTCTAAACTGATACATCTCCAAGAAATTTAGAATCAAAGTCTTCTAACAACAACAAAAAAAAACACAACTCTTTTTTTATTGTAAATAAATTCCTTAGAACTTTCTTTATTTTGAATTCTCACTACTTCTTGAGTTTTACTGTACTTACCCCATGAAGCACTGTTAGGTGGAGAACATGGCTAATTTCAGCCATCTCCATCCATGCTGGTTAACGTATTCCTAGAAAAGAGCTTAGAGGAGAGTGATGAAATAGTTATGAGCCCAAATAGAAATACTTATGCAGAAAGGCTAAAGTCTTGCAATGTAGTACCTGCAGTGTGATACAATGATTAAGCAGTAGGGGTCAGTGCAGAAAATCTTCCAAGTACCTATTAGATATGAGCTTCAGGGAGAAGGAATTATTTACAGGTAGAAAGTATAAGGGAGAGTAATGTCATGAAACTAAAGAAAAGCTTGGTTTAAATAGCCAAAATTCTGACAGTGAGATGTATTGTGCCATGAAATGATCTCCCTAGGCACATACCAGTAGTTCAGCGTCTGGCACATTTAAAGCTAGACCAGACAAGATACTGAAAAAAGTACAGTAAGAAACAATCCTATGGTAGCAGGAAGATGAACAGGGAGACCTAGGTGGTTCCTGCTCATCTCAAAATCCCATGCAGTGACTCCAGATATGCAGAGCACATGCAGAGGCATTTTCATGTATTCATATGATGTTAAAAGGTTTGACTGTGCCATCTGTAGTGACCGTCTTGGCTTAAGTGAAAGGAAGAATGAGGATTTCAGTAAGCTTAATATTCTTATAACACAAAAAGAACACGTATTTTGCTTTAAAATATTTTTTAAACTCTGTCTCAAATTAAAAAAGTTAAAATGAAGGAGTACCTGTTTTCCTCTTAGGGCTGGAAAAAAAATGGATAAGCTATAACAAATAATTGAAAAACAAACTGCATCGTGTCTGATGGATAATACAGCCAGAGCCTGGGGATGTATCATCTGTCTAAAGCTCAATAGAATTTACATTTATAAAGTAGCAACAACAGTGACAAAAAGTGCTAAGCAGTAACTATGTTCCCCACCAAATTTAAAAAATTCAAAAAGCATGAAACTTCTTCAAAAATAAATTAGAGAGAAACTACAAAATTACAGAAGTGCATGTCGCATCCCTTAAACTTAAGGACAAACACTCAGGTGCTTGAGTAAAGCAAATGTTCAGTTTGCCAATAGACTAAAGAAATGCCTCATGCTTCCATGGGTTTTTGAGCAAGTTATCTATGTGGAGGGGGTGTTTAGCTTAATCTCATTCAAAGCAGATGAGTTGCTCTCACAGCTGGCCTGAGCTCATGGCTTTAGAGGTATACAGTTGGGAGTAGAAATGCATATTGTCTGTGGTAGCTAAAATACTTCTACTGAGGAAATAAAGAATAGCAAAGTGTAGCAGCCTGTCAGCCTTAAGGATATCTGAATAAGTTATATCTCAGGAAGTTGCTAAATTCAACCTTCAGTTTTTGTTTTTCCACCCTCCCATTCTGAAGCAGAACTTGTACGGCAGTATGGCTTGTGACATATTAGAGAATCAAGCGRCTTGTCCAAGGTCGCACCAGGTTTAGAGCCTGGACAGGATATAAACCCTGACCTTGTATCCTGCTCTTTGTGCTTTGACTCTGATTGAGTGTCTGGGAGTTTGCTGAACCTGAAGGTTAATAGCAAATATCTCTTAATGCCTGGAGAGTGGCAAAAAGGAAATGGCTCACCTAGTAGCTGGACTCAAGCTATTGCAATGAGTTGTGATTCTTCCCCCTGGGGTTATTGCAGGACTGGTGTTACTTCCAGACATGCTGCTGTGACTGCAGCATGGTCCTGGCGAGGTGCCGTTCAGTGCTTTATGGAGGGCTGGAATATTACTCATTGCTATGGCTGGGCTCGGGTAGCTGCCGGTGGCACTCAAAACACTGATGGATGCCGGCTTTCCTTCCTGCCTGCCTGCCCTCCTCTCTGTTGTGACCTAGAGCTGCCTCATCAGCCTCTCTCTCCCTTTGGCTCCTCTCTCCTGCCCTGCTCCAACTCCCCTGTGCTTCTGCGTCCCCCAGTTCCTCCCTGCTCTACCCTCTATAGCCCTCATTGTCTCCTAATAAAATTTATAGAAGACATTTAAAATCCCTGACGAAGAGCGTTACAATTCCTCTCTGTGTCAGCTGATGGCAAGTCTGAGAAGCTGTTCATCCCAGTGGTTCAGTCCTGGCTTCAGGACCATTCAGATAGACTAGGAAAAGTTTCTCCTGCCTGGAGTAGGAGGGGTTTCATACTACCGCACTAGAAGGAACATCCCTAGCTCCTTTCAAGGCAAGCAAGGCCTGAGAGAGGATTGATGGAGCTCAGATTTAAAGTCAGGAGTTCACCAGGCCCGGTCTGCGTCTATACCATTTCGACAAAGCTGCTGCTCTCTAAGGCCRATGCATAATTTCAGGCAAGGACATTTGCTATAGCCTAGTATCTCACTGAATGTAAATGCTCTGACTTAACCTTTTTTTAACCTTTACCTGACTGTAGAAGGTTATTGCTTTGAAGCGATCCCAGGGGCGGGGGATTCATTTTATAAACTGTGAAGACAATTTGTTAGGAAAGTATTTAAGTTATTTAGCAATAAATAGTACTTGCAATTTTAAGAGAGTGCTGCAGATTGATAAACTGACTTTGGAAAGGTCAGCAGCCCTGATGTAATTAGTCAAGGGCCCGCACTAGTGACCTCTCATGTGCACCCCATTCGGCAAGACGCAGTCTAGCAGGTAGTGCCATTAAGAGAGCAGGGCCTGTGAGCAGCAGTAGGAGTGTCTTTCAGAAGCAGACACGCCACTGCTGTTGAAACAAGTTGCGTGAGGCTGGATTTTTCAAACTCGTTCACTCGGCAGCCCATAAGAGCTGTGAACCTCAAGTTGTCACTTTAATTTTAAAATAAGAAGCCCCCTAACAGCTCTTGTGCAGGCCCTATGAAGCACAAGTCCAGGTTGTAAAGAATACTTGATTTGAAATTTTTACCTTTCCTTTTTTCCCTCCTCTTTTACCTTTTCTCTTCATACACCCTTATTTGATGATATCATTCTGATGTAGTCCCAGAGTAGCTRTTTCACACCTGCACATGTCTCAATGGCCTTTTGTTATGTTTTGAGTAAAAATGTCAATTATGAAAACAGTTGCCTTGCAGAAGAGGCTTGCATGGCCCTTTAAATCTCCTATATGCACAATTCTTGTACTTAATTTTGCATTATATTTGCATGTTTCCAGAGCTTCTGGCTGGTGGTGGTAGTTTGAGAGTGGTAAGAGTCCCATTTTCCAAACTTGCAAAGAGTTTGAAGTAAACAAGTACAACCCTCTGTGTGTAGAGATGTAGATTTTGTGAAATGAGATTAGCAAATGATAGGCTCTTTAGCGGGCTGAAGTGACTGTACAACTCAGCGATTCTGGAAGTCGTGACTTGGCCATTTCCATATTGCTGACTTGCAACAGTGGATTTTCCTGAGTGGGGAGGTTTGATTTTGCTGAGTCATGACTTACAAAATTGCCAAGTTATGAAGTCGCAACTTGCTGAGAGCTGGAGATAGCTGAGGTGCTTTGGTTTCTGAGAGAAAGGGATAAACTTCCTACTGAAGCTCTCAAAATTGCTTCCCAAACAGGCCTCAGCATAATTACTACATTAAAAAAAAATGAAACAATAGGTTCTTACTTCAGAATAGGTGATGAGCTTTCTGAACCCTCCTAGGGAATGTTCTCACTCCACGTCTGCTAACAGGAAAGGAAATCCCTGCATTGATTTCAAGGATGCTGGATTGGGCCTTACAGGAAGCTTTTTAATATACTTTGACCTGTTCTTTTTTGTAGGTAGCAACTTAAATATTGGTGGACTTAACATTCATGCTGAAGTTAATGCTAAGGGCTTCTGCCATAGGTAATGCAAAAAGATCTTTAACATTGTTCCAGAGTGTCCCTTGAAAGCATCCATTTTAAAAGCACAGGAGAACAGGGAGCATCCAGGGCTAAAGAGCGCTGAAGTGTGCGAATGGCTCTGATGTCAGCCAAACCAACTGGATCATCCAATTATTTTCAATTACAATTACGATCCTTTCTTTAATGCTTTCCTGTGCAGTATCTGCCTTRGTAATGTAGCCAGCTCTGGCTTTATGATCCCCATTGCTGCAACGTGCTGTGCTTAATTACTTTGCCTCTGTAACAAACAGACATTCTGAACAATTAGACAATAATATGGAAGCAAGATAGGAAAATAGCTCAAGATACTTTCATTTTAATTATGCTGATAGTGCACCCCATGGTTTTGAATCAATGCTGGAATAATGTTCTTTTGATAGTCTTCAATAACTTTAAACGAGACCTAATAAATTTGTATTTTTATGTGAAGTAAAGAAGGAAAAATCCCTTGTTGTTGATTTTGTTTTTAACTGAAAATCACAGCTCCACAGGTTTTTGTATTCTAATTGGATGTCCACCCCCATTGAACAAATCACTTAAACAGCTTAATTGCAGTACTGAAAGGGATTACACTTCAGGCATATATTTAGTGCTTTCCTGAGTTCTTTGGCTTCCTGTTGCAGATAGTGGCTCTTTTGCATTTTAGAAACAGTTAAAATTTGAAGATGCAAGTTTAGTTCCCCTCCTCCCCAAACATAATCACAAAATTCTTTGCATGACTCTCCTTTTAAAATCTAATAAGGTGACGGTAAGCAGAGGAGACTCTTTGCAAGTGGGAAGGAAGACTGTTATCATAAAACGAATGCCATATGCGGCTTTGTTCTTTCAAATTAAATGAAGTTAGTTTTGGAAGGTCTGCTACTGAGCCATGCTGACACTAATACGCAAACTTGCTGTACTGTGCTGCACAGCCACAGGTGCGTATTTAGCTCCTTAAATCTTCTTCACCGATAACATCAGCAGTAATAAAATGAGCAGCACAAAACCGGCAGTTTTCCAAGATGATTCGAGAGGCAAACAGATCAGTTTCTTTATTAATACAACTTGCATAGAATTATCGTAATTTTTAAACTATGACTTTTGACAGCTTTCCTAATGCAAACAAATATCTAAGGCACATGGAAGGCTTGTGTGACTTACACCTGTGATCTTTAAAAAGTAAAACAAAAAACACAAGCAAAATGTTAACAGGGCATTTTAAGGCTCAGAGGATATGATGAGAAGGCCATTTCCATCGATGGGAAATGCTTTGGGTACTGCAGGAGATACCTGAGCATGCTTGTGCTTTGTATTGAATTAACTCAGTAAGATCTGTGCTGGGTTGCTGGTAAACTAAGGTTTGTTTGACACATCTCAAACTCCCAACCTTTGCAGAGAAGTCTCTGGAAGTGCCTCATGTTTGTCCAAATTCACTTTGTAAGATTCAGATCTGTCTCTGCGAGTAAAAGTAAAACTGAGGTAGGAACTGTCTTTAAAAGCATTAGTTTATGATGAGCTCTTAGGAATACTTGATATAGTAAGGATTTTGTACTGGTAAAACTAGTTCTTAAAGCTCCAATTTAAGTTTGCACTGCAGTGTAGGGGAAAAAAAGGTCTGAATAAGCTTGCAGTGCCTYGGGGATGGCAGTAGGGTTTGTCAGGTTTGTGACCCCTGCACAGTATGCCAGCCAAGCCCTCTGGGTCTCTGCTGGCGGGTTATGCATGTATGATTGTAGCCTGTATGAGCAATATATCAGTTTGCCTACAGAGAGCCAGACAAAATTATTACAAAATGTATGTGAATTTAAGGGAAAAAGAAAACAAAATTCTGTGCTCRTTGGCTGTTCAGTACTTTGAAAATCCTGTCCCTACCAGAGTTTCTAATAGGGCTCTTTTGAAGGTCTAGCCTGTGATGCTTATAAAAGCGAGGCAGTTCTTTAGTCATTGTTTTAGAGGTACRAAACCTTTTTACAATTTATTTCACGAGATAACTACCCTGAAGAGTTTCATCAGAGGCTTTCAAAGTGGCCAGCCAATTTTAGAGAGAGAGAGAGAGAGAGAGAGAGAGAATGTGTGTGTAAACATGTGGAGGATTCACATTCAGATTGAGATTTTTATAAAAAGCAAGTGAATTTTATCTGCCAGCCTTTGACAATGGGGTCTCAAGAGAGTGTGACATTGGACATAAAATAAACAAGGCTCCAAAGTTATTACTCACTTCTGAAGATCTTGGCTACGCACACTGAAGCACTCACTGTATTAAATCAGACTAAACCAAACGTGATTATTCTTTTTGCTGATCTATATTGTGGTTTGAATTCAKTTCTCCAAAAGGGACCGTAGCAGCACTACTTCTTAGATGAGTATAGCTTGTCAAATGGTTTTACAAACATTCATATATTATGCTAACCTTTGTATCACTCAGTATACACCTGAACATAGATCCCAGAAATTCAAGTGATGATGTTGCTGCTATAATCCCTGGACTGACTTCCTCAATAATTCACTTTGCCCACAGGTCCTTTGAGGAAAAGTTTTGGAAGAAAAAACAAAGGTCTGCTTGATTTATACTGATCAGAACTGCCTCTACCGCAGTTTAGTCAAGTGCTCCTACCTTCTGTACTGAAAGCTGTTTTCTACTAAGCAGCAGATATAGCTGTCAGCGGTGAAAATTATTTGATATTGCCTGAGTTTCTCGACCACAGCATACATGAAGTGCTTCCTGTAATATAAAGCATTTATGGATAATATCTGTAGAATAATTGCCATGCAGTCACTGCTCCACTGCCAAAGATTTCAGTCAGTTGTTATGAATATTGCAGTAAAAAATCTTATCGAGGTTAGTGTAATGAAAACATCACAAATGCTTGGGAAAATGATATGAGGTCAGTTGGTTTGATTTGACTTGGTGTGGATATTCAATGCACTGCACTGTTGTATTGAGAGAGTCTTCGTTCCAAACCTGAAAAGTGGGAAGCTTCTCAGAAGACAAATCAGTGGGAAGTTGGAATTCAGTTGTTTAAATTGACAGTATCTAAAAAGAAACAAGAATCTGTTGTCCTTTGGGTGACTCTGTTTTATACTCTCTTGGTAAAGGAACAAGAAATCCAAGTAGAAAATACTGTTCAGTTTTTCTTGCTGCATAATATTTTTTGACAAATATTCTTGTCCTTTTCTTGAAAAATCCAGACTTTTCTACTTTTACTTAGATTCCTGCTGGCAAATGTAACAGAATTTTTCAGTGCTTTTGTCTAATATTAGACAAGTCTAGTATCTTATATCTAATCTAAATCTAATGTCTGATATCTTTGAATTTTCTTGTTTGTTATTAATGATGATTGATTGATTTTAGTTCTGAGAGTTCATTGCTTTCTTCTGTCTAATGATAAATATTTACTCTCTGCTATGAAAGATCAATGGCCTTCCCTGCAGAACATCCTTCATTGTGTGATCTTTTGTATACATAATCTGACTTTTTTGACCACTTTTCATTTGAAGGAAGTGAGAAGCAGGATCTACTATGTGTGGCTTCTGTGACTTTTGGAAAGCTGAATGGGGTGTGGTTTCCCTGCTGTTCTGCAGGCTGTGCACTTTCCTCAGTCTCTTGTGCTGAATCACCAAAAGCAGGATCTCATCATATTGCTTTTGCTGTCTACATTACTGAGCTACACGGTAGTCAGTGTTTTACTCTCTAGACTGAGCTGTCAAAATAGCAAGCTGATTGTTTCTCATTAAGGTTCTGCAAATGCTCAGCTGTACTTGGAGAAATTTGCTGTAAGTTGGCCGCAACTTTCTCTGACCTTTAATTTAATTTATTTGTTTTTCTTTCACTAAGGTAGTTCTCAAAGTCAGCAAAAGAAATATTCTTACTGGACTGATTAACCTGAGGAAGCTTCTCACTTAAGAGTAAGTTAGGTGAGGAACTTAGGCAGAAGAAATTCAGTGACGTTAACTCAGCCATGCAGTGAAGACCACCTCATGTGAAATGAATTAGGGTGATTTGGACAGGTTCCTATAACAAGATATCTCCATTATCACATTCAGTGTCTTCCCATCAGCACTGTGCAGAGCAGCCAAGGCTGAATTGATCAAGGGGGAATGATTTTTTCTTTCTAAAGAAGTAACCTCTTTCTTATGGCTGAGCCGTAGCAATGGGACTGCACCTGGCAGGGTTGAAGTTGTTTTAATATTTATCCTCTGTCACTTCTGTCATACCTGAAGGCTGGAGCTGGTCATCTTTTCCTGCAAGAGTGCTCCTGAATGGTGGTGAGGGCTTTTGCTCAGAAAGGAGCTGGTTAGAACACAGTTACTGCTTTTTCAGGAGACTTTGAGGATGTTYTCATTTCCATGGAAGTTTCTTCTTTTGGAGCCAAGTTTTCTTTTTGCTTCTTTAACTTTTTCAGTCCCTTTGCAGAGCTCTTAGTATGTCAAGGAAAAGCATAGCTTCAGGTACGCTGGGCTCCCATTTGAAAGGCTTGCCACCCTCCTCCAGCTTTCATAAGGCACCAAAGCGGCCCTGTCCAGTTGCAATGGTGGAGTACCAACTCTGTACCATACTGCCTTTGCCACAGTTTAGTCAGACCTGAGGTTGTAGGAGTTTCTCTTAAATAGATTTAAGCATCATCTTAGAAGCTGTGTGCATGCTGTATGAATAATCARACTCTAAAGGAGTCAGTCCTTTCCCAGGGATGGGCTGCAGACCCGCTGATGAGGTGATTTTGGTGGTACATGATTACCTCAGCAGTAATCTTCTGACCTTCTGTTTCGGGCAAACATGTGCTGGGCTTCTAGATGTCCCAGATTTCTGGGCATCTGGAAATTACATGAAATGGCCATTGTGCTTGGGCAGAACAACTCTGTTGTGTATATACATGGAATCCTACACATCCAAGATGTGCTAGGCTGACTGTGTGTGGTGTGGAGGTATCTTGTGAGAAGAATTTTGTACCTATTGCTTGCAGACCTGTCAGTGTTTGCAAATCTTGAGGCTGCATTTTAAATACTCAGTGATCCAATCTCCTAGGTTGTCTATGCATATCCACAATGTGTTTATTGAAAGCTGACCTTATCCACTACTATGCTACTAAGCCTTTTCTTTTTCCTTTTCTCTTGAAGTGCTTTTTTAAAAGATTTTAAAAGAAACATTGGAGAATCTTGTTCT
>NW_028186657.1:3695183-3788083 GCF_003343005.1 Rhea americana
TAAGAATTATTGTTTCTGAAGCCTTATAATCTGATGTCCCTCCTCGTCTGGGAATTAAAAAAGATCAATTTTGTAATTTTGGGTATGGGTATAGGTATGTTGTAAGCTTGTGTTGTTCCCTTAAGCTTGGTAGAATTCCAGTGGGGATAACTCCTATTATATTTTGGGGGGCTGCTTGATTTTTTGTTTTCCTTCACTGATCTGGTTTTTTTTGTATCCAAACTCCAGCAATGTTATACTTGTTCTTTCTGCAGAACACAGAGTTCTCTTCTGAAATTTATGTATTTTATGCTCCACTGAGGTAAGGAATGGATTTCCTCTTGTAGCAAAGCAGGGATCTCTACAAATATCCTCTCCCTGGCAGCTGGAGGAATCTAATAACTTAAGCACTTCATTAGCAGAGTACCACAGTTGCTGCTGTTTCCTGTTGGCAGAAGGTGAACTAGAATAAATATTAAGCATTTGTTTCACTCTTTACTTTCAGTGCATCCACAGAAACATGCCCATATTCAGCTTTTTCCAGTGTTGTGCTAGAAAGGTTAGCAGTTTTATTTAAAAGAGGAACGTACTTCTACATTTTGTGGTTGCAGAATTCAGTGAGATAAATTGTGTAACATGAACTTACAGAAATCAATTCTCTGGTTGAAGAAGAATCGATGACCCTAAACAGAATTAAAACTAAGAGCAGTGTTCTTTGAAATGTTTGCACTGTCACTCTAGAGTAGCTGTGAAGGCAGGGGAAGTTGGATAGTGTTTGCTCATACCACCACATGATCCTGAGACTGTCTTTTGTATACCTGTTGAGGATTCTGATAGTTTTAGGCAAAATTAAAAACACTGTAGCTAAGATGATGAAACTAATCTAGAAAAATATAATATCCCATAGCTGATTAGTGCCGGAGTGTGTGTTACTAGAACCAAGCATGTTTATGAGATATATTGGAAACAAATTAGCTTAAATTTTATTGTAAATTATTGATTTTTCACATTCAGAGGTTAACAAGTTTTGTCTTTCATTCAGGCTTCCTGCTCTTAGGAAAGTAATGAAATTGCCTGACAATATAGATTATTCAATTATAATCAACAGATGAATCAAATGTATTAAAGTTGATTTCCAGTACTCTGTCAAATTTTTGTGCTTTTTATTATCTTGAGCTTTTGAAGGCAGGTGTGAGGGGATCATTTTTAAACTACTGATAGATGCCATATGTTTTGTTTTTGTATGTATGAGCCTCTAATGCCTTACTGATCGGAATGCACCCTGAAGACAAAAATTATGTCCACTGGACTGACAGTTCAGGATTGATTAGATAAGCATACTGGGGAGAGAGGTGGATATAGGAGAGAATAAGGCAGAAGACAGCAGGAATCTTTTTGTACTTAGAAACTTCATAAGCAGTTTCTCTAGTACAGTAGATACAGCCAAAACATGCCTCCCACCTCTTCTTGTTTAATTTCTGGTGTAGTGTGAATATGTACAAAATACCTGGGGTGCCTTGTGCACCTGAGGGCTGCAACACAGGGCTGCCTCTTCTCTCTGCCGAGCCGTCCTTAGCGCCTAACACAATGCCACAACTTTCTTGCAGCCTAATTTGCACTAACTTGAAACTCTATTCAGTACCAAGTTGACTATTTTCACAAAATTTGAAGGAACTTAATATCAATGAGATTCATGTGCCTCTGCAAAATTTGGATGAAGCTAGTCAGAGGGCAAATGGCTTGTTAGGGAAGAAGATGGCACAAATTTCTGAAGGGGAGGACTGAAACCTTTTTTATTTTTATTTTTTCCTTATGCTGAATTCAGTGATCCTACCTCTTAAGTGTTCCATGACTTTGTTCTGATGATCTACATTGCTGCAGCAGAAACAATTCTTGTAAGAATGGCTCCAGAGGCTGGCAGCCACCAGAGAACAGCATGCCTTTGCCATGCACCTTCTCAGCACTGGATAACATCATTTCTGTAGCGCAAAGCAGCTACTTAGCCACTCAGCTGATACTGTGCTCCCCTTGGGCTCCCAAACAGTGGGGGAACCTCTGGCTGCCTCTTTGTGGCAGCTGCCTTTCACTGCCTTCTCTCTTAGCTGTACTGAAGAGTCAGTGTGTTGGTGAGACTCCTGGGGAAGTTTTGGAACTCAGCATGGCATATCATGCGTTACAGTTGCTTCTGCTCAGATGAGTTGCTTTACACAAACCCAGGAGTAATGTCTGTTCAAAAAATCATGTACTGCACTGCACTGTTATCCTGACAAAAATGAGAACAAGTCTACTAAAAACTGTGGAGCTACCAGTTCTGCAAATGAAAAGTAGCTAAAAGTAAAACTTGATTTTTGCCTCCCATTGTTTCTCTTCCTGTGCAGCTTGCATGTCATTTCATGACAAGATGAAGAGAAAAGCTAATGCTGTTGTAACTTTGTTCCCATCAATATAGTTAATTTATTGAAGAAGGGAAGTGTTTATTTCAGATGCCCTTCTTATCTATTCCAGTTGGATTGACCAGTACAAGGGACTTCACCCAATCCAAGCAGTTAGCATGTTCTTGTCAGGTAGCACAGTTGTGGGCTTTGCTAGATGTTCTCTTCGGTTGTGATTAGCAGAGGCCCTGAGCAACCTATTCTAGCTGACCTTGCTCTGAGCAGCAGCGTTGTGCTAGACTACTTCCAGAGGTCCCTTCCAACCTCAGCCATTCTGCAATTCTGTGCTTTAACTTGACCTCATGTTTCTGCTCTAAGAATGAAGCAAGAAGGATGTTTTGCCCCAAGGTTATCCTCATCCTGTCATTAGCATTCTGGTTGCTGCTGCTCAGTCGTTTTCTAGAGTAGAACAGTCTTTGATGACTGAACCTGACTCTTTAAAATAATATATTCATACACACACAAATATCCCTTTCCACTGGATTTCTCTTATTTCTTTTTGGTGTTTTAAAAGTGTAGAAGGGAATTTTCTCCCTGAACTGTGCCTGATTCCATTCTGCCTCACGTAATTGTTCTCCTCTTGTGTATGAATGGTTAGGTAAGTAGGAGAGAAAAAAGGAAGTGGGGAAATTTAACTTTCTTTGTAGTGGTATTCACATGAGTAGAGCAGAGATAGTGACCAGAGGGAGCTTAAATGTGGGTGCCAATAAAATCACAGCAGCTGCTCGTTGCTCCGCTAGCATTCTGTCTGGCTGAAATGCAGAAGAACGTGGTCATGGGTAAATTTATAAAGCTGAATACTTATGACAAAAATTTAATGAGAGCCTGTGGGGCTTTCTAAAATGGGTTTGTTATAGTTTGAAGGGATCATCGAGCATGATGATCCGTAAGGAATTCTGTCTCTCTGTCTCTCTCTTTTTCGTTCCTAACTCATCAGAGCCAGTAAATTTTTTAAGGAATGGAGGGGGCCAATGGAGGAAGATGAAACATTAGAAGGATTTAGAACATTCCAAGCAAAAGGAAACTGTTCTGTTCAGTCATTTCAGAACAAGGAGTGAGAGCAAGACCTGTGATAATAGAGATTGCTCCATAACTCAGCCTTACTTTCCAGACCTCTCCCATATATTCTCCTCTTGTGCCTCCTGCTTGCATACAGGTGTTGAACACTCAGCAAGTTTAGTTTCGTACCTCAGCACCTAACTGAAAAAACAGTGGAGCTCTGTAGAGAAAAACAGAGAGGATCTGTGGCTAAGCAGATTCCTTCCTGGACTTGCACTACTCTAATGGATCGCATATACTTTCAGGATACATTTTTCCCGTTCACAGACTGTATCACTGAACACCAAGTGTTTGGCCTGCACAGGGATGTATCCCATCTGAAGGAAGGCATTTTTGCGCTGCAATATTTCCTGGCAAAGATTAGGGTCTTACTGAATCCCCAAGCTACCTTATCCCAAAAGATAAAGGTGAATGAGAAGGCTCTGTCTTGCCATGCTGTCTGCTCTTTATGAGACCTCTAGTCTCTATGTACCATGAGCAAGCAGCATCAACATGGACAGGTGGTGTACCATAACTCTTCTAGGTGATGAGCCAAGAGTTTGCATGGGAGGCCCAAGCACTGTGCTTGATATTGCTCTATGAGGATGCTGACAAAGTGAGAGGCTTTCTGTTCTCCTGTTAGTCATTGCTGCCTGGGAACAAACCTTTGCATCCTGTATTAGATGCACTTCTGGCAAAGAACTGGTGTTAATGTAAGGGGTGGAGGGGAAAGTATTGTCTGATCATTAAAGTAAGAGAAACCCATAGGACTCCAGGGGTCTGTTACCTGCTCAGTGACTCCTTCAGTGAGAAATCTTGGGAAAGTTTGTTCGATGTCTCTGTTTTTTTCCTTAACTGTGAAATAGGAGTGACTGTTCATTCAGTTAAGTGCCCAACAAGGTGGTTCTGAGGGCCAGCTGTGATGAGTGATGTTTTTGCAGTGTTTTTGACCTTTTGCAGAAAGGAATAGTGAAAGTGCCAAAAACTGCAACCTGTTCATTCTCCTCTGTGGCAGAAAGGGTTCCTTCCTCATACATCAAGCTGATTTCCTCACAAAAAGTTGCAGGAACGCCTAGAAAATACCAGTAGGTCTTTGGTTTAAAATTCCACTACTCTGGGGTACAGAAGGCTGTCAGATCCCTAGTAAGGAAACTCTCTCAACCCAAATCAGACTGGAGTGGTCGGTGCTTTGCCTTTTTCTTCTCAGGCTAATGACCTGTATTCCATGAGTCACACATGTTTAAAGTCAGGTCTCCAAAGCATATAGTCCTCAAGGAAACATTTGGACCATGAAGCAAACTAAGGTCGTGTCAGAGACATGTGGAAGCCCATGCAGTCTGCCTGAATGAAAGCTCTTCTCAGCACTGCTCAACCACCTACCAGCAGAGAGTTGCTGATAATGTGGCTAAACTGCCATCAGTTGCAACTTAGTTTTTGGATACGATCTCTCAGTACATGATTCCTGTCAAATGCTTCTTACTATGGAGTGGGATCTACTCTATGTAAAGCAAAATATTTGCCATTTTAAGGTTGAAATCTTTCCTGGTTCAAAATAGAACCCATCCTTCCTCCTTGAGAGGTATCTGGAATGACTTGTGAAATTACAGCAGCCAGCCAGAACATAGAGGACTTGGCTGTAGCCCTGTTGTTGATGTCAATGAAAGCGTTGTGCCCTTTGCACTCTGACCCATGAGGATATTAGTGAAACTGTCACACCATTGGAAGAGCTGATAATCTTTGTATAACTTCAAAGATTTAATAGCATTTGCCAAGAAAATTATTATTTTGAGGGTTTTTCCTCACATGTTCAGCTTCAGCAGCTCTTCTGTATTTCAACAGATTGATTTCTGTAGATGTCCTGTACCCACGTGTGTACAGACACTCCCCCTCAACACTGACTAATCATAGGCTACAAGGAAACTTAATTTAATCAATCCCTAGAGACATCAAAAGCTGAAGCTCYTTTTCTCTCTGATTTCATTCCTAGGGTGTCCACAGCAGCAGAGCATTGCAGAAAAATTAGTATTCATGCTTTAGCCTTCAACAGTTACCCTGTGTGAATATCATGAATGCTGTTTCATCATCATGAAGACTAACCAAATGAAATAGAAAGGTCAAATACTAAAAAACAATTAAATGAGCRTTTCCATCTACTGAAAAAATCAATCAAGAATGAAATTTGGTTTTCCACTTCCAGTAACCTCAAACATACTAGAATGGGTATCTCTGAAGAGCTGAAAAGACAAACTGCTCTCCTATCCCTGCCTCCCAGAATAAGCTCCCACTTTGAGAGTAATGGAGAAATGGTGGCTTTATTTCAGAAGTGCCAAGCACCAGCACCTCCTATTTAATTCAGAACAGACTTCCTCATGCCTTTGAGCTGCAAGGCCACTAGCAAGTTTCCACTTCCCGTATTTTGTAGACTTAAAATTTCTTTCATTTTGTGAGATTGTCRGTACCTAGGTGGGGAAAGGTCCTTGTGGTCTCAGATCCTCTCTCCAGCAATAAAAAGAATAATAAAACAGTGACATTTGCTTAGGAAGGGAATAAGGCAGCAGGGCACTTTTAGAGCAATCCTTGTCCTCCCAATTTTGGCTACTTAGGCCCCAAACTTACCATATTTGGGTTGTTGTGTTTATTAGTCCTGCCAGACCTCTCCTCCCCAAGGGCACATAAATCCCTTTGGAAATCATTTGTCCTCTTTTGCTTCACCCAGGTCCTATGGATGAGTTCCACAATGGCACCATGCCCTGAGAGGAAACTCTTTTTACTCTCATTTTTAAACCTGCTGCACGATAAGTTAGTTGGGTGCCCCATCGTTCTTGTGCTGTGAAAAGAGATGGAACACRGGCTCTGTTCCCCTCCTCCACCTGTCCTGATTTCACAGACCATCTGCATTCACTTTTCTGCAAGCTGAAAAACAGGGTTTCTTCTCACATGGAAGTGGTTCCATATTTCTAATTACCCCTTTGCCCTTCTCAATATGTTTCCCAATTGTACTATCATCTTTTTCAGACAGCGTACTTGTACTGTAAGCAGTGTTTGTGTAGTGAGTCTACCTTGGTTCTATGCAGAAACATTAATGATGACTTCTGTTCTGTTTTTTAAACCTATCCTAATAATTGCTGATATTCTTTTAGCTGTTTTGATGCTGTTGAGGATTGAACTGATTCTTGTAGAGAACYAACCAGAGACTCCAGCATCCCATCTTTGAATGACAAGAGCTAATGTAGAACCTATCAGAGTGTATGTATAATGGTGTTATTCCCAATGTGCATTACTTTCCTTTCTTGATACTGAATTTCATCTACCATTTTATCATCTAGTTGCATAGTTCCTTTTGCAATAATTCATGGTCTGCTTTAGATTGGATTATTCTGAATGATTTGGTATCACCTGCAGACTTTGTCTTTTCATGATTCATCTCCTTTTCCAATCATTTATGAACAGAAGTGTATACTTTCCAGTCCTTGATGCTCCACCTTTAGAAATACTGATTTCTGCCACTGGAATTTTCCYTTTGAAAAAACATTACAGAATTCAGTAAGAATTGCCTATTTCTCTGTACATTTCTTTGAAATGCTCTTCCATTGATTTAATGAAAACTCAAACTTCAATAAAATGCTTTTTGTTCTGTTTTATGAAATATGAAAAATATTTTCCGTGGCAAAAGTCATCAACTAAAGTCACTTCTAAGCAACTGCACTATAAATCTTTGATGGAGAAGAGCCATATGTGTGGAAGAGGTTGTTGATACTGAATGAGTTCGTTGGTAAATAAGAGTGGCTACATAAAAATATAGATACTGTTTTCCCTTTTCTTTCATTTTCCTCCCTGTTGTTAGGGAAACTGCAAGAAACCGATAACCAAAAACTTTGCACCTGTATGTTTAATTTCTTCAGATTTGAGGGACTTTTTTTGTATTACTTTGGAGAGACTTAAGCCCTGCCTCAAAACAGTCAGACTTCTGTCACTAAGCTTGGTAGAAACAAGCAGTCCAGTTTTGCTAGGCTATTGAGCTTTGCTAGAACATCCTTTTGAGCATAGTTTTGAGCATAAGCCACAAAATTTCAACCTAAATTCCAGCCTCCCAGGGTCTAATGGATGRATGTTTAGATCACAAGTTTTGGTGTGACTCAGTTGGAGT
This sequence comes from Rhea americana, assembly GCF_003343005.1. Lineage (NCBI taxonomy): Eukaryota > Metazoa > Chordata > Aves > Rheiformes > Rheidae > Rhea > Rhea americana. The sequence goes on from NW_028186657.1 coordinate 3,702,780, forward strand.
TGTTCGGTAAAACCTGGTGGAGGCTCACATTCAGATATAGGTATTTTCTTACGGATAAAATTKTTTGGAATTTCTTTTGCTCTCCTCTTGTCATCTGTATGTCCAACTTCTCAGTCCCATGTGTTCCTGAACATATCGTTTCCCAGGAAACTGTTGTGGCTTGYGTGCTTGCCTGGGGTACTGAAGACTCGTATCTCTTTTCTGGRGCCAAAGACAAAGGACTACAGAGTTTAGAGTCTCTAAACCCCAAAATCAGAGTGTTAAGGCCCCAACTCTGTTATTTCATTGTAGAAAATGAAAGCGTAAATGAAGTGGTAAAGAGACTTGGGGAACAGTCCTGAAAGTCAGCATAGGATTATCCAGACATCTGCAAAATAACAGTCGTCCTAGTGAACGCTTTCTTGTGCTGGCTTACTCCTTCAGTTAGCTCTTGTTTCTGTACCCTTGTTCCAGTCAGAGCTTCAGTTCTGGCACAGTTCAGGGTGGTCTCTGAGTCTGAGAATCAGTCTTTTCTCCCGTAAATTCTTTTTTCCCTTTTGTGTGTCAGTGTTGATAAAATACAGATCTCCTTCCCACTTCAATGAACCTGGGAGGAAATTCTAGGTTCTGATGTAATTCAGCCAGAAATTGGGTGATGATCATAGTTAATGCCACCTCTCTTTCAAGTGTGTGCCAACGTCATCTTTCTGCATTACACTGTAATAAACCTGCTTTGACCATTAAAGCATATTCAGTCATTAGTACGAAACAGAGAGCACAGTTTGATACAGACAAGTCCATTCTGATTAGGCATCCAGGTTTTGAATTTAATTTTATAATTTACAGAATTAGTTCAAAGGACTGAAACTATAAAATGGTATGTCAGCATTTCTTGACTGTTTAACAGCCACTGTTGTTGTTTAAAATAGCTTATTTAAGTCTTTATTTAATTGTTACTCAAATAGAGGAGCAATGCTAGTTATTATGCAAGTCTTACCATCAGAATAATCCAAATAAAACAGAAACCAGGCACAAACAGTAACCTCACCTCTCCTGAGGGTAATTATTTTGGTGTATGTAGTTATTCAAAAATAGTAGGATTTTAGAATAACAGTTATATGGTAACTATGAAACATTAACTTTTTTATAAAATGCGTAGTAGTTAATGGTGTGATAGTTATCACATATAATAGTGTGATAGTTAACGCTTAAGTCATAGCAGTCTTGCTGAGGCTAGTTGCAATTTTTGCACTTATAGCAATTTAGCTGGAATTTAACCTTGCAAGTTTAACACTGTAGTTGTTGTGTGTTGTCATTAGCACCTTGACTCTGTCAACTGAGGATCAATCAATTGTGCATTAGTGTTTTCCAAACCTCAGAACAGTTTCCATTGGAGTCATAGTTTCAAAGAAGCAAGCTTCAGACTGAATTGGATTACCTTAAGCATACAAGTTCATCCATCAGTACAATAATTCCACTGTGGTGACTCTGCCATGCCTCTAATCCTGTTTGCCATGCTGTAACTCAGCTAACTTCTTTGCAGTTATTTCTGATTTCATTTACTGTGGGATTGCATCCTGTTTCTCTTTCCTGAGTATGGGCAGAGCTATTGTTTCCTGTGGGAAACTTAGCAAGGGAAGCTAGAGAATTAGGCTGTATATCTTACCTTTTATCTAGAAATTGTAAAACATTTCCTGTGACGCTTTGTCATTTCAGCTGCACAGCTTTCTGGTAGCACTCGGCTCCTGTGCAGTCCAAAGACACTTCATAAAAGAAGTGTCAGAGATGGTGACACTGCAGTTGGACTTTGATAAGACCCAGCCGCAAAAGGCTTAGCTTTTGCATTGCAACAACAAATGATGTCTTTACATGTGTGCCAACCTAGTGATGTGTCATTAGCCTTAAGACAAGGATATCAGCGCCATCTAGTTAGCTAGGGAGTTTGCTGCAAAATTGTTTTAAGTGAAGGTGACATTTCTGGCATTAGTTATGACAGCTGACCTTTCTTTAGATCATTGCACTCCTAATGGATCCCTTAACATAGATGACACTGACACATGACAGAAGTTCTTAGGCATTCAGACACTCCACACAAGTCCATTGGATGTTACAGTCTACTGTCAGCTACAGTCACATTTTGCAACTGCTGCTGGGGAATCAGGGCATTTCTGCACGTGATGGCGAGAATATGTCATCAAACTAAGTAGCATGCATGGTAGGTGTGGCTGGCAACTCTATCAAGTGCACTCAGCCAGAGAAATCTGCCTGGCTGGATTGGAAGGGACAACTGTGTCAGAGCACAGTTATTCTTCCTTTGGTATCTTGTCGATGCAGCTGACTTTTCCAGTTRTGCAGTGTTATCCCTTTCAGACACCCCAATACAGTAGAGAAGCCATACCTTCTGATCTTTCACACTTGACTCCTGAGAGCTCAATAATCCTATGGCAAGTGTATGGCTGAATGAATGCTAGTGCATAGAGAGTAAACTAGAAGATTGGCTTGGGGCACGACATTACTTTGTGCTCCCTTCGAAGCCCACCTCTTGCATTATTTGTATGAATGAAAGTTAAAAACTGGTTCTGCTGGTGAAGACTTGCCATTTTCCCCATTGCACTGGTGCGAATCTTGAGTGCGAAGTTGTGCCTTCTTGAAGAACTTCCTGACCTACTTCTGTATGCAGTTAATTCAGAACGCTTCTGACCTTGCCTTTAGAGGTTCTCTTTTAGTGTTTCCTGCTGATCTGGTGCTGAGCAGGATGTGCTAATTTAATGGTGGCTCTTTAGTAATGGGGAGTGTCTCTTGCAGTTTTGCTTGAAAATGTTTCCAAGTTACATTATATTGCATTATATCAATCAGCACAATTAATCTACTTGTTTTGGATTATACTGTAAAGGGGGATCAGAGATGGGAGAGTGATGGGGAGTGTTATGTGGCACCTCCAGAAGCTTTCTACTGATTACCCACCTTGGTAAACGTTTGCTATTAGCAAGGCTGGGGATTGTCTGTCATTGAAGCAAATATTTTGATATCTAGCTGAAAATCACTGTCTCCTTCAGTGAAAACATGAGTATTCAAGATCCAAAGATCCTCTGGTGCTGTGTAACTAATGTAGTTATTCAATTAGATAAGAGGTAATATTCTTTCTGAATTAAGTGGGCAGTATAGTTGTGGATTGTACAAATTAAGGAGTGTTGTTTATACTGCTACTTTCCTCAGACGACAGTCAAACCTCAGTAGGTATTTTAGGAATCCTCTTTGTGAATCTTAAATATTACTTGTAGCAAGAATAATTTAGTACATTTTCAATAGTTGTCAGCTTTCAGTTTAACAGCACTGAGGAGAGATGAGTCCAGTTACTGACTCAAAGAAATTGCAGAAGGCTACAACAGTGATTGATTGAAATTCAGACCATCAGTCACAAAGCATTCTTTAAATTTGAAGACTATGTGCACAATATATGTATTTTCTCTTGGAAATACATGGGGATAGAGCGTATCAGGTTTCAGTCCTCTGCTTATGTATTTCAGATTCTGTGGAAAATAGCGATTAAAGAGCAGTAGTCCTTCTTCTTTTCCATGCTGCCAACCACGTATTTCCTCCATCTTTTTCAGTGGCGTTAGCATTTGAGCAGTCTTACAGTGAGTTTTATCTGTCCATTGATCTAGCTGAAAATGAGCCCTACAAAAACATTTAGCTTTCAGTCGAAGCAGCAAACTGGCCCAATTCACTGCATGGCTAACCCTAGGGAAGTGAAAAGGTAGGCACTATTACCGATAGCTGGGAGGGAGGTACGGCAGCCCCTCTTGGTGATGATATCGGTTGTGTTAAATCTGTTGTAAGGTTTCACTTGRTGTTCAAGGAGTTATTTGGAAACTCCTGAAGAAACATGGGCCCCTTCCCTTGGCTGGATTCCTGGCCACAGAGATGTTCCCCACAGCGAAGGATCACTGGGAGTAGCTTTGCAGATCATTGAGAAAAAAAAACTTGATTTTGGCAGTTACTCTTTGCAAGTACCCRTGGTTGTTAGCCTTGCTTACAGTGAGGGACAGTGTGGCCTGAATGATTCTCACCTGAAGAGGTTACTTTGGTTGATCACGTGCAGCCATAGTTAATGCAGACATGGGCTGGGAATAGATCTGTCAACCTGTTTTTCTCTGAAATCACTTGTTAAACCCAGCATATTTCAACTAAATATTTCTTTGAGTTTTGCTACATAGAGGACTGTTTTAAATAAACTTGGCATATAGGAAGTTTCTTTTAATGTAAATATGTCTACTTTTGAAGTATAATATACTGCTGCCATCATATAAATGAGTAACACCTTCCATACGCATACATACTGCTTATGTATGAAGGGACTTGTGCAAGTAAAATGTCTTTGTGCTCCAGAAGGGAAGAAGATTTGGAAACTTTACAGAGTCTTCAGGAGAGTTTATTGTTGATTCTTTTAAATAGAAATTGTTTGAACATGCATTGCAAAGGGTTGATACAATATATGACAGGGTCAAGTGCTTTTTGCATTCAGTGGGATGTATATGAGCCTACTGCTTCCAGACCTGGGTATGTGCTTTCACTGTAGCCACACATGAATGAAATGCCTAATTTGGGTGAMGTTTCAGAAACCTCTGTGTTATAACTGTTAAAAGTGAATGGGGTGATGCTTTCCAGAATAGTCTGAAAACGGCGTAAGTGGTTTATGCTGTATTTCTACCTGTTCTAATAAATCTAGATCAAGAGCTAAGAAATAATGTAACTATCTGTCTACTCCTCAAGAGTCTAAAGGTATTAGTGCATTTCTCTGAATGAAATATGTTCACATCATATCATGTAACAGTACATCACGTTGTAAAACAACATGACAGTGTGTCAGGATGTGACAAACAGCTGGAACAATACATTAAGGAATTTAAATGGAAATTAGTTTAGACCATTTTTCTTCCCATCAACTGAAAGAACAAGAGCTTGGTCTGACATTTGTATATCAGTTAAGTAGCAAAGAGGAGCTTCATGTTTTTATCTCTCTCTGGTTCCCAGCAGGCGGTCTATGCAGGTGGACATCTTTGRACTTAATTTATTGACTGTAATGTTGGCATTCTTTAAGAATATAGAATTCAATTTTGGGGGAAGGAAGCTGGGCAGTTATAATTAACCTTAACTGATTTTTGAGATGGATTTTAGTAGTTTCAAAGGAAATATTCACACAAATGAAATACTTAGATTATTCCACATTCACTCTAAGCTCCGTCTTACTGAAGCTATATATGTTTTTAGAAAAGTTTCTAACTTGCAGCTTTTCCTCTTGTTTGATTTCCTTATGGACTCTTCAGGTTGAATACTATTTTTGGAGTAAATGAATTCAATTCCTTAAAAATGACTCTCCATTGTTATAGGGAGAGTTTGATAATTTTTTTCAAAAATTCATATACAAAGAGGAGAATTTGATTTTAAAATCATGTACTCTAGAAAYTAGAACACCCAACCTATCATGGAAGATTGAGACAACTGCTGTCAATATTATGCTATGATGAAAAATGGCCATTTCCTAAAATTTGCTCCTTACTCTGTTTTCCAGAACTCATCTCTGATTCTGAGTCCATGGCTGCTAAATTTCCTTAGTAGAGTCTTACAAAAAGCTTCCATTATATAGTCTCATCTAGATATTTTATAATTCCAGTTGTAATTGGCTTTGAACTAAGTATCCATTTTTTCTTTCAAAATCAGTTTCTCATACAACAGAAAAAACTTCCTAGCCAGTCTAGATGGTACTTAATTCACAATTTCAGCAGTTTCTTGCAAGAGCAATATTACAAAATGATTTCAAATGTTAATATTTTACAAGCTTGGAGGGTAAGGAACAGAAAAAAGTAATTCTTTGAGAAACAGAAATTATGAAGCTTGTTTCAGAAGTTCCTGGAAAGAGGCTTGCAAACAACATGATTACACAAGCCTTAGGAAACCAGGCTGAAGATACAAGGTCTCAAAACAGCTGGACATCTAGGAAACTTCTGCTTTGGTATATAAGACTGTAGAAACTAAAGAATATATTTTTACATCAAACATTTCAAAAGAACCCAAAGCTGCACAGTTTTTAGATATAAAATTTGGATATTTAACATTTAATGTGCTTTGTTCAAAATGAAAAACATATTTATTTATTTATAATATCATGGTTCTTGGACCATAGAGCTAGATAATAACTTCAGCTGATGTTTTCCGTTTCCTCCGCATAATGAGAAGAAAGCAGATAAAAATGATAAATCATACTGTTGTTCTTATCCTTAGTTTAAGTAGTAAATCTGGATAGAAGATCCTGAACTTTATACCAGTTTAATGGATGGCCTGGTTAGTAAGCTCAGTTCTTGGGAATTCTTTGAAAAAATTTCACAAGAGGAGCTTTGCAAAACTCATAAAATAGTAATTGGACATATTATTAATGCTAGTAAAGGAGGTACTGAACACAGGAGCTGGGGCAGTGCGTCTTTCCCCCCATGAATACGAAAAGTGGTGGTGGTAGTGACATTGCTGCTCCAGGAAAACTTGAAGAATTGAGATTGCTGCATTTAAGTATGTTCTTGATAAACTTTCACCTGAGCTTTCTGTCCTATGAGTGCAAATCTAGACTTGTTTATCTTACTACTGATAGCAAATTTTTGGTGTGTCACTTTGCAGGCATAGAATTTTAATGGTAATTTAATTTGGTGTTCAGTCCTTTGGAAAACACATGCTCTTGTGCACTCAGAAGCGACCATTTCTTAGCGCTTGGAGAGCAGTAGGAGCACTTTGACATGTTAGCCGTAGAAGAAATGCTCATTCAGATAATGTGTTGTATCAAACACTTTTTGGAGATTATAAAAGAGATTTTTCAAGCCATTGGGTGTTTTGCCTTAGTTGGTGTACAGGAAGCAATGCGACATATCTGAAATGGGTCGTACTAGAGAAGGACCAGGGAGTTCAGAGAATCTGTGCTCCTTTTACAGGACCTGTGAAAATTCCTCTTCAGGAACTCCAAGAGTCCTTTGCAAATAGGGAGAGCAGTAGGAAAGGAGCATGACCATCACCTGCCTGGATCGCATATTCCTAGACTTAGCAAAATTCATCACTCAATTCCCTGGATTCTCTGTGAAATTCCTTAGACTGATATTACATCCCTTCTCTTTAAGCAGCACAGTCAAGTTTCTGAAGCACATTTACCTTTCACTGGGTTTTTTCGAAGGACTGCTACTGAAGCAAGGATGTGATCTCTGTAAAAGCTGGCACAACTGCTGCTGCTGCAGTATCTGAGGGTACAGAGAATAGTTAGAAGGCATTTCCTCATGATCTAGGGACGGGGAGGTTGCACGTCTGCTTCCTCTTGAGACATTTTCAGAAGAAAGCTCAGTGGAACCGCCCTTGCTGAGGTTTGGATGATATTTGGAATCATTTGGATATTTGGGCGGAGTGATTTGGTTGCAAGTTCATAAAGGTTCTTTTTTTCTCTTTGTTGTTATGAGTGCTATCATGCTGAGCACTTCCATCCCTGTTGAAGATAGTCCCTAAATGTCAAACATGAAAAAGATATAGTCCTTTAATTAGCAGGGCCGTTTTATTCCATAGATGCTCCTTTAAAGCTTCCCTAGACCCTGTAATTTCTGCTCTGATGGATTGAGATTTTTTTTTATGTTCACTTTTAACTGTCTTTGTTTCTTTTGTAATGGATTAAATGAAGTTTTAACAAGGCTTATRGTGAGATTCCTCATCATTAAAATAACAAATGGTTGAAAAGCYGCCTTCTGTCTTGCAGAAATCTAACAGCATTAGTGGACCATAATCCAGCTGGTAACTGATTGCTGAACAACTGCAAAACCCCTCATACTTTGAGATGCTATCAGTATATAAAATATGTTTTCATGAAGTTTATTGAGCAGCTTATTAGAGGAGAGTAAGGCAATGGAGCTTCACAAATTCCATTTAGCATTCAAAAATATTTTTTCTTAAGGTTTTTCAGATTTTTCAGATTTAATTGGGTCTCTTCTATCTGTTCTGGATACATTGAGCTAATACTTTCCTGTAAGATCTGCAGCATTTGCTAGTTCTAGCTTTGCTTTTTTTTTTGTTTTTTGTTTTTTTTTTGTTTTTTTTTTTTTGTTTCAGCTACATATTTGTATATTATCTAAGGATAGATCATTTTTTCCTTTCATATTTTAAGGTTCTTGTTTCATTAGAAGAATTGTCTGGTCTCTACATGAGGTTCTTGCAGACCACTAAAATGTTGCCAAAATTGTTGTAGTTGTTTTGTCCTTATTTTGCTGCTTCCTTTAAAATTGTCCCCTAAGGGTGCATTCCTTTCTAGCCGACTTGCCTAGGGACATGTTCTCCTTTCCAGCCAGAGGCCTTATTCTCCATTGCACTGCAGCTAGAATTTACATGAGCCAAGGGGAAGGACTAGGCAGTGCAGGTCTGCACAATCTCCCTTCTTCTCAGATACAGAGGAAAAAAAACCCACTTTTTGGAGAAGCACATGTGCATCCTCCAGCAATTTCTATCCGACYTTACAGTTTCTTGGGCTTGTGGGCACCCAAGCACAAACTAAAGTTGCCCTGAGGCAATGCTTGCTTGAATCACAGGTCAGCAAAGAAAAATGCTTCAACCCAGTGCATCTATCTAAGGGACAAGTCTAGCTCAGCTGGAACAGAGTGCTGGGAAACATGACCTTTGCTGTCTCTCTATTTTTGACTGCCATAGTCTTTCCATCAGAGAGCTGGCTGGAAACAACTTTGTCCATCTGTCTGTCTGGATCTCTCAATCATGAAAAACCCAATCTGCGGAGTCTGTTTTAAGCTATCATTTTTTACAAACATCAAAGCCCTTCTTTACGCTACCATTACAGTCTTATACAAATTTCTTTCCAGAGAATGCCAGCCTGTTCTCTAGTTTAATCTAGTTTTCAAGCCTTTTGTAGTGTATTAGCAACAGCATAAAGCATTTCTCGACACTTTCTTTGCCTTCTGGACAGCGAGTGCTTGACAGCAAGTTTTATGAATTGTTGGCAATGAAAGTTATGAGCACCGAGTTCGTAGCCGAAGAGTGGCATCACACAATTTCCTCTTGGAATTACAATTTTCCTTTGCTTTCTGTGATGCTGATGCCAAAGTTGGGTTCTGCTTACACACTTTGTAAGATGAAGGGAAAAGCAATGAAGGGGAATTTTGTAACTGGTTTTAGTGCTGCCAGGATATGAAGCCTCGCATTTGGCTTTCTGGATCCAGACTAGCCAAAGAAATTGCCGAGATAACTTTTCATCTTTTGTCTCATCTATTTCTGCATCATGGACACACACAGAAAAATACCTTATTATTGTGAGATATTTACATTAGGAATGTACACATGTTTATTTTTTCCAGGGATTGCAAAATGTCTTCCCAGCTGGAATGTCAGGGTAGCAGGACTATATAAAAATTCCCCAAGTCTCTTTTGAGCCTCAGTTTCCTCAACTATAATTTTAGGGATCAGTAGTCCATCCTAGCTGCAGAAGGGAGGTCTGGTGTCTAAACTCAGTCTAAGGAAACTAGAAATCTAATGAAACTAAATACATTTTGCACTCTTCCTTAAACATGTAGAAATTCTCTATTAAGGCATTGTAAAATKTTGATAAAAATGCCCTTGAATTTTTCAGATTAGTTTTTAGTTCTTAGATAAGACCTAATAGACCTGTGAGGACRGTTAAAAATCTTTCCACTTCATTCTGGCTCGAAGATCCAGAGACATAAATGTGGAAGAAATCTTACAGACCAGGATTTACATTTGAAGCAATTTTGTAGATTTGATGTTAGAGATTACAAATTTCCTATTAAATGTTCATTGAAAGACTGCTTGAAAATCTGTTACTATTGTTGTCCAGGACTTTTTTCTGCTATGGCAATAGTAGATCACAAAACTACATAAAATACACATACATGGGTTTATCTGGAGACTGAGGTGCTTTGCGAGAGCTCCCCGTGTAAGCGAGCTCCAAGGTCACTGCAGCGCTGTTTTGGAATGCCTTTAAAAACATGACYGGCACAGATCGTCTAAAATTAAAAGTCTATACACAGATAAAATATGACAGCCCTGTCTACTGCGATTACTTCAGTTCTGCAGGGTCGTCATTCATTACCAGCCCATTCCCTTTGACTTTCTGAGTCGCACTCTGTGCATCCTCCCTGCTGCCTGCCCACCCTCAGGCAATCCTGGGAGAAGAAGGGTCTCTTTCAACGCCTTGCTCTTATCTCTCCCCACTTTTATTTCTCTTTTTGCTGTCCTAACTTCCCCAGAAAACAAATTTGACTTTTGCTTGTCTCTTTCTCTACGTCTTGAAATGCAAAGAGGCTGAGCCAAGAGGGATAAGGTCTCTGAGAAGAGAGGGATTTTCATGTCTGCTCTTCAGCTCGTGGAAGGCTATGTAAGCTGTACAAGGCGGGGAGAGGAAATCCCTTGTAGGTATTTGTATTGTTCAGGCATTAAGACTTGGAGTTCTTGCTGCACAGCTCTGTTTCTCTTGAATTAGGTGTGAATTTAGTGTTAGCGAAAGCTAGAGGATCTTCTATCTAGGCATAGTWCAGAACTGAGCTGTCCGAGGCAGTGTAGGTTTGCTTCAGGTGTGTTAGCATATTTCTAAACCAAATGGAAAGTAATCACCTGGAGAGGAGAAAGGGCAGTTTTTTAAAAGGAAATTTCTTTGGTTAAGGGCCCAGAGGCTCTAGCTTCTCTCTATAGGTTGTTTGTATTTTGTGCTGGGAAGAGGAAGTTGTTACTTCTGTGTCATTAAAGAAGCTTGGTTTCTTTTTTTTGGAGGCCCGAGTGCCATTTTGGCACTGCCGTGTTACTGATCTTTTGGCTGCATTTGAGTTCTGAGCAGCAGAAGGTCGTCGTGTGTCCAGAGAAGAAAAGGGAAAGATTTGTATATCCTTCCTAAAATTATTAGAAGCTGCTGGTGATCTCAGTGTTAAAAAGTAGGATGCAGAAATTTAAAAGCCAAGAATGCAAACAAGTATTAATTTACCACCTCATTACAATGCATGTAAGTATCCCTTTGCCACCTCATTACAAAATGGGAATATAGAGGTCAAGGAATAAGGGAAAGGAAATTGAAGGGTTTGTGTTTAGCATTAACCAGTGTGACAGGCAGTGCAGCGGCCTCAAAYGTATCTAATCCTAACAAAGCACAAGGAAGTGGCAGAAATGCTGGCTGACCTGCTTTTGGGAGGAAAGGGAGGGAGAAGGGGGGAAGCTAACATCATCTCCCCCATGCTATCACCAGTATCGTGGAAGCAAAGATAGTCTGGGATGTGGCTGAAACGTGGCAGCTGCCCTGTCTGCAATAGCTGGCCTAAGGCTAGGCTTGTGGCAAGAGGAAGGGAAAAAACACTGCTGGCCAATTAAATGGAAGTGTGTTTGTAGATTAAACTTAGAAACTGTACATAGGGTTGTAGCAATTACACTGACAAAGAAAAGGACCTGCTAGAGCACAGGATCTTTCTGTCCTCCATTTCTTACGCCAGTGTGCACAAACACCTTTCAGAGAGCCAAGCACTTACCAGCTATCTGGGAATTTGCAGCTTTCAGGAAATATTCTCTAGTGTGTGCGCTAGGAAAGAAGAGTTGTGCTGAGCTCTACTGTGATCCTATCCACTGTGCCTGTCGCCTCCTCAATGTGGTGAGCAAGTATAATGTACTTTTTGATGACTTCCCAGGCTGCAGTTGGATTTGGAGACAGCTGATGCTTCAGTGGCTGGCTGGGAGTCACATTCTTCTCTCCAGCACTTTTTGAAAGTCTCCTTAGGGTGGGTGCATGTCAGCCACTGGATTTGGTGAGGAAATGATCAGTTGAGCTCAGTAGTGCTAGGTCAACTTCCCAGTGTTTTGATAGATACTAGAATATAGGAAAAAGTGCTATATTAATCTCTACCTGAGGAGTCAGATCTTAATTGTACAATTTTGCAATGAAGAAGGATGAAGCTGGTAGAAATCAGAAAGAGATTATGAGTAAAGAAGTACAGATTGAGCCTGCCCTATACATCAAGGCTTTTTGGTTTCTGTATGTGGCATCCTGTTATTCCATGAGTCCAGAGAGCTTGCAAAAAGGAAGAGAGATCTCTACTACCTGCTSCATGTCTCAGACAGTTTGCCAGAACATTTGTCTTTGTCTGAGAAAGGTGTTGAGGAAGGAGTGTGCTCTAGATGCTTGGCACTTAGGGCAGTGGTAAAAATTTGGGCATTTCTTACTATTATTTATCACATCCTCAAATCTTCACACATTCTGGTTGGAATAATAAGAGCATGTATGAAGGCATCGTYCCTCATTTCATGCTTCCTGTTGCACCTGATTGTACCATCTCTGGGAACTGATGAGGGATTATTGTAGCAATGAGGATATTGCGTAAAGAGCCTTTGTGCTGTTGGGAGTTATTAGTGCCTGCAGTATAAGGGTGGCTGCCCCAAAGTGGGTGAAACACTCTTACCTATGAACTTCTGAGTGGGTGTATCTGGGGCTTAGCATATAGAAATGCTTAATAATAGTATTAGTGACTCAGGAACATAATTTCAAGTCTACTTCTAGATGCTGCTGCTGTAATTGAGCATGCTTATTATTTGTAGGCTTCCAAATTAAACATTCATTTATTCTGTGTTTGGAATTAACAGAATCAACAACATGCCTTTTGGTGAAAGAGCCACAGATGCAAGCAGACGCATTTGCAGCTTTCAAGTCTTATGTTTGTTTATGTCAGTGAATGTGGACTGTTAAAACAACTTCCACTGCTGATTATTTTCAATTAAAGCTTCAGGGATTTTAAGAGGARACTGTCATAATACCGTGATCAGGGATATTTTAGCCTCTGAATGCAAATTAGTTACCAAATTTTAAAACAACAGATTTTCAAAATCTGTTTCAAATTAATTGCTAACTGGCTGTTAGCACCTCCAGCTCTTGAAGTCTGCCTCYACTGCTGATGGAAAGGGTACTAGTGGGTTTGCTCAAGCAGTTCAGCTGTAGCTGGTAGTTTGCCTGGGAGGAGAAAGGGATGCRAATGAGTTTCTGAAGTATCTTCCAAGTACTTTTTTCACCAGAAGCTTCCCACTACATACACTAGATGCAAACCCAAATCCTCATCCAGCTCACTTGGCTGTCTCTATCCAGTGATCACCTCTGAGCATCAGACAGCCCTGACATTGTGCACTGGTAGTCAGGCATAGGGAAAGCAGGAGGCAGCATTCAGATTGTATGAATTTGTTCCARGCAGGACTGAAGGTATATTCTTTAAAAAAAAGTGTGATCATTTGGGATTGAAATAGAAAAGATTGATGGTATTTAGGACTGAGGCAAAACAACATAGTAGGATACAGAGAAAATTTACGTTTTGCCTATTTATACTAGATAATACTTACTTTTTGCTTCTGTAAGCATTTATATTCATGTGAATAAGAAAGCGAAAATACGATCTTCAACATTCATTTAAGACATAAGCAWCTCTTCCTAGATTTGTGTCTAATATTCAGTCAGCAGCGAGAAAACATTTTTCCTTCTCCTTTACTGCTAGATCCCATGCTGCAAAAACTTCAGGTGTTTAACAGATTGTGCATCTATTTTTAAGGTAGTAGAGCAGAGCCATTTATTCCCACAAAAAAAGTCATAGTAAATTTTGGCAAATAGTGTTTTTAYTCCCGATAAACAGTATTTATTATTGTTTCTTAGGGGGATCGAATTCGTTTGCCTACCTAATGATAGCTTTAGTAAATCTGAATAAAAGAAACTTGAGCAAGAGCTCCCATGTCTCCAGCAGATTTATACTTATTCTTGTGTCATGGTTGTGAAATATAAGCAGGAAGTTGGTAAGGAATTTTTTTAACTTTCTTTTTCTTCAAGATAAAAGTGTATGGAGTGGATAATGTTTATTGACACATCCTGCTGCTTAAATTCATGCAGTTTTAAACGCTATCAGGAATAGCCCTGGGTAAGTATAGTGTGTTCATAATAATCTTAGGTACAAATATACAGAAAATATGAAGAAGGAATTAGTTGTGACTTTAGTACCAGAGCTTAGATGAGTACAGAATTTGCATCTGGTATAATAGTTGTGTCTAATTCAAAGGAATGAGCAAGTACCGTTAGGACACTGCCTATGCYGAAGAATGCAGTAGATGCAAGCCAATAATATATTGCCAACAAAAGAAAAGAGTAGTATGTAAGCATGTTGAGTATGCAGGTATTTTTCCATACTAAGGGAAATTTTAAGTAATAAGAAAGTTGCATATCAAATATGGCGCATGATTTTGCAAATTCTGGCTAGCTGTTGTGTCAGGCTTGAAACGCATTCTGTGGAGAGCCTCCGAGTCAGGCTTTCATTCTTCAAACTCGATTCTGCAGAAAAAGGAAAACTTTGACTGGGCGTCACCTTTTGCAATGATAAATGGTAAGCCTTAACATGAACAGCTTTGCAAGAAGCTTCTTCATACCTTTGCATTGGGGTATTTACTACTCTGACKGTATGAAATAACTACTTATGAGAAAACTTCTATTTAATGCATTCTTTTTTGGTGCTTAAATAGTATAGTGGTAGGGACAAAATAGGAGCTGCAAAAGAACAGTAAATAGCTAAAAAAGATGCTGCTTTTCCACCTTCTAGGTGGTGCCACCTAATAAGGCAACCCAGCTTCTGGCATGTTTTACACTGGAAGTGGGAGCTGTGGAACAAAAGACAGAGCTATGCATGGGCTTAGCACTAGCCCATTTAGGTGGAAGCAAAAGCAAAACAGAAAAATGCTGTCTTTTGGCACTGTCCACCACAGCTCTGCTGCAGACCTTAGTTCCTCTTCATTGTAAACAGGAATAGATTAATTTCTACAGCTTTATACATTGTAGAGCAATACCAGTAGCTTTATGTTTAGCTTTAATGCAATGATCAGTCTTTTAGAGGATGATCAGCAATTAAGAGCATGCAATATTTGAAGACATATGCCCTATTATGACCTACAGTAGGGTAGTTGTTGTATTAGCAGAATGTTGTTAAAATGCTTAAGTCGTCATTTGAGAGTTAGGAAAGACATTACGCTATCTAGCCATTARCATTGTCCTCATTGAGACAAACTGTTTTTACTAGACACAAATGATTAAGGCCTCTTAATCTTTTAAAATGATGAGAAAAGAAAAAGCAAATATTTTGCAAAGATTATGGATGAGTATAAATTATGCTAGCAATGTCTTAGACTCCAAGTTTACCCTGTGTTGTTTCTTTTTTTCTTTTCTTTTTTTTTTTTTTTTTGTGTGTGTGACACAGCTTTGAAGGTGTGCAACTACATTAGAGCAGCGTAAGCAATAAGCATAGAAAGCATTATTTCGTATTTGGTTGAAATCAGTGGTCAATTTTGATTTAGCTATAATTGTCATTCTTTCAGATTTGCTTTCTACAAATGTTTGGTACTCAAGCTTTATAATGCAATAACATCCAGAAAGCAAATATTTATCTAAAACCATCACCAAAATCAAATTCTGAAATGCACAGTTGTTTGGGGGATTGTCAGTTTGCATTGTTTTGGCCATTACAATCCAAAATAGGTGCTRGAAGTCCCAGGGAATCGTGCAACATTTATATAAATTACAGCATAAATGAGGAATTGTGAAAAATTGATTGCAATATACATWATTCCATTAATTTAGCAACCAAGATTATTTGCTGCTGGCAGGCACAAACAAATGTGTCAAAGCAGCATACTGGCTGGCCATCAAGTGGAAATGTTCAAGGAAGGTTGTCTTAAAGCTAGTTCAGATACTGACTATGTAACCCTGTTCAGTGACTGGTGAAATCAACATGTAAAATGTTATAGAACAATGCAGCTCTTCATCTTTAAACAGATTTTTTTCATTCCAGGAATTCCTATGTTGATCCATTCTCATCAGATATAAAATATAGGCTATAGCTTATCATCCACTGCTTTTGCAGTGAGCTTCTAGCTTCTGAATAAGACCATATTTGAGAAAGGCAACTACTCCTTAACCAAATCAGAATAACTACTGTTTTTTCCTTTTCCCCAGAAGAGGCATAGCTGGCTTTTGGATCATGTTCCAAATGAGGAACTCTCTCTGCTCTTTCTGTCTCGCTCCGTTCTTTCACGTGTGTGAAGTCTGTGGTGTACGTTATCTATCTGGGAAAAGTGGAGATCAATAGGATCCATATTGCAACTGTGAGACACGCTCAGCTTAGTCAAAACAGTGTTTTCAAAGTAACTTAATAAAATGTATTTTCCTTTCTATGGGGAAGCTTTGAAAGGAACCTTACAGTGATGTTCTCTGAGTGATAAAGCACAGTCAATCTATAAGAAATGCATGGTGGAAAAGTGTAAGGAAGAGAAAACAACAATCCATGACTTAGAAATGATGTTGTCTTACTCATTCTGCAGCTGTAATTCATAGCAGGATGTTAAATTGCTGCATATTGAAAGCATAGGCAAAAAGAGGACATTACGACCAAAAAGAGGTCTTGCTCTCTCATGTCTGTGTGCACGCGTTCCCTGGGCTATGTGCACAGCTGGATTACTGCCCGAGTCAACGGTGAGTGCGCTGTTGCAGTATTTGCATGTGCCAAAGGGCAGGTAGATGTTTTGTGTCCCTCATCATGTGAAAAGCACTCCTGCAAGTTCTAATCATGTCGCAGGTAAAATTATCCTTGCTCACAAGCTCTCCTTGCTTTATCTTCCCAATGAGAAAGATTTTGATGTCAGATAGTTGCTTAAAATTAAGCAGGAGGAGATGCAGGGAGCAGACGAAGGAAAGGGGTATGAAGCATGGGTTTGGAGTAACTAGAGGCTTTTCATGAAAGCATGCAAATATTTGGTACGTTAGCTTTCAGTCTAGATTGTCAGCTACTGTGATTGTATTTAATTTGTATTGCAATAGCAATTAGCAGCTCCAGACAGGGAGCTGCCCAAGGTTTTATGCACCTGGAACGAAAGCTTTTTTGTTCTGGGAAACTTACGGTACTTTTAACCCAGCAGATTCAGATGTAGCCATATTTCGCTGTCTAATGCTTGACTTGCTCGGGTGTAAGCCACCTCTACCCTTGATCATGGCTAGATTCATGTGCGTAGGGTGATATCCTTGTTAGTATCTGCGTTTGGGAGTCTTGACTGTCTAAGCTTAGGCCCATTGCTACGCTAACTCAGCTTTTATCTCAGAGCTGGCTCACATCTGGTGGGACAGGTACATCCACAGCATGGCTTATATCTGCCTGCACCTGTCACAGATTGGAGTCTTTAAGAAGGTTTCACATTAAGCTTAGTTTTCAGGGACAGAAAAATGTTCCTGTTAAAAGTGTTTCTTAATTAACTACATTTGAGTAAATAATTCACAGTGAATAATTAACTGATGAATGTAGCCTGTCTCTTTTTCTTTCTCATTCTTTTTTTTTTTTTCTGTGCACAAGAATGTCCTTGAACTGATTGGAGGTTTCTTAACTTGCCTTGCTACAGGAATGCATCTGATATTTTATCTGCCATTTTTACTGGGTTGCTTGAAACAGGTCTGTTCCCTGCTTGGTTTAGTGCCACTTTTAAAGCAGGAATTGAAGATTAGAAATAGTGCTCTCTGCAGGGCAATTTAAGGACCTATGCCAGGGGGAAAAGCACTAAGGATTTTAAAAGATTTAAACATTTTTATTTTATGAGTAAAACTCTCCTCAAGGTGCTAATTTTATGTCCATACATAATAGACAATGGTATTTCCTTTGGTAAGTCTTTTCAGCTGTACTTATCTTACAAGAAGCTGATTGCGATGTTGTACCAGAGTTGGGCATTTTGCAATATGTAAAATGGCTGTGTTCCGAGCCTGAAATTTATTCCTCTTGGTCTTCGCAGGCCTTTTTCTATCTGAAATCTCCTGGCAGAATCAAGCCCACTGCTGAACAAAGAGCCTCACCCTGAGCAGAGGCGATGCCRTTAGTCAGTCCAAAATCTGGGCTGTCACGGAAGGTGTGTGCTGAGAGGACGCCGAGGCRGGTCTCAGCAGGGTGGATTCCACCGGGGTAGGGCGCCTGCCTTTTGGTTGGGAAATCGCCACTTTTGGGGATTAGCTGCTTGCTGCCGGCTCAACCCATCTGTCTTTCTGGTGCTGTTTTTTGCAGCAGCAGCATCCAAATGTAGCAACACCTCTTGTTTGCCTGAAGACAGCTGCGGCATATATACCTCCTGTCTTAATTAGCATAACATTTGCATGTGTCTGTTTTGGGCATATCATGTGAATGGGCCCAGGAGCGTAAACGAGTTGACTGGCGTTTTTGTACTGACTTAATTGACACTGTGATTTCACCTGTTGCTGCGGGAGGGAGGGAAGAAAAAGGGGCCAAGAGTTTGCAGGTCTAGCAATGTTCCAGGGCTGGTGTGAAATGGGGCAGTAAGAGTGGGAGACTGAGGTGTGCAGGTTCAGGCTACGGGGAGGTGGCGAGGAACGATTCCTCTGGCTGCAGGCTGCACAGCTAAAAGAGGCTTGTTATTTCCTGATGAGAAGCGTTTTCACGCCTTGCGACAGGGCTGCAGGCAGTACTCAGATGGAGCTGTAATCCTGGCTCCAGCCCTCTCTCACTTGGCCGAGCTCTTATAGTCCCAGACTCAGAACAATATAGGGAAAAAAAAAATACCCAAGCCTAAGTGCTCCTGGTTGAATTAGCATCATGTGAGGATAAAATGAAGTAGGGCATTTGCAGCTGCTTTGTACACTCTGACTGGGGCAGGTTATTTTAACATGCTGCAGGAAATATTATCCTTGTAGCATCCTGTAGCTACTAAGAGAAAAGGCTCAGCTAGATCACTTAATGAACATTGTTTCTCACACAGGAAAACCAACAGAGAACAGCATATGGACTCTGTGACAAGAGCAGCGGTGGGGTGCAGGACTCCACTGACTTGATAGTTTTCCTTACAACCAACTTAGCCATAAWATTCTAATAAGGAAGAAAGAGGCCATTATATTAATGGCATTATGGGGATTGCAGCATGATCTCTAGGGCCCATGGGAATTTCTCTGATGTCCAGAATAAATGCTCTTCTATTCTAGTGACCATGAATGACCCCTCTCCAAACCTGCTATTGATGAAATAGCTTTAATGTTTCAACATCAATACTCTAAGCTTTGCTGAACAGTGACATTAATCTGATATTGCATAGAAGAAAGGGAAGAACAGCCAAAAAAATACTTTGGAACTTGCAAAGTTATGCAGCCTTCTAGCCTGACAACAGCCTTCATGCTATTTTCCCACCAAGTAGAAACAAGTCCTGGGAYAGAAATGATAGATAAATTTCCCTTAAAACCTTATAGAAGAAAATCACAGGTGGCTTGAAAATGCTCATAATTTCAAATGATACARTGTAAACACAGGAAGCTTTTTGAAAAGTTGGTGTACCATGCTCTTGTGTTTACTTCTGTCAGGTTACAATCTATTCTCTTTTCCTAGCAAACATTTTTGATTACTTAGCATATCTTAATTAATATGCAAACACAGACATGGATTCTCACAGCATAAAAACAGAAGCATTGGCTGATTTACGATTTTAATCAGGTTAGCCTTAGCTGATACGCAATAAGAAATAATTAGCTAGCTGTTTGTACATAGAATTGCATTGTAACCAACCTGCAGGAGACAGATTTTCCTGACAATTTAATCCCTTGCTGACCTTTTCTTAGCYTGCCTCCTGGTCTCAAGATAGGAGTGTGTAATAATTTTCCACCCCTGAGATCATTGCTCTCTATTCTTAACTAAGGGTAGACAGGAAATTTGCAGGCCTTARGAAGCCTATTGGTATACAACTGGCCAAAATACTAGTAGTTACAGTGGTTGAAAGATATTTTCTAGAAAAGTTTGATTCCAGGCACTTAATAGCAGCTCTTGCTGCCTGCCTTGCAGTTTCTGCCAATTCCATTGCCTCTAAAATGCATCTCCAAATTTAGTAAGTATGCCCCAGGGCTGAGAAAGTGTCAGTGTAGATCAGACAGTTGTGACATGTTTATATTGACYGGTCTGAACTGGACTCCAGCTTTTCTGAAGCTGGGGCACGGATCTAAGGGGACCTTRGAGGAGAGAGAGGACCTGTTACCCCTACTCCTCTCCTTTCTCATTTTGTCATAGCAAAATACCAGTGGTGCCAGTATTGCTAAGCTGCAGAACCCAGCTGGACCATAATAAATCACACTGCTACATTTCTGCTATGAAGAGAGGTTTGGTCTGCAAAGTTTTCAATTTAATGAGCAGCTGAATGTGGATTATGTGGATCTGCCACTGCCTCTATAGATACTGGGCATTTCATACCATATTCTACCATACACGAGTGCAAAGGCTGCGTATCATGTTGGTATTACTTACTGCCTTTATGCTAACATAGGGAGCTTCAGTTTGCAGAGTACCTAAGTTGGTATTGAATGCTCAGAATTAAATCAACTTTCCTTAACCCCTTTTGAATATTGTAAGTCTCTCTCTCCATTAGAGACCAAACAGATAACATGATTTCTAATATTTCTTCTCAGCAAACTAATTGGTGTAATGGGCACTGGACAACTGATACCAAAACATTTATGTGAGTATAAGCTACCAAGAGTCTGTCTAGACTAGATAATTGCTTCCTCTTTTAGCTTGATTTCACTGGTTGCCAGGCTGGGTAACATTTTAACCTTGGATTCTGGAGGCTCAATCACTTCCCAGGCCCTTGTAAAGAAGAATTATCTGGCAAGTTGAATTGACAAGATGGTGTTAATATGTGTCTTCTGCCTGTGAATCTGGTCACACTGAGGTCAGTGTTGATGTATTTGCATTAATCCTGTCTCTGTCCATACATCTTAATTCACCCTGAGAGCACTGTTAAGTTCTTCTGTTAATCGTTTTCTCCCTGTCTCCCCCTGTGAGGCGAAGTTCATTCTGTGAACAATGTTGATGCAGCCAGGTTAATAACTATTGATGTCGCCATATTAATAACCATCTTGCTGCCCATGAATCTGAGCCTCCCCTCGACAAGGTGGTGGACATGACCCACTTAATCATTACACCTGCCTGTCCATGGATCTCGGTTYACCCTGTGAAATTTTAATCATTCTGACGAGCTAATCACGATAATTTCTCATTGTCCAAGGCTGTGAGTTCGCCCTGTGAACAGCTCCAGTGTCCTTGTTAATCACTGTAATCTCTACCACACACAAACTGCAAAACAAAGTGATGTCTACGCTGATGACTTCAACATCTTGCTTTCTAGGGGCTGGAAGAGCTCCTAGTGCATTGCAAGGGATGCCCAGGGCACTTTACTCTCCTTCTGCCCCCAATTCTAGGGCCACTGAAGAACAACAGCTTCAGCAGCGAAGCTTTTCTGGCARCCGTCTACATGCAGTGAGCTGTGTGCAACCTCTCTGAAGTGGCATGTAAGAGTAACAGTGTTTGCCTGCAGAGTAGCTCAGTTCCTTTGGCTGCATGGTGATTTCTTGAAAGGTGAATTCAGAGCATGAAGATAAGCATTAACTTGATGAGATATTTTGGTCAATTCTGCTGAAATGCACCATTATGCTGAGTTGGTCTGATATGACTGTAAAACTAAATACGTGTTGATGTGGTGCTACATGCTGTTCCCTTATGTTGATTCCAGCATGGGGCCCACTGCTCTTAATGAACACTTACAGCTGTTAATGCCTCAGTCTATAACATCCTGAATCATTGTGGGAACCTAATGGGCAATGAGAATGAAGATCAATCACAGTTCTAGGGAATGATAAGGTCCCACCACTTGTTCCCCAAGCCTAGAGAATGTGGTCCTGGTCAAAGCTTGAAAGGAAAATGTAAAGAAGTTTGTTGAAACCACACAAATTCCAGTCATTTTGCAAACTTAAGTCCATGCCTTTAATATAGACACATAAATCACTCTAAAGGCAGGGAGCTACCTGTAATATTTGAAAAAGAAGCTTGGCTCATTCTAAGCATTTTTCTTCCCAGCTGCTTTTCACTGCTCTTCCCAGGTGTGCTTGAGGTGCTAGTTCTGTTTCTCTGAAAAACAAGCTTGGTAGCTACTATCAGCTGCAATTAAAATTGTACAAGCAGCTTTAAAGAAGCTATAGAACTGCTGAAAGCAGCTTGGGGAGGCAAAAAGGGAGAAATAACAGTGTGACGTGAAGTCTAAAAGGAGCTACTTCCATCCTCAGAGCACTGCAGTCAGTATCACCAGCTATCACTGGAGGCAGTAGGTAAAGATCATCTCTGCTGCTGAATCCTGAGTGACTGCTTTTTTTTTTTTTTTTTTTTTTTTAAGAGACTTTAGATTGGGCAGCTTGCTGTGCAATCTTATTTGATGACACAGTAAACTTGTTGTTAAGATTTTGTTTGTTTTTGTTTTTGTTTGTTTTTTATTTCCCTCCCTCTCATCCTTAGATTGGTTTGGGAGTTTAGATTAATAAACAGAGAAGCAGTTAGTTTGATTAAAAGTGGCATATGTTCTGCTGAGGCGGAGGCAGACTCAGGGGTGTTTCGTGCCTACATTCTGAGAATAAGAAACCACTTTCACTCTTGGGCACAATGGTAAATAATTTTCCAGCTAAATGCCAAAAGTAGTTTCATGCAGATGATTTTGTGCTTCATAAAAATCCAAGAGAGGCTAAGACTAGTGTCCTGGAAAAAAAAAGAAAAAAAAAAAGAAAAAAAAAGAAAAAAAAACCTTGGGGAAAGGGAGATTTCTACTTTAGTGAAACTATGAAAAGGTGAAACTAAATTCTGCAGAAATGCTGAATTAAAGGGACAGCAGTTAACAATTAGAAAGACTGAGCTTGAAAAGAGGGTAAGATTTATGAAGGTATTTCCCATAAGTCTAATTGAAGGAATATGGAAAACCAGTACTGCTGCTCTGGTAAAGTGCAAGGGATGAAGCAAGCAGATGTATACTTTTATTTGTTCATTTTAGATTATGCACTGTCTGGCAGCCTGGTCAAGCAGATTAGAGCTGGTGCTGGGAAGCTAGAACTTCTGGCTGTCTTCTTCTTTCTGCCAGGGACTTCTTGGGTAATCAGAAATGACAGCCCTCCTGTGCCTCAGCTTCCTCATCTTCAAAGGGAGAGAAGTAAACATTGCAATTTTTCATTATTGTTTGTAAACGTCTCATTGGCAAATGCAAAGTGTTTTTAGGACTTGACTTATGGGATGGCACTGAGCACACACCTTCCAAGCTTTTCATCTGACGAATAGCCCCAGCACTGAACCAGCCTACACTGTTTTCTGAATAACTCCGTTTGTACAAACTCTGTCTCTGTAGTATACATGCTGTGCATAATTAAAGAAGTAACATTTTTTAAAGGAGTTCAGGAACCTAAATCTCATTTCTAAAGATAACTTCAGCCATGTCTGCTCTGCAGTAAAGCCCGGCACTAGGAGCAGGCCAGYGTTTGTATTCAAAGTCTTGAAGTGCAAGCTTGTAAAAGTTCTTTTAACCAGGCCAAGAAGCTTTCACCAAGCCCAGATCAGAGCACATGGACGTATAATTCAATCTAAGGAGAGTGACAAAAACATACTTAGCTCGAGAAACTTAAAAGACAGAAAAAAAACAAGGCAATAGGATTTGGAAATACGAACTCTCAGAGCTTCTGTCTTTAAGTGTAGCTGTATAAGAAATAGAAATATTTAGGTTTGTAGTTTATGTTAATCTGGAGAACTCTCAGTTTCAGATGGACATCCACTGCAAACAGATTGGTGTCAGCATTGAAATAAGACATAATATGATCCTGTTAATGCCATTAAGAGATACTATATGAAATGAACAATGGTCATTCATTGTCATATACATTGCAGCTGTCATCTCTTGAAGTTGTGTGTATTTATATCACACACCCTACCAGTAAAGGCAGTGAAGGCCTGGCATAAGTTTAAGGTTATTTGATTTTTGTTGGATTTTGATCACAGCAGGTCTGTGTGTTCATGTATGTGATAGTCATGGCATGTTAGTCAGGGTTGGCATTTATTAGCGCACTTCTGATTGCTCATCACCATTTGTTCCTACTTTGTAACCTTGTCCTGATGGTTACAGTTACCACCTCCTGTGAAATCTGTGTGCAGTGGAGTACCCTTGCTGACGAAGAAATGGTGGTGGGATGATTAGAAGCTGRATGAGAGCGAAGATGGCCATGGGACCCCCTCACTTGGCTATCCACTGTATGACTGCGTCTGTGATGCATATGTTCCCTTCTAGTCCTCTGCCCACAGGCAGGGGCAGACGAAATGCAGAATGGAGAACAGGGCTTTATTGAAATGAAGCAGTTAGCCTGGGACTATGAAATCAAAAGCAAGGCCAAGGACAGAAGCAAAGTCTGTTACCATCAGTGGCAATGCACTTGGCCGTGCTCATCTTAATTGGTAAATTACATTATTATAAAGCAGTGGTGGTATCCRCTCGTGTGCAAACTGCAGGGCAGACTGTGGCATGAATAGGACAAGGCYGCTGGGAAGCTGGAATCGTGATGAGACTCAACTGTATTATGAATCTTGTGCCTTCAGGTTTTCTCTCTGACAAATGCCAGGTATAATAATTTCTCCTACATTGATGGGGCTGGCTTGTGATATCTGTTGAGCCATGTGGCTCTATTCCTGGACTCTTCCAGGTTCATACAGTCTTTTTAGTTTTTTTGGTCAAAGTAAATGGTTACTTGTTATCAACAGTTTGGACTTGCCAATTATCAGTATTTTGCACCTGCAGATAGTTCTGCCTGCAAAACACTTTTATGTTGAGCATCAAGTACTCATACTTAGCATGAAAAAACCAAGCATTGTACTTAATCCAGTCCGTCCAGTTTCCTGCAGCTGAAATTTTGAACTAGCTCAGAATCGCGGGGTAAAATAAAACAGGAGATCTTCTGACTTAAGGGATTGGAAAGATTTTCTCTAGGTATAACAGCTTCCTGACACTGCTTCAGGATTTAGTTCCAAAATACTCYGTTCCTATCCCTGCTTAAAACAAAGACTTTACAAGTTATTAAATTCTGTACCTYAGTTTGCCCTTGTCCCACTCACTGACAAGTCTGCAGTTGGGCACTGACATCTGGTAACTCCTTCCCAATAGTTTGCTGCGTCTGTGCTGTCCCTGACCCATCTGCATGGTTCTCTAAGCCATCCCAGCTGCACGTTTCTTGCGGGCTCCTGCCSCATTGGAAGTGTACTTCTCTGTCTTCCAGAATCCTCTGTAGGCCTGAGGGGCTAGGAAGATGAGGAAAATACCATCTTCACAGGTCTGCTTCTGTCTATTTTCCAGTCTTAGACTTCTTTGGGAGGGGAGGGAGACATTTACTAAATAAAATTGTGGGAAAATACAATCAAACAAATTACATGTAACAAGTATGTGTTAGGGATTTGATGCAAATRAAAATGAGTGTTTTGGGAAAACTACAGATTTTATTTTTATTTTATATGAAACCCCTCATAATCAGTGGAAATGTTTGGATTTGCACTGTCCTGTGCTAAATTACTTTAGAAGAAAACATCACTTCTACTTTTTATTATTATTATTATTMTGAAGCACATTGAGCCAAATTATCTGCTGGGATTTTGAATGTTATTTTCCAGGTGAAAATCTGGCTAGTATTGCTTAACCAAAATTCAGCTTGGATGATAGTCCTGGAAGCAGCATATATTTGGATGTTTTAACCTACAATGAATAGCAAATAAGGAGTGTTGGTGTTAYGCGGTACGTAACACCTTTCTTCCACAATTGATTAGGGCACCAGTAGGTCTTTCATTGCTCCTGTATGCTGTTATTAATAGTGCAGAGAAACGTAAATCGTTAGCTTGAGGGTTCCTGTGGACACTCCAGAAAAAGGTGAATGGGGGATAAATGTAGATCAGCAGAAGGGGGCAGAGGGCCCAGTGGGAGGCCAGCGTGGGCAGCGGGGAAGGAGCCTGGCCGGGGCTGTGGTGCCTGGAGGCATGCCAGCAGGGAGGACGGGTGACTTGCCTACGTGGAGGCACTTGGGCTTCGTCTGAAATAACTAAACCTATGAATTAATTAAATCCAGTAAAGCCCTATGTGGGTTTTTCTGCTTAAAACTGTAAGTGGCTTTGAATCAGTTTGGTATAGTTTCCTTCCGAACAGAATAAGTTGGACTGCAGCATGGTGATTCCTAATCAGAACTTAAACGGGCTGCAATTCTGGTTAATATAGTTAAAAAATCAGTTTGGGAAGTTAATTTGGATTTGCTTTCCTGAGAGTATAGAATATGCACACAGAAACCCTGATGCCTGTCATTGTGTCCACACAACTTTAAATAAATAAATTAGTAAATAATATTCAGTGATTTCCTACCTGATTACATTTCCTGCTGTTTGGGAAATGTCATACCGACCTGTTCTTCCTCAACACTGATGCAAACCCCAACCCAATTAGCTTGGTGTGTTTTCCTTCCAATTGCTGAGTGCCATTCTAAATTTATTCTACAAAATAAACAAAAGAATGTTCTTTTGTTCCTGAAGTCAGATCTTATTTTCTTTCGAACCGTAGCAACCATATACCCAATGGAGATAGCGCATTATGATTTTGAGGTCTCTGCTGACTCCTAACCTATTTATAATGAGTACTGTAGACTGCAGGAATATTTTATAACCTTTAAGAAGATGTTTCTCTGAATGGGCCAATTGAAGGCTTCTATTAAGGAAGGTTCATGGTCTCCTTCAGATTCTGGTTGTTTTTGTCAGCCAACAAGGCATAAAAACATAACTACATTTTACAGTATTAATGATGGGCTGTAAAAACCTAAACATAACATTTTTATGGTTCTATAACAAATATTTTTATTATCAAGTTACAATGGTTTGCATCAAATGTTTATCATCTATAGTTAACTTTAAAACTTTTACAAGTTGATGATAAGGAATAGAGTTGTAGACTAATTAAGTTTATAAATATATGGCTTTATTTGAAATACTTAATATTTTATATGAAGGATATAAAAATTGCGATTGAAGCCAGCATTGTGTATCAACCAGCTCTTCCTCCTGGAACAACCATGACAGTATATCTCAGCTTACAGATAGAAGCAGAATCTGGGAGTTTAATTATAGCATTGCCTACGATGTTAGCTTAAGGGACAAGTATTGCTGCTGCAGTGCTGAACTGAACTTATCAGTCACTTGAATTTAACCCATTAATAGAGCTTAAAATTCCCAAATATATGTCTTTAGCTTGAAGAGACGTGGCATTGCCTTGAGCTCCTGGGAGTGCAGCTTCTAGAGGTCCTGCATGGTTACAGTCCACTGGGAATTTTCCTTCTAGAGGAAATAAGAGGGAAGAGGGAGAAGGGATGGAGGAAGGGACTGAAAGAAAAGGTCTCTTGCTACATAGATACTAGGCTAAGGGAAAGCAAAATGCTACATTTAGCCTTGGCTAAATGGCATAATGCAAGTGCTTGAGAGAGAGAGTTAAAGGGCTGTTTTAAACTGCTTCACCATGTTTATGTTAAGTGACTCAGAATAAAAAGGAGGAGAAGGAACTGATACAGGCTCATAGTACAACTGCTTTTCTTCCTGTATTAAAGAGAAAAAAAACCCTGCATAAATTGGTTTATGCAGGAGGTGCATAAACCAATGCTCTCATGTCTAGGGAGCAATATATATGGTGCCTTCGCATGGTACCCCTTGTTGAAAGGCCTTGCAGGGTTTGGTGGTTCTCAGCACAGTACTGTCTCGCCCCTCTGGGGTTGATTTTAAAGAGGGGTCTCAGAAAAGGTGGAAGGGTCTGTCTCTGAGTCTTCAGCACTGTTGGCTGGGGCTCAGTGGTCATGTGCTGGGAACCCTGGCCAGTCACACTGTCTGCACAGACTAGAAATAGTTCCCACTGTGGTGGTATGGATGGAGACGACTGAAATACTTGCTCAGAGCTGCTGTAATTGTCTCAACAGTGCCTCGGGGCGGGGAGGGGGGGGAAGGCTTTTTGTGCATGAACTTGAATGACTTGAACTGTTGCAAAGATTTGATCCTGTGCTGTATATATGCAGTGGCTCCTGGAGAGAAAACCAGTTCAAAGTTGTATTTCTGAGGGGGGGGTGTCTGCTTTTTTTTTTATTTAATTTTTTTTAATTGCTAGCTGACTAACAATGCAGAGCTGTGAATGGTTTGTCTTGCTGRCCAACTATACAGTGTTGGCTACATGCTTTTAGCAAACATCTAAGTGAAAAAAATAGTTGTCTTGAGAGATATCACAAGTTGCTGCTTAATTACAATGTGGTGAAGAAAGGTAGGAAAAATTCAAATAATCATGATTTCTGAGCTTTCAAGCCGAAAGGGGGACTCAGAAGTAATTTCARTTCATTACAGATACTCTAAACTTGCTTTGCCTAAGTGAGTTTAATTTTTTTTCACCTGCCACTTATCTGCCTTTGAGAAGCATAATTGCAACATTTGCTCATAGCTATAGGCTTGTAGGATGGAAAAGGGATTTTCTTTTTTCTGTGCAAACATTGGAAAACAAAAGGGGAAAGGAAAGACTATGTTTAAGTCAGGCTTTGCCACACACATGTGCCGGTGCATAGATGATGGTCTCTTCTAGGTTTTCTTTTTTTATTTTAATGTMTTWTATATATATATGTATATATAAGGGGAGCTTAATAAGAAACTAAGCAAGCTGAAGCAAAATTTTATGACAAGAAAAGTCAGGGACTTGTACTGCAGAGACAGCCATTCAAACAGTGAAAAAGAGAACACAGCTGTGCACATCAGAAATGCACAGCTGGAGAAGTGGAAAGAATCTTCCTACATCTGCCCTTATAAATCATCTCTCACCTTTCAGATCCTTTAGTTTTCTGGTGTGTAGAATAATTTTATATATAGAGCGAGATGTATTTGCATTTTTCTCCTCCTGCTGTTTGTGATATCTAGGTCAATTCTACCTGCCAAAGCACCAAAAAAGCGTTACAAATTTCTTTAGTGTCCTTTGTAGCAAGGTGTTTTTCTTTCCCTTCGAAGTCAAGGATTCTCCAGCAAATGAACAAGGGAGGCCCTAGCAGGAGGTGCATAAACCAATATACAGAGAAAGCTAAGAGGAAAAGGGAGCATAAACTCTGTCTTTACAAGACTCCTGCTAGCAAGGTCAAAGGAGATGGTAGAAGCAGCATTGTTTTAAAAGCACCTTCCTGGACCACAGCTGAGCGATAAACCAAACCAGATCTTGAACACTCACTGCTTTGGGAGAGGATGTAAAGGAGCAAAGCACAGAATCTACGYCAGCTCCAAGAATTACCTATTTCTTCCCTATTCCGAACCACAGCACAAGACAGAGCAGCACAGACGCTGCTCTGAAAACAGTTTCTCAAGGTTAGAGTTTAAGCTGGAAATGGCCAAACCATCTCTAGTAGAGGACCTGTTCTGATTGCCCAAGCAATAGTTGTGCTTTAGACCAGTCTAGGATAAAGCACTTTTAGATATTGTTCTGAACTGCCCAGCAAATACTATCACTACTCTGGCATAAACTGAGATCAGAACCAGAAGTACAAAATAGCTGGAGCAAAAAGTTTTTGTTAAATTTTCCACAGAGTTCTGCAGGCTCAGTACCAAACTAGCAGGTGAACAAATATTCGAGTTGAGCATTCAAATACTTACTCAAAATGAATATGGACTTGGAGGCTTTCAGTGTTCTTGCATCTTTGGGTTTTGATTCAGAGTGACAGCTCATAAAATCTGGGAAGGGCTGATCTACATCTGCAAAATAACAGGTACTAATGCTCATATTCTAGTAATTATGCTGCAGTGTTGAACCTGAGCAATGGCTTGTATCGTAATGGATGCTAGAGTGTTTTGCTTGTTCTGGCTAAAATAAGATGTTTCCATATGAAGTCAAATACTGAGATGTCTTTTGCTTGAATAATACATTCTATCCCAAATTGTTTCAAAGAACATTGCCAAGAGCCAGTTTTGGTGTGCAGTATTCCAGGACTTCAACATTACAGTACATCATAATAAAAATTACCAGTAGAAAGGGAGAATACCAAATCTAATTCAACTGTGAAGTAACTGTGGTTAGACAGAAGAGAGAGAACAGCAACCTGACCATATGCTGGTTGGAAATTTTGGTTCTCTCCATGCTGCAGTAACCAGGAAAGATACCCTGTGATTTTAACAACAGTAGGGGTGCAACACTTTAGTAATAAACCTCTCCAAATTCCAGGTGAGAGCTTTGGAACAAGTGGTTATGTCTGGTCTGAGAAGAAAAGAAGTTTGAGYATATGTCAGTATAGTAAGAGCCATACCAGATATGTCTAACTGAGTTAATGTGCAGTTTGGCATTGCATGTGGGGCTTCAATACAATCTCTACTATAATGCCAGTAAAGTTGTGCTGAGAATAAATACTGTTATTGGTTAATTAGTTCAGTAAGTCTGTGGATAATGGAGGAGACGAACACCTGGAAGAGTAGACCTCACAGTATGATAAAAGTTCTCTTGTTYCCCTTCCACATCCTGTCTATGCTTTGTGTTAAATAAGAGAGTTTGGCAGAGAGGGTTAAAAGTTAGATAACATGAGCGAACATGTTATTTTTCTGTCAGCTCCCTAGAATAACAAAGGAACAGCTGTAGCTATTCTCAAGTTTCATTTTTTTTAATGCTTAACATGAAAAAATCTATACGAAAGCAGATTAGCTCTAGGTTTTGTAGAGATAAACACCCTAAAGATATCAGATACCAATTTGTAACAATGACCTGTCTCAGTTTCTGGAAGAAGCCCTTCCAGGAAAATATTTTTAGCAGTTCAAGTCAGTGATTTGCAATAAGTGAAATTCACTGTAGGAAAACATTTTAAATTATGACCAGAAAGTAAAAATCAGAGTAATTTGAATTCATATTTTCTCAGAATCTGTAAGCTTACATTAAGTGTAAGGTAGGCTAACATGGAGGGAAAYATAACTTTTAGTGCACACAGTAACAATCAGAATATTGGTACTCTGTCACACTAGTTCTGCAGGTGTAGCTAATAAATTCCTGTGTTAAGATGCAATTTCTTCTTTGAAACACAGGTATTTTCTTTCTATCTCTCTCTATTTCTTTTAATAACTTTTCACACCAAAAACACAGTGATGTAACACACAATTTCATGCATATGGRTAGTACTTTTTGCACACGGGTATTTTACAGGTCTGTCTCCCAAGTCACAGATAGAAGTTTGTCATTTTCTTGTCTTTTTGTCTGCACCTGCTTTTTTCAACACAGCATGTGCAAAATCTTGCCTAAGTCCTTTTAAAAAGTGGATGTGAGTTCTCTCTTGGCATTTATGTCTGTGTATCCTTGGGCGATGAGGGGAGAGTGGCAGAACAGTTTGAAACATGTGGCAGGGTGCCTTACGGCAGCCTAATTATCTCATGTCTGGGTGCGTGTCTACAGTGATCTAGACAAGTTTCTAATTCGTTTTTCATTACTGTAGGATTAGTCTATTTAACTCTAATTGAACATTGTCCATAGTGTAGTGTGGCCACAGAGCYAAACAAGATCATAATCTGACGTAATCATTGATTAGACCAAAGCTGCTTTYCGTATGGGTGCAATATAGGCCCAGTAAGATTAGGAATGCTCATTAACGTTTTAAGCAGATTCTCTGTTGAGGAGTGTAGGTGAATGCTTGCGTCCTATCCTGCTGGAGGACTCTCAGTGAGCGTGGCGAGCCATCAAAATGACATGGAGTCTGTTTCCTTCATCTACAACATACGGGTCAAAATTCGGCTCTTACTTATACAAGGGCTGAGACTTGTGAACCTGAATTTTTGTATCAATGGAACAGCCCCAGTTATGAGTAAAACCTGTTTGAGCTTACCTGAGTTGATACATAAGCTTGTAGCAGTCCAAGAACCACAAACCAGCAGCAAATGGTGCCTGGATTGCTCATTCTAGTGGTAGAGGGAAGCAGTAAGRGAATTAATGCCACAGTATCTTCTGCTCTATCATAAGCTCAGTGATAAGGCATTTGAATTTATCATGTAAGAAGTGGAGTGACTAACTGATTTGTGGGAAGGCAGTAGGTATGTCCGTTTATGGTTTATGGATGTGCCCCATTTCTACAAGTCATAGGTGGTCTGATCCCCTCTCTGCTCACTCGGGGGACACAGGCGTGTYGTCATGGACTGCACACACTCTTCCTTTCGTCTGTTTTCCTCTGCTCAACTAGTGCACATGTCTGAGATCTCTCCTTTGCRTGTTGTCTTCCCTGCTTGCTCTCTTTCCAGCACTTTCTTGGCCCAAGCATATCAGTCTTCTGTTCCCATGAGACTTCCGCTAATTACAGAGTTGTCTTGCTGTTTAATACTACTACTTCCTTTCAATCCACTTCTCAAAAAAGACCATTACCTGGAAATACATCATCCTTCAGCTTTGAACCTGAAGTCCACTCACTAAGCATTTTATACGTTTTTAATACATGAGGAGAGAAAAAGAAAACAGCAGAGTAATACAGAAATGGTCCCCTAGGAATAAGGTGTCAAAAAGTCATGGCTATTTCATAATTCTGGACTTGGTGATTTTTCTTACCAAGGATGGTCCTACTCTTGGCTAATATCGAAAACCTTTTCTTACTGTTCAGCAAAGATATTGCAGAGAGTCAGGGGAGAGGCAACACCCTCAGGTCCTACCCCAGCGTTGCCCCATGAGGCCCTCTGTGCAGAGGACAGCTCTGTCCCCTAATCCTTTAGAGTTCGCTCATTCTTTTGCTCACTTTTTCACTCTCTGAGAAGCCCTGACCCTGCTTAGAGGAGAGTATTGTAGCTGGGCCTGGAGTAGAGATAAACAATTTTTATCCTTCATATGGCACATACAAATGGCTGCTCTCTTTGCAATGCCTCAATTCCAGCGTGCTTTGCTTGTAATCTCAAAATTAAGGACCACTCACAAATTTATAATAGGGGCTCAGAAAATGCGTYTGAGGTTTTGTTAATGTGTGCGCCTGTGCTCAGTGAATCTGTGAACTCCATACGCAGGAAGCACTCCCAGACCCTGCAATGTCAGTGTGTGAACCGCTCTCTGTTTTAACTCAGGCCCTAGGAGGTTTATACCCCAAACYGGCAGGATTTTGCAAGCTGATGGTTGTGTGCGTGGCGGCATCTTTGTGAGAGCTAGCTGGGCAGAGCCTGCCGCAGCAGCGTGGGGCTCTCTGTGGGCCAATTTTTCCTGCTGAGAAGCTTCTCCAGCAGCTAACAAACTTCTCAGCAGGATAAAGTAGGCTCTCTTCTGGGCCATGCTGCCTGCCTAGTTCAGGCCTTTTCTCCTTCCTSCAGTCTGAATGTAGATGCAGCCTTAAGTTTGGGCTAGAGGAGATCCTGTAGTACAACTTCTTCCTTTTCATATATATATATTTTTAGCAGTGGGCTTGTGCTGTACCATTTTCTTGTCGCATTGCCAGAATATGACATAAAATGAAGGACAAGAACTTGCTCTGTTTGCTACTGACTTTTCACTTGTGTTCAAGCCCTGTTTTTGGCTGATTCCAGCCTCACTAACCCAAGAGGAAGATTGACCAGTAAGACAAATTTCAAGGTAGAAAAAGGCAAATATGTTGACCTGTTTATTTGTTGCATTAACTCAGATGAGCAAGAGTGGTCTTGGTGCTGCTAGTGATGTTTGGATGATGGAGCGGTCACTGCTTCAGCATGTGGAAGGAGATGAGTTTGTTGCTGTTCTTTGGACTAATCAAAACCTGTTAGGTTCATCGGCTGCAGTGCAATTCAGATGTGTGCTTCCTTTTTACTCTGTGTTCTCAAGATGGATTGTGGAGAAGCACTACCTCATTTTGCACTGGTCTTTGTGTCAGACTGGGCATCATGTGCGAACTCTTGTCCTGGAAAGTCTTCCTGTCAAAGTTGAAGGCTACAGTAAAACTCAGCCAGSCTTCTCATGCTGTGAAAGGAGAGATTCCTCAACAGGAGAGAGAATGCTCTGCCTTCAGCTCTGATGGCTTTGGAGCCCCTTGCAAGCAGGCTGGCTCTCCAGAAAATTTTACCCTGTTGCTTTTTTGTGCCTAGATAGCACACTGATTCTAATTGTCTGTATCTAACTCTCTCCCTTCTGAATTTAACTTATACC
Organism: Rhea americana; assembly: GCF_003343005.1. NCBI lineage: Eukaryota > Metazoa > Chordata > Aves > Rheiformes > Rheidae > Rhea > Rhea americana. Next base: position 3,736,812 of record NW_028186657.1, read on the forward strand.
TACAAGCAGTACACTGCATTTACTGAAGCTCATTAGAATGAAATGGGAATTGCGTATTTTTCRAAAGTATTTTATTTGCAATACTAATCTTATTTTAGAATTCACATTAAGCTGTTGAATCCCTAACAACTAACACAAAAACACACTGAATCATAATGAAATACAATGCTACTATATTCCATTAAACAGTATACCAGAATGACAGCAGCTTTTTCTCTTGCTGAAAATAGGATTGCTTACATTTTTTTTAATTTATTTTAGAGGAACAAGTAAGAAAGCATTTAAATAATTCTAGCAGTTTGTTCATATCTTGCTGCACATGCTAACAGCAGTGGGACAGGAGGCAGGGGGAGGTGAACTGATGACTGCACAAAACACTAGCACTTATTTCACTGGTAATTCCATTCTGGACAATCTGGATCTCAGTTTGGTCTGCAAAGAGTTGAGTTGCACAAAGTTGTAAGCATGAGACTGGAGCTGCTATATACAGCACATCAGCCAGAGAAGTGATCCAACATGTGATATATCATCCTAACACTGAGGATAAAGAATGCTGTGGTGATATAAAAGAATAATACATGACTGAAACCACTTTATGGCAAATTGCTGTTGCTGTGCAGTTGTATATAACACTGTAAGGGTCAACAAAGCACAGAGCTTCATCCTCTGCCCTCTTGTGGAAACAAACCGCTGAGGAATAGGGATTACTGAGTACACAAATCAGTGTAAAGCTGCTCTTATTCCTGCAGATGTAAGATTGTGGTTGGAGACTGAGGCTAGGTTACTTTGGGAACTACAGTTCAGACRTATTGAGAGAGAGGAAAAGAAACATATAGCACAGAGTGGGCTGAATCATCCTAGTTATTTCACCCCCTTTTGKACTGAAGCACTTTGTTTTTAATAAATGGCCAAGAAAGAGAGATATAAGGCCCAATAAAAGCATGACGTGAATGGATGAGTCTGGTAACACCATACACTGCACTCAGCATGGTAATTACTATTTTTAAGAAAGTAGATTGTACCAACTACCCTATATTCACTCTGTTTTCTCTGTTTTCATGAAGAATGTCATTTGTGTGTGATACAGCAGAAAAAATAATCATGCTTCAAGGATCAGGGAAAAATGTAGAGCAGAAGGATAAAAAAAAAAACTTAAATATGGAATTCTTATTTGTACTGTGGCTCAAACCAGATCCAAGTTGCCTATGCGCTGTGGACTCCTTTCCTCAAAGAYTGGCCAAGAGAGACCCAGCCCAGAGGGAATTTTAAGGACAGTCAGGACAGGATACAGTATATTTTCTCTCCTCTGWTGTCAGGGATCTCAGTCTTAAGTTAATCTTCCTCTGGACTTCAGTTTTCGTTTCCCTCTGCTTGTTGAGTCTTTCATCTTTCTGGCTAAGCATCTGAAATATACCTTTCTACTCTCTCCTTCCTTTGCTTCATTAAAAAATTGTAAAAGCAGGAGATGCTACATAGATGAAATAGAAATAAAGCAAAAGGGACCTTCTAATCCATCTCTCAGCCTCAAAGGAGGGGAACATGTAATTAACTGTTCCTAGTGGCTGTCTGATCTATTCTTCAAAACTTCCCAGATGGGGATTTCCATCACCTAAGTTTAGCCTAGCATTTCACTGGTTTCATGCTAGGCAGTTTTTCTTAATCTTTAACCAAAATCTCCTTTGCTTGTATTTAAGTCCCAGGAGATTTATCCTCATGCTTTTCTCATGCTTTTCAGACCTCTTGGTTATTTTTGTGATTCTCTTTTGGACTTTTTCTCATTGGTCTGTATCTTTCACCATATGCTCAAGATAGACTCATTAGTGTTGCCCCCAGTGCTGGGAGAGTAGAAGAATTATTTCATGTATCATTTCCAGGTGATGCTTGAATCTGTAACTTAAGAACATTCAGTGCTTTCTCTGCAGTCTAGTCACTAAGGTCTTCATTACAGATAATTACAGCAACTAGTGCTCTTAAATTTCTGGTTTTACCTTTTGGTAAAACATTACTTACAGTTTTTCTTTAAATTTCCTTTTAATTTGAAGAAAATCCACTCATGTTGGTTCACTTGTAACAGAATTATTTGTTAAAGTAGGATTTCTGTCTGTCCTTATTGCTCCCTAAAGCCATATATAAAGCATCTTGTTGACTCAGAGTCCATATAGCAAATAAATGTGTTGGTAAACACAGTCAAGTATCTGAGGCCTCCCCTAATAAGTAACATTTGTTCTCCAGCCTCCATCTGGAACATTAAAGCCTTTTTATTACAGTTCCTGGAACCACAACTCCCAGCATCATTCATATCTCTAATAACATCATAGAGATYTCTGTTTATATTGTATCTGATATAACAGCAACATGTTGTTTTTCATCTCTGTCTTCAAAGAAAAGACAATTATTGTTCTGAAGATGCAGTGATTGGCTTATCTGAAGTGTCCTGAAGATATACTGGCTCTTTTAACACTGTTTTTATCAGCTCTTTAATTACTTGGAGTTCTGTCATGCAATCTGTGAAGCCGTGTGCATGCCRTGGAGAAGATTCTGACTTTCCCTAAAACTGCTGAGACTAAGGGTTTTTTACACAAAAGGCTGGTTCAGATGATATGCTGCTGTGTTCCCATGCACAACTCGGAGRGAGGCTTTTGCACACACAGAATTTGGGCTTTTCCAAAATGCTTCAAGGATCTCAGGACCAGTGGAAATACCCAGTTGTAGATCTACTTGATCTTGCTATTACTACTGCTTAAATTCCCTAGTATGCTTCTCAGTTCTTGGAGAGGAAGTTGTAATCTTGGGCTCCATATGGTGTGTGAACACAGGATATCAGACTTCTGCAGGTTCGGAAGATCTTGTTTTGGCTAAATGCACGGCTTTGAGTTGTAAAAGTTGTTAAAATTATTGCTTTTCTTTAGCCCTTCCACTTTCTCTGTGCTTCTTTCTTCCAGCTCACCACTTACTATTTCCTGAGGAAAGACTAGTCCCAGCRTTTTAAACCAGACAGTGCCATGCAGAGATTGTCCTGAGCTGGCATGTAAGTAGCAGTTTGTCAACCTTATCTAACTAGCAACAGCCTATTATTAATGTAGCTGGAGAGCCATTTTGTTGTTTATTGGAGACAAAAACTCCCATCTGATGTCCTTGGGTCATTTTATGTAAATAAATGTTGCATGCTAGTGGCAGATAAAAATAATTGTGTCTAGTTAAAGAAATTTAAGCAGGAGTTTTGCACTTTTATGAGTTCACTCTTTCTTCTTAGAAGCAAAGTCGGACTTGTGTTTGTGAGTTCCGTTCAACCAATCTAATCAAGGTKTATTTACAATTATAAATTTTTCTGCATGGCAGCAACATCTAGGTGTTCTTTATTACCCTTGCCTGGTACTTCCGTGCAGACAGCCTGGTGAATGGCAGCAGAGAGGCCAGCACTGATGTGGCACGTGTAGAGAGAACCACAGCTCCTGGCTGGTGCAGCTCAGATACACAGAGATTGCTGTGGTTACGGTATATTCCGCTATGGTTGACAGGAGGGCAGATCTGCGCAGCAGCGTTGGGGCGAAGGCGAGCTGCAGTGCAAAGTGCATTTGTGATTCCAGCTCTCATCCAGGACGGTAGCATTTGGCTCCAGCGTTCCCCAAGCCAGCGCTGCGATGCGGTCGGAGGCTCCGTAGCCGTGCCAGTGCAGCCCCTCTGCAAGCCCACTCAGCACTGATGTGAAGCGGGTTCGTTAGTTTGGTAGGGAGCTGTGCCCGCATTTTACCCTCAGCTTTGTACTGGGCATGCAGAGATACCTGCTGATGTTGACTTTAGCTTGTGCCATTTCCAGATCACATTTTAATAGTGGAGGGATGTGCTGGTGCATTTACTTCACTGAGGTTAACTTCTGTGTTTTCAAGGAGTCTGGCTATTTYGTATCTCAGGAATACAGACCTCCCCACACTTCTGCTGCTGAAGATAAAAGCAACATGGACTTACAGTGAAACACGTTTGAAAAACAGGTAGAAGGTTGTGATCTGGCCAGCTAGCAGAGGTTTTTAGGACTCCGTAATGGTAATGTTCTCCACAGCAATATCAGTGAAAACCAAGTTTGTCTGGCAAAGGGAAGTGCWGCTTGTAAAACTGCTGGTTTCTGACTGACTTGTACATGTAATTTTTGAGTATGTCAAGAAGCAGCAAAAGAGCCATCTAGAGCTGCCTGGCGTGTTGCTGTCCCCCTCTTTAGTCTGTTGTGGCTCACACACACTTTTTCCTCACCTCCTGGCCCTCTCACAGCCTTTCTCCCACCTATCCTGCAGCAGTGAAGCGGAACCATCAGTGTATTTCTGAAACCTCTTACAGTGGGAACTCCAGAAAGTCCCTGAAAGCAGAGTTTGCTTCTGCTGGAGAGCTGTTCCTTTTCGCTTAGGAGCAGTGGAGTGACAGAACATTCTGAGTTTTTACCAGGAACTCTCTCTGAAATAAGAAAGATAAATTCAAACAAAGCAATTTCTGAGTTCAAGGCAGGAAGATTGAGCTGTAGATGAAAAGTACTGAATATATTTCGGTCCCGTGTGCGGAAAGCCCAGCAAACTCATTGCCTAAATTTGCAACTTGAGCATGGAGAAGACGGGCATAATTTTCCTTCTATTTTTTCCTGAAGCTGGGTAAGTTGAGGAGGCAGATACATGGTTTTGTTAATGTTTAGGTGTTGGTTTTGCTTGTACAGCTAAGCTGATGCAAGGGTGGCATTTCCTGAATTCCTGAATTATGGCAAGAACTGCCAAAACCACACAAACCATGAGGAAAGCAAATTAAGGGTTTTGCAGTTGGGCATCTGGGCGAGGGGAAATAATTAGGTATCAAAGCAGTGAATAAAATCCAGGAAATAGAGGTCCTAGCCCTTTTTTGTAACCACTGCCACTAGGCAAGAATATGGCCCAGGGGCTCTGATCTGATTTACTCCAATAATTTCTTAACACCGTGAAGAGACTCCTGGACTCCTCATCTCCAATGTTAACTGTAGCAGCAATGGATAGAGAAAGAAGGGCCATTATAAAATCAGACTGTGATTTACAGTTCAGATATCCCAAACTTTTTAAGTGTCTAAACTTCCACCAACTTCAGTGATAATTTAGACCTTTGAACAGGGGATAGGCACCAACATACCTCTACAGATCGGGCATTTACAGTTCAGTGCTCATTCACATGTAGCACCCTGTGAGAAGAAGACAGGTGTATGTGAACGCCCAGAAGGACAATGGCAGCAAAAAGCAGGGTGCTGAGAAACCCTAAATTATTCTGGAGAAATTCTACCTTTCTAGGAGGCCCATCCTCCTGACTCCATGTACAGAAGATGAAGTTTTATCATGAAAGCTCAACCACCCTCTCCTTTTCCCCAGGCTTCCTGGAGATTTTCTGGTTGTTTTTCTCCCGTAGTACAATCAGGCCCAAGTGACATGAAAAGTGCACGGAAAGCCTCTGATGAGAGTCAAATGGTTGACCTGTCAGGTGTGATTAACCAATATGGTTAAACACCTTACTGCAAAGACCTGCAGGATGTGAATGAAATTTTAAAAAGCCATTCCCTTTCCAGTCACGCCATATCGGTAAATTATAATTTCAGTAAATTAAGCAGAATACTGATGAAGAATTCAATGTGGTGGAATCTGGCGATTCTGACAGCCCAGCAAACTCTACAATGACCCTTTAAAAACTTTTCCTTTTGACATCATGCTGCAGCTGTGCAGTGTGGCCACATCTATCCTACTGTATGCTGTACAGTGGAAGTTGATGAGTGTGATTATTTGAGAACGATTTAATTTTGATTGCAATAAAGGCAGATTTACTTGGCATTATTTTTCTCTTGTGGAAATCCCTCTTTGTAGAAGAGGAAGTTCACCAATTRCATTGAAATTGCAGGCTGCTTTCTGGTCTTGTGTTAGCTGTGGGGCTTGTGACAAGATGAGCTGTGAGCAAGCAGCCTATACTGGGTGCTGTGAGTGGCACGATCGAGAGCCACATCACTAATAGCAGAGAAAGGCTCTCAAGCTGTCATGTACAAATCTTGTTATAATGAGAAGAGCATTAGTAATAGAAGCTGAAATTTTCAAGCTGCCTAAGGGATTTAGATGCTCAGTTCCCATTAAATTTAATGGGATGCATGCCTTTAAATCCCCCCTGCATTGAATTTTTACTAGATGTTCTTCTTCCGTGGTAGGAGAGGGGTACAGGAGAAAAAAGAGAGGGGTGGAGAGAATCAGTTAGGAGGAGGGGTTGTTCCTGGSACTGGAGACTAGAAGACTGGGTGTTATAGAATAGAGTATGAAAAGGGCATCAGAGTGAAACACTGATTAGCGTTTGCTTCTCATACTCAGGTAATTGAGGTCTGAACTTCACTCCAGCCTGCTTTGTGAGGTGGATGGGAACCTAATGCTATTTGTGCTTTGAGACTTCTGTTTCTGGACTGCAGACCTACTTGCAGTCATTTTAAAATGAAAATTAGGTAGGAGACATGGGTGAGATAACAGTGGTCTTTGGAGATACATAGGAAAGGATGAAAAGGAGGCTGTGAATTGAGAGAACCTCATGTTGCACCAGTTTGCTTCTCTAATTAGGTCTGGTTACATACTTCTTCAATCAGATTTATCTGTATTTAAATCGAGTGCATTTTTTTAAATGTCAAAAATAATAAGGATCACCATCTTCCTTTGACAACAATGGATCCTAGCTTTCCTTTGAAGCTACCAGCTCCTAATCTCAGCTCCAGCCTACCTAAGGTTAGGCCCCAAAACTGAGGGAAAGTCAGCTGACATTCTCTCCATAGATTAGGAAAAGAGAGAGGTGAAGTATCGCTGGTTCAGCTCTTGGCCCTGTGGGGAGGGAGGAGACTTGCCTTGTTTAAACTACTTCACCCACCTATACACTAGGCATTAGTCTTTAGCTCTGCCTAAGCTTCCTCCATAGAAAGGCAGAGACTTCCAATAGGAAATTCTTCTATCTGATGTTATGTATGTATAAGAGAGATGGCCTGATAAGGGGCTACAGGAGYTACACTCCTAGTTCAAATGAATACTGAGAATAGGATGAACCTGGGCTGAAACATCCATTTAAGACTGAAACCTGCTGGTATTCAGCTGTACCTGGTATTATCATAGTGCTCATTATCATTTATCACTTGCTCATAATTATGGCTTCCCTCATGCCTATATTGATCTTTTCCTTTGACCTTAAGTCACCAGACCTTAAGGTTACCTTAAGTACCAGAACCCCAGGTTAAGGACATGACCTGAGAATGTGAATGTGAATTATTTCCATGCCTCAGTTTTCCATCTTTAAAAATAAATCTTGAGAGAGATAAAATGCTCTCTCCACCCTGTGTTTGCCCTGGCTGTTCAGCATGTGAGTGATGTGGAGGTGGTAGGAGGGATTCCAGGCAGTCTGCTGCAATATGGCATCTGGAGACTCAAACTTGGAGGGGTTCCCAGGAAGGGAATATAACATTTGGCAAGGAAAGAAGGARCTTAGATGAGAGAGGGCTCTGAGGTTTCCCCCTCTTCTATTCCCATTCTGTTGCTTATTTCTGAATATTTGTTTTATTCTCTAGCCATATTAGAAGTGTAAATTACACGATGAGCTAATGAGATCATCTGTGTCTGTGCCATTTAGGGAAGATGGAAACATGAAATTTCTTTCTYCTTTCTATCTTTTCTAATTGTTTGCCTGTATTTTGAGACTAAAGATGCTCAGAGTCTGCACAGTTTGCTCAACAGACTCAGAACTAATCTAAGCTGAGGATAGACTAGAATGTTCCTAAGTCATCAAAATCTTTCAATCTTAAGTCATGATAGAGCAACAAACTTTATCTGAATTTTACTGGAAGTTTTTCTTGGAAAATAAGAGTACACAGGGTAAGAACAGATTTGGGGGTGAGAATGCTGAAGGAGAAAATAGGTAAACCAACAGAGAGGCCTTGGTTTAATGTACAATGTAGTTCTTCCAGAAGAAGCCATGAACACATRTGAGTTGGACAGATCCTATGATCCTCTGGCATTTCTCCAATGACTTGATGCATGTTTCTGCTTTTGTGTTTGTATTGCTTGCCTCCTGCTTTTTACCTCAAACATATCTTTTCTTGTGCTGTATGTATGGGGTGAAGTTCCAGTCATAAATCCATGGAAGCCTTGGATTTTTTAGGAATAGGACCTAGATTTTACCCATGAAGAGCTTTAGTTTCTCTAAGTATAATGAGTCACCTCAAAGAAAAAGGTTTTGATAGCCTTGTCCCTGCTCTTTTTGTCCCTAAATTCTTTTGAGCAATGATTGTAGGCAGCACTGGTTAAATGTCCAGCTGGTGTAAATATAGGTGACTTCACTACAGCACTGCTGATTTATTGGGATGTGACCCTATGTTTGCAATTAAGATTATGTCCATAGAACAGATGGGTCAGAGTGATGCATTTGCCTTTATGAGGCACTGAATCAGATTCACTACAATAGATCATTCATATCACAAATTGGTGCTGTGTGATTTCAGATACCGATGGTGCAAGGGAGGAATTACTTGCAGCAGTTRACAAGTTTCAGACTTCAGTACACAAAATTGCTTCTCTTGCTAAGTGTTATTTGCATGGAAGGAAAGCACATCCTTGAGAAATTTTTAATTTCTGTGCTGAAATCGCAATTCTATTTTTGAGTAGTGTTTAACAGATTTTCAGTTAGTAAAAAGCCTTTTCGTGGGAGTGTAGCAACAGTACTTTATTTATAAACAATTTGTACATTTTGGTTGTAAATCCCTGCATAGAGACACTACCATTGCTTTTATCCTCACTCTTTTTAGTTGTCTCAAATGTAAATTATCATAAATACACAAACTTTGATCAGGAAATATTTACTGGATTGCTCAGCTGAGGCAGGGGCATCATTACTTAAGTGCTCTGCAGCTAGAGATCTGCAGAGTAAGGACTAATGTATGAGATGCTTCCATGGGACCATCAAGATGCAAGCATATGCCGTGTTAGTTGCTGCTTGTTAAAGAGCTTTTCTGGTAATAGGAAGATGCTTCTTGTATTTAGACCAGAACTGGCATCTTCTGGATACCTGGGAGCAATGCTTGGTTATCATGCGTCCTCACATCTTTGGGAGTAGAACAGATGGTTATTGGTTCATTCACATCAGTTCCATTAATAGACCTGACTAGAAATGATAAGAGAGTAAGTTCACTTAAAAATAGGCATCTGCAAGATCAAGGCAAAATTATAAATATATAAATATCATTAATAACWTAGATCTTTCTCTCAGCTACACTGCCCAGCAAGCTACCATACCTTTCTCGCTTTCTTAATTTTGCATGATCATACAGATTGCAAAACTGGGGAATGCAGTTTTTAAACTGAGTAACGCTGCTTGTCTCGTTGGCAGTGTTCTAGGGTCCCCTCACACAGTGGGCCCAGGCTATGGCCATTGGACAACGTGGACTTTTTTTTTTTTTTTTTTTTTTTTTTTTTTTTTTGAGTAGGAGAGTGGCAGAACACTCATCTCTTCAGAATAAAAGCATCACTGTGACTTCTGAGCCCTGGGCAAGGAGTTGTTAAGTCAGAAGTAATGTCTGGAAGACGTGGCTCTGCTTCTTGTTCAAGCCCCTAACAAAAAAGCCCTTGCTTTTTGCTGTCTTAATGGTCTTTCCCAACTAACCACATCAAGCTGTAACTCAGACTTCCCCAGAGTAAGAAATAGGAAACTAGGCACAACCTGAATCTGAAAGTGCAGTGAGATTTCTTCCTTCTGCATATGAGTCATTTGAATGCAGAATGTTTAACCTGTGGAAGAAATAATTCAGATTTGAAAACATTAATTGCACCAGGTCAAGGTAACCATTGTGTTTTGCATGGATAATTTCAGAATATTTTCTGCATGTGTTTGTAGCAAGCAAATCACAGGATGCAGTTGTTGCTATAGCAATAATCCTCCTTTAGTGAATAAGATAGGGTAACCCCCAGCAGACAGACCACTATACACCCAGTTGTCACTGCAATGTGGGAATTTAACACAATTTATTTACCAGTGATGTGACAGATATTGATAAACCCAGAATTTTAGGAGTAGATGAATCCCACTGGATCGATACATTTCTGAGAATCCTTCTTGGTCTGAGGTTTGAATAATTAGTGAATCTGAAATTTGCTGGCTATTATTGCATTAACTAAACTGACTAATGAATTTCTTAACTCTGTATATGTATGTGCTATATAATTTAAGTGTATGCAGTATGTTGATTGTATTTTACGTGGAGATGCAGAGCAACCCAGAGGCTTAAGCAGCTTCTGTGTTAGTTCTGCAAACAGGATGAACCAGCTAGAGTAGTGGAAGCAATACAGCTGAACTTTGCCTTAATTCTAACAGGAAAGATTCAGTAAAATATCCTTGAAATATTTCATCTGGATGAGAAAACTTAATGCATAAGAAATGCTATAATAATAACTTTTTCCTGGTGTCAGCTTTGTTTATTGGTTCATACAGGGATTGTGACATGCAGTCCTCGGGGAACAAACATTTTGCTTTTAAATAGTCTGTGGACTGAATTCAGTAGATCAGCTGGGGAGTTCAGCCTGCGTGCAACCGTCCCTGTTTCCGCTGCTTTATTAGAGAATAGGCTGGTCAGCTCCTGTTGAAGTCAGTAGAAAGATGGCCTTGGATCTTTTGGAAGGATCTTTTGAGTTGGGTCCCGTGAATGTAATTGAAGGCTTGATGGTTAAGCCTTAAAAGACAAGACCTGCTTTCTGAATCAGTGGAGTGATTCTGAATTTACACTAACATAARCAGAAGGCGAATTATTCCCTTCTTCTCAACATCAGCATGAAATGGGAAATTACCAGTTCAGTTCACTTTACCTGTGTTGTTTTTCATTTCTTCTCATCTCTTATCTTCTTCAGGTTCTTCACATACTCACAATATGTATGAAAAACAGATCCCTTCAGATAGCTTCTATAGGTAGCATCTAATTTATGGTGATGATGGGCTAGTGGCTGTAGGAGCAACAGAATGAAAGAGAAAGCAGTTGTAAAATTACTGCTTTTTGTGGGCTGCTTGCACTTGTCTGTAAGTATTTATTATCCTAGATGGCAATCTAGCTGATTCTCCTTGATGTAGTCCAGCACTAATAAAGGAATTTTGCAGTATTATTATAGTGATTTTAAATCAATTCACTCAGTGAACGTTGTTGYGCTCCAGAAGTCAATTATAGATATCACTTAAAAAAATAAGATGCCCAAATCCAGACCTATGTTTTCATTGCTATGTAGATAGCAAAATAAAATTACAGTGAGAGAAATGCCCATTAGAAAACTGGAGGCGTTGTGAAGCGAGGGGAGCAGAATGAAAGGTGATGTTTCTGCTGCAAGGTTTTCTGCAGGCTTTGGAGCATAACAGACACTCTGCCACCTGCTTTGCTTTCCCTTCCAGTTCCCAAGTGGCCTTCAGGCAGAAACACTGCATCTAATCATGGCTTTGCTTCCTAGAACAGGTCTTACTAAAGATCATCATGAAAGCATCCAGGAACCAAGTCTGGAGCTCAGGTGAATTAAAAGATACTGCCTGAGGTAATGATGGGTTCATCCTTCAAGGCCAACAAAGCCAGAAGCTGATAAATGTAAGGCACATTGCATCATGTGAGTTAGATGCCTATTTCTTTAATACCATGTTTCATTTCCTAGGTACTAGAGGTCCGTATAATTTTCAGTTCCTTCTACCACCGTGTCCTTCACACAACAGCAGGAGTTTTTCTTGATATTAAATCTCCTGGGAGTGTTAAAAGATTTTTTATGATTGTGGCTGGAAACAACAGCTAGGCTTTTATTCTCAAATTCCTTTCCCACCACTTACACAGAGAAAGGCCTTCAAGCATTTCTAAGAGTAAATCTAGGGTTAATGCAGAGGAGTCCCTAGAAATGAGGACTAGGGGTAATTTTTAAAAGTTCACAGTGCTAGGAGTATGGGAAAATAGCCTCTCTGGAATGGAATCCTGATCAYTGGATCAAAACCACTGTCTAAACCAGGGAATGTATAGAGCAAGTGCTGCCAAGAGATCTGCAAAACAAGCAAAACAGTGCCATTTTTTTCTGCTTAGAAAGGCTCTTCTTTTCAGTAAAATCCTACTTTATCTATAAAAATGTGGTTCTGATGCCTATTAATTTTCGCACCTCTGGGTGGGGGGAGTTGGAAGTTTTGAGGCAGATACTACTGTGCCAACACTATGATAAACAGCCAAGCAACTGCACTCTATCTTTGGCAAAAGATAAGCTGGAGTAGGGAAAGTGATTAAGAGTTGTATTCAAGAGTTATCTAATCAACTTGGAGAACAGGTCAGTGTGTTGTCTTGATGGAACAGTTAAGGTAGAGTTGCAAGTTCAGGCAGATTTGACTTCAACATATTTGCTGTGCAGCCAGTGTATCTCTCTTGATTATTCCCCGTGAAGGTTTATAGGATAATGAAGTGAATACAGAGGAAAAGATAGAACATAAAATATAATTACCTTTTCCTCTAGCTGTCGCCTGCCAGAAGCTGTGCTGTCACACAGGGTATGTCTTSGTTCCTGTCGGTCTGTGTACACTGAACCAGAATAGATGAGCTATAGCACAAACATTTTTTACAGAGAGGAGGAGATGAAGCTTGTTCACAGGCTGTTTTGCTCCCTATCAAATAAGATGATCCCATTTCTGAATCCAGAACATGCTTGTTCTTAGCATGTGACTTTTAAATATCAATTTTGATTCTTTTCACATTTAAAAAATGTGCATGAGTAGGCATGGAGGGGCCAGGAAATGAAGCTGAAGAAGCCCTCCGTGGTTACCAGTCAGCTCAGATCTATCGGGTTCAGCGCAGGAGCTCTGGCGCAGCTGAGAATCGCGCGGACAGCGGTGCCGGCTCTGAGGCGAGGGGAGCGAGAAGGCACCTAACGGAAAAGAGCTAACAGTGTTGAAAGCCACGACGACAATCGTAATGGCAGAATTAAAACGTTTTATACCACTTCCAGGAACTTTGTTCTATTCTCCGTCCACTTTTTAGCCTCCTGTATGTACCACGCTAATAAAAACGTTTCAGTAGCTTTCTTCTGCCTGCACCAAGGTGAAATCATTCAGCCAGTTTTGGGGCAGAATAAGCAAGTAGAGCTGCTGTCACATTTCACTCACTGAAAATCWGCTCGATTATTTAACGCTGATGAAGTTAGGTACAGTGGAGAGGAGAGGAGAATTATTATATATAAATGTTACAATATACACGATTCCCACTTAGAACTGATTTTTCCCTTGTGAGGYAAGGTGTCTTGCTGAAAGAGTGAGAAAGGTATCATTTTGAACCTGGTTCTTCCAAGAGGAATTAAACACTAAAAAAAGCCCAAAATAGGGAACCTTTATCTCAAGGCAGCTATTAATAAATTTTGGAGGAAAATATAGTCTTTCTGTATACCTTACTGACCTCATGAAACAGTCCCTCCCGCAGCTTCCCACGGTAGCATTTGCTACTGAGGCCATCCAGTTCTGTTCYTCTGCATTCAGCCCGTTTGGAGAGTCTACTGCAAGTGGCAGGTTGGAAAGAAGTGGAGGTTACCTCTAGCAGATTTGTCAAATTAGATTTATCTTGATCCCTGTACCTTCTCCAGTAGGCCTTATATTTATAGTAAAATATACACTGCTCATAAGCATTGCTTTTCAAAGCCACTTTGACAGCAAATAATAAATATAAAATAATACACAATACAATATGCAGTTGACTTATATGCCTCCAGTCAATGCAAGCATTATCCAGAATACATAATTGCATTGCAGGCAGCACATCCTTTACCTGTAAATGATATACGCTGATAAAAAATAAATAATAACCCTCCCCCCCGCTAAGTATGCACCACTGGATGCCTTGTCTAAATCTGGCTATGAAGAATGAATGTGAAATTAGCATTCAATTAGAAGTGAAGGAAATGCAGGATATGAATGTAAACTAAAGGACTATATCAATGTCTAAATATGAATGTGACATTTGTATGGCTGCATATATAGTCTCCTCATGCAGCATCGCTCGGAAGGAAGGTCTGCCGCAGGGACAGTAGAGTGTGGTTTTCCACAAGGCAGGACAACTCTAATTTTAAGGTGGTTTTCTCAAGCAAGAGACCTTTCCTTCTCTTTAATTCTCATCCTTTCTTTCCCCTGGGATCAACAGGGATCTGGGAATKCTGCTTTTTTTTCTCCCTGTCCTTTTCATCTATTGTCACTGTGTGAGATTCATATCAAGTGGTTTGCTCTGCACTTTTCCCCTTCCAGATWTTTTCTCTGATTTTCCACAAACTTCAGACCTCAGACGTCTGTCTTGCTTCTTCCCATTCCACAGCCTGAATGCATGTTTTACTAAATCTTCTGAATGTTTTGCAGTATTTGTCATTATATCTTGCTCTTCCTCCCTGGAATATAAAGCAGTATATGTTGAGTGTCATTCCTGCKTTATCTGCAGGCAGGCAGCAGGCAACGAGCATTCGGCCAGGCCACGTGGCCAGTTCATGGCACTTAGGACTGGAAGGCAGCTTTCAACCTTTGTGAGGATCGTTCGTTGCTCTGGCTTTGACCCTCTGTCACCACATAGCTTCTTGCCTCTCTCAGGGGCTGCCAGTGTGCTCAGGAGCACCCTTCGCTGGCACAGCCCTTGCCAACATTGTCACAGAAGGCCATTGGGAACATCTGTCTTCATCTTTGCTTTTTACTTCATACTCTGAAGTATCACTCTGAAAATAAGAGCATGTGTCTACTCACAGCTATGAGGAGGTTTCTTAGAGGTTTTGATCCTGAGGTGACCTCCTTACTGGGCAAGTGTAAGGGAACTGTAGAAATATTTTTGAGCATGGGTCAGTCTGGGGAATATTCAGTTTGGGCAGTGAGGATGGCCCAAAGTTGTGTCCTGACTGATGTGAACCCTGCCCACTAGGCAGAATTAAGGTGGGTGAGACTGAAATCTTTTTTCCTATGGCCTGTCTCTATTCAAGACTGATTGTATATTTTTAGTCAGCATGGATATTGCCAATTATGTTTAAGCAAGAAGGCAAGACATGCAGCTCTCCTAGTTAGATGCACAGTGTTTGGTTCAGGTGTGTCTGATGCCACCCTTGGATTAGATCAGTTTGGGATCTAAGAAAAATGCTCATTTCAGAAAAATTAAACAGTCCTTTACTATCTTCCAAAGCTATCAAGAAAAGTTTGCACATGTTACAGCCGACTTTACCATCTACTTGACCTTAAATCCAAGCACTTATGTGCTACTTCCCAAAATAAGCATCAGTTAAGTTTGGGAGGATGCCTTAAGGGTGTGCAAGCCAAATTGTACCAGTCAGAAAGATGTTGTTTTTAAAATCAGCTTTATGGGTGAATCTTCCCATCTTTGTTAATGTTTAACATATCCCCCTAAGCCTGGATGCTCTTTGAAGCAAGTTACCAGCTTAATTGGGACTCTTTAATAAAATTTAATGCTATGTTTTTGATGAAGAAAGATGAAAAGTTGCCTAGAGGGGAATCTTGAGCACAAGGTATTTAAAGAAACTATTCTTTGAGAATGTCGATCTCTTATCTCATTCTCCACAAATCATTTAATGAAATAACATTAGCATTTCACTTCTAGTTATACTCAGTTCTCCCCCCCACACACACACTTCTGTATTTATGCTTTTTGTCCTTTTCAAGGAAAAAGGCCATAAGAAGGCTCTTAAATAACAAGGTTGTGCTGTTGAACGACAATTAATGTTGTCTTATTCTTTTAAATGGGGAGCACAGTTTTTTCCAGACAATTAGGTAGATAGCTTTCTCTTACATTTATTAATGCTAATCTTAAGTTTAACAGGCTAGGCTTTGCCAGTTACATAATTACTGCAAACTTGGGCATCTGCAGCCAAGCTCCAGATAGAAAGCAGCACTATTGCTGTTCCCCGTAGGCTATAACCTAAAACAGGAGATGGCTTTCTGCTCAGAATGTAGATATTCAGTGCTCTCCCTTTAGATTAAAGAATTATTTGGGTCCTGCTGTCAGTGCYTATGTGTGTCATTGAAGACTCAGCACCAGAGGCTGATGCGGTGTGAATAGGAAGAAGAGGCATTAATTTTGCACTGCAATTTCATTAAAAACCATGGCTGTCCATAAATGGTGAATGACCAGCCTAATATAGAGTGACTCGTGTATTTTGAACTTGAGGAGAGTGGTTTTGGAGTCCTTTACTTGATAGAGTCATTGTCTTGTTTTCCTTGTTGCTACTTCATTTGTTGTTATCTCAGATCCAATTTCTTAAAGGAAGCCCTTTAGTCCAGTTCTTGTGGCATCAGCCTTGGATGGCAAGGAGTGATGACAGCAAATCCGTATGTTTTACTGCAAGTAGGATCAGGAGGAGGAAGAAAGATAGGATAAAGCAACACTGCGGTGAAAGATACATCTCGGAAGATCAGATATTRGGGGCGGGGGTGGGGGGGAGGAGAGAAACAAAACCAGGAACGACGGGAAAAAATTGTGTCCCTCTCTAGGAAAAAAGCTTTTCTCTCTGTGGGCTAGCCAACCGCCCAGCACCACCAGCGTTACCATACAAGGCAAGAATTTCTCTTTTCTGATTCTGTACGTACATATTTGTCCTATCCTTTTGACCAAATGATAGTAGTTATTTAGTTTTAGGTAYATCTTACTCACATATTTACTAGTACTTTTTCTCTGTTCAATTTCCTCTTCAGAGAAAAAAAAAACAACTTTTTTGTAATTTCCTTGGAGCCTGGCTCAGCCACATTTTTCTCTATGACTTTCCCCCCTAGTTTCAAGGCGCTGTTATTTTCTGTAACACTGTAATATGATCTTCATGGTTCCTGTAAGATTCAAGACAGACTAGATTATATTAGAATTTCTTGAGCAATCTCCAGAGCTTTCTCTTACATACAAATCATATAGATCCAGAGGAAACAGAAAGGAAAGAAATGGGTCATGGTGTTCTGTTCCTTCCCCCGCCAACAGTACTAGTTTAACTTCTTCAAAATCAGTGGGAATTGTTATCCTTCAGTACAGAGGAGAATTAATGCACATCCTGTCTGACTAGTGATGCTGAGACTCCTCATCTATCTGCAACTTTATTGATTTTAAGATCAGATTGCAGGACCGGGACATAGCTTTGCATAATGTAATGTTTGTTGACCTTCCCAAAGTGTATATATACACCTATATACAAAAACCTTGGTACTTTTCATATCCACGAGACAGCATGCATCATTGCACCTCAGGAAGCAAACTAGGACACTCAGGCAGAGAGGGAAAGACTTGTATGCATTCAGATCTAAAGCTCTTTAATATCTTTCTGTCAGTTATAAGCTATCTGTAACTGTGATTCATTCAACATGTGACTCAATAAACTGCAATATCAAGCCAAGCTTCTTCCATTCTGCCAGATCTTAATGCATGAAAAGATCTGAGCACTTTTTGGCAGGACTGACTTGGTAATCTTCCTGGTCCTGTCCCCAAAGAAATGCTGCATGTCCATCCCAGCCCTCCCCAGATGCCTGCTCCAGGAAGGACTCTTCGACTAAGTAGGAAGCCATTCAAGTAATTAATTGACAAAACAAGCACAATTCATCAAAGCCACTCTTTTGCTTCCTAATGAGGACTCATGGCAACTATGCTGATTTTTTTTTCCTTTTAAATTTACCAAGGTTATGATTTAATTGTCATGAACACCCAAAAGAAAAAAAACTCCCCCAAACTCAAACTGACAGAAAATTCTGGGGTTTCTATAGCTACTGTGTAGTAATGATTCATGCATTTGCAACTGGGATAATAATAGTCTAATACCTTGATCATATTGCWTTGTACATAATTTTACATAATTGTTCATAAGGGCTACAATTATTGAGAATGTGAAGTGTAAAACTGCAGGAAGAGAGGGAAAAAAATCCAACACAAACTAACATGCTTAGCCTGATTTTCTGTACTAATTCCCACTAGGAAACACATATTTTAACCTAGCATTGTTTTAGTGTTTTTATACCACAGCACTGCCACAAATGAAACAATATCAATAACACAATGATTATCATCCCAAGTGCCAAATTAATGGGCATTTTAAAGTATGATAGCATGATCATGGAGCTATTCTGACTTTCTGAAGTRTTTCTAGCAAACTGTGTGTGCTAGCACTTGAAAATACAGATCTTCTTCACCTGTTTGGTCATTAAACTTTTAATTTTCCGGTGTCTGCCATATTAAACAGCATTCTAGCTGTCCGTGTCATGAGGAGTACGCCAGGTTTGTATTATTTTTACCGTTTTCTCATAGCTCTAATTGTTCCCCAGTGCTCCTGAGGGAAAGTGATGTTCAGCTGAGAGAACGAGAGGAAAAAACACTGATTTGAAAAATAAAAGCAGGACTGATAAAGGAAAAGATGGAACAGTCTTTCAGCTTGGAAGGTGTGTGTTTTCGYACAAGATTCATCCCTGTGGCCGCCTTTACTGTGTGATGGTTTGCACACAAGCACGTGCACACACTCCCCGTGATCATCTGCTCCAGCTCCTTTTCAACAGATGAGAGATTGTTATTGCTGGTTGGGAGGTGCCTGAAGACTGTAASCATGGAGGCATGTAGGTCAGTAATAGTATCCAGCTTACTATTTTTGCTTCACCAAGAGCAAAATTCTCTCTCAAAATAGCCTTGCTAAGAAAGCTTTCAGAAGTGGCAAACATCATGAATGAAAATTATCTGTGTGCCAATGGTGTGGCAAGAAGCTGAGGATAGAGAGAGATGGGCTTCAGTGATGGACTTGGGAAAGATCTGTCTCCCGCTGCCTTCCCTGTGGTCTGAGCGAGCTGCACAGCCGTTTCAGTGCAAAGTTCAGTGTTTGAGCTAAAGCTGTGGCTGACGATGGGCTCACATTAATATGCCWGCCTTTACACTGAAGCCATTGAAATGCAAGCACACGTTTACCTCTAATTGTTCTGGGGAGAGTGGACCACTGGGAGCACTAACTTTTTAAATTGCCTCTGCTAGATTCCTCAGAGCTTGTTTGCCAGAGCCGTCATCACCATTTAAAGTTGTGAAAAGCCCAGTCCTCTAGACTGAGGTGGAAGTAGGTCTTGGACATGGCATTCAGTTCATGCCAAAGAAAGAATTTTGCCCAGAAAGGTGCAGTGGTATGAAATGTGTTAAGTGCACGCAAACTGAGCGTCAGAAGAGTTTCCATTTGGAAGGAACAATGTAAGGCAGCAGCAAAAAAAGGAAAAGTTAGAAGATGGACTTCCTGGTGCATACAAACCTACTCTTTTGCCTTACTAGCCTGCTAGAAAGGTCCTTAAATGTGATCAGTCTATTCTAGTTGAGGAAAACCCCTAGCCTTGTTGTTGGGCAGAACACAACAGAGTTTTCTGTACCCAGATAAATTTGTTTCTGAGGTGCCAGGAAAACATCATCTTCTCTGCACCTCTTCTTCTGTGAGATCATGAACAGAGGAGACTAGATGCTGTGAGTACTGAGTCTTCACTGGAAAATATTTTCACAAGCGTTTACTGAGGCCTGTCATTACACTTCTGTTTTCCATTGGCTCCTGCACTAACTGGAGGAGAGAAGATTAATAAATTCTACTGTCAGAACAGAAGGATCAGCACAGTAATCAARTCTGCATGTATGTTTGAGCAAGGACCTAATTTTCAGAATATCTTGACTTTAAAATCCTTCAGGATAGATTAAAACAAAATTTGCTCAATCCAATATCTTCAGGAGTCTGAACAATCATTAAAGCAAAGGCATCCAGTGGCAGTTCTCCAAATCATCTGTTATTTTGAAGTTAACCAATTTCCTCTTTTCCTATTTTCCCAGGTCTCAAAGGCAAACATTAAAGTAGTGCCAGCACAACAGTTGAACTTCTCAGGACCTGCCATTCTGGCAGATCAAAAATAGATTTCTGTGCCCCTCTTAAGTCAGTCTTTGATCTATGGAGACTGACATGCAGAAGCTTGTATTAGCTTGTTCAGACAATATGTAAAAATCAAAACAGCCTGTGTGTAATGGTCAGTATGATCAGTGCTGTCTCCTGTAGYACTCAGTGTTGCCCCTCAGCCAGGCTGAATTTACAAACTGATTATGTTAGTTAGGGGTAAGATCTGCAGGTCTTTTCTCAGGAGTTGTGGTGGGCTKGGATGGATATAGGAGGGTGAAGCTCAGAGAAGATCTGGAGCTTCCAGCAGAAGAGACCACAAGGGGATCTGCATTCAGCTTTCCTCTGTGTTTTCCTCCGAGAGTTATTCTTCACCTCTCCTGTCCACATGRTTGCTGACACATGGTGTTTTCCATTCGAATGACAGCTGCATTTGTCTGCACAGAAGTCCTTCATGCTCTATCAGATGGTAGTTAAGGAATGAACAAAACTCCCTCATCCCTATCTAATGTGGGACATTTTTTGCAAGTCCCCTTTGCATACATTGACTGTAAATAGGGTCATGAAACACAAGTTATTCCTGAGCACCCTAACACTTCTCCATGATGCAAGAGGGTTCCCAAAAGTGATTCTAGGTCAGATTGAAGACAACAGTATTCTATGCATGTAGCAAAAGTATATGATTCTTCCCTCTGTGAGATTAAGCAACTGTTTTATTCAGTGCAAGCTACCAGAAAGACAATTCCCAATTTATAAAATGCTACATTTAATGTATTAATTTGATTGTGTGGTCTGCAGCACTTGTTGGCTGTCCTTGTACCCTGGGATTTTATCTTGCACGTGAAAACACATCAAGGAGTGAACACCACCTTTCCCCTCCTCCTGCTCTCAGCCACTTGGATATCTTGCAGGACTAGATATAGAGTACATTTGCATGAATACTTGATGGGGCTGTAAATTTTCCTATTAGCCGTATGTGTAGTTTGAGACACTATATTGTACTTTTAGTTACATGTAAAGTTCTTCTGAAGCAAAAAGACAAAGATAACGTTCTTTGTCGTCATTCTCGGTTGTTTCAAAATTGCTACCCACAGCAGAGCATCATCAGTCATTAGAGTCACATATAGGAGCATTATATTCACTTTGCAGTCTCCCAGCTCCATCGCCAAGGACATCACAGTCRCAATGAGACATAATCAGTGCGCTGTTGCCAATTTGAGACATTGTAATTTAGCAAAAATTTCCTGTGTTCAGAGTCATCTGAAGTTGGAGTAGCTGCACTGAATTTCTCTGCATTCGTTTTATCGAGTTCCATGTGAATGGCATGGAGGGAGAAATAAGGCATGAGGACCCTCTTTAGCATGCCACTGTTATGCCTATGAATTGCAGAGCACCTGTGCTGCATAATATAAGGCCTGACTGATACAACAAGGGACAGCAGGAGACAGCTGAGGAAAAGCCTCAACCTTGAACGACCTTGCTGCTACAAATTTATAAGTTATTGGTCTCCCTATATTAACAATTATGCTAAAAAGATACTACACAAAAATATTCTTTTTGCATAGAAGTTTCAGAAATAAGCTTCAGATGACATGAATGTGAGGCCGTTGATCTGATTTCTCAGGTTGTTCTGGATGGGATTTAGCAGGTCTGATCTTTGTTCTTGATACTGGTAACAGTTCATTAGGTGACATCAGGCAAACCACATCCCTGTTATGCCTTACTTTTCCTGGGCTCCTTTTCTCTTGTATTTACTAAGTGCTTGAAGAGCTAAGGAGGGTTTTAAATTCTCTGTTAAGAGCTGAGTGGTATTTTACCACTAAAAACATGACAGAGTTTCACTAATATTGTAACTTTTGCCAGTATTTTGTAACCTACAATCCTTAAGAACTGAATTTTGCTCTGAAAAATTCTACAGATACTGGGGATCAAAAAATTCCCTATCCTGGCTACCAGGAAATTCTTTAAATTATTACAATCTGGAAATGGAGCCATTCCCAGAATCTTGCCTTTCTGTTCAGGAGAGAGACAACTGCCCACTTTGACAAAAACAGTGCTTACAGTGGTCCCCATCCAGGGTGCATCATTATCATTTTTGATTATCAACACTTTGACTTTATTTACCCTCTGTGAAATGCATTTGACCATGCATTTAATGTATGCAATTTACTTTGGGGTCCTTTGAATACTTGAACACGAAGGGATATAAACATAAATGCAGACAGATTTATTGCAGTCTAATTTAATAAAAATGTCAACAAATAAATGCATGTTTGGCAGGAGAATAAATATCATACAGGAACGAAGCAGACAGTGGAGTAGATTGTAAGAAATTAACATTAAATATTTCAGTTTGACAGTGACTATAAAACAGAATTGTGCTTTGTAGACTTTGGCAATGATTTAACAGAGGTGTGCTTCCAGGGCACGCAGAATCTGCTTGCACAAGCCAGATGTGGGGAAATGGGTTCAGGGTGGGACAACACCGCTACAGATGGCAATGGTTTGTGATCTGTTGCTTGCATCTGTAAACTGACACTTAACGTAACTGGAGTGAGACGCTGCATTGATTGGTTTTGGGGAGCAGGCCTGCCAGTGTGTGTATAAGCACGTTGCTTAGTAGCAGCATGCCAGCTCCCCCCAGCCAGCTTGCTCCTTCTGTAAATTACTTGGACTTGTTCGGCCCCCATGACTCTAGCTTCATGGTCTTTCATGTATTTATCCTTCAAGGGAGAGGCAAGGAATAGACAGAATCTGTAAYTTACACCCAGGCTGGCTAGGCCTTAGCTTAGTGAGCGATTTGCCTAGGGTAAAATGGGAAGAAAAAGCTAAATTGATTCTCTTAGTATCCCACATTTTAACATCTCTTGCATTTTAAAAATTTTGTCCTCCACCGTCCCTTCCTTACGTCTGCTTGTGCTCCCTTGTTTCCTGTGCTCTCGTGACTGTTTTGGAAATATGCAACACGTCCTGCACGTTCCAGGCCCTGTAGTGAGCGATTTGACTTGGTGAGCTTTGAGCTAAGCCTAACCTGAATGGCCCCTGAAGTGGTTCAGCTGTGGGGCCTACTTCCACATCAGTCAGCCTTTAAGAGGGTCGCACAAGGAGAATCTGAGGACTCCCATGGGTTTCAGAAAGCAGATCCATAGCGCAGCAGCTGTCTGGGMTGCTAATGGACTCTTTTAGTGCTCTCCATTGATTTCAGTGAAAGCAAGCRTGCTACAGCACTGTTCCTAAATAAAGCATAAGGCATTTTTTACTCTAGTAGTGAAATAGCTGTTCAGGTCTCTCACAATATTTGTTTTCAGTATTTTTTGTGATATTCCCTCTTTCCTTCATCTTTTGGGCTTCAGTGTCTCACAAGGTTCCTAGGCAATTACTGTGCTATGGTTGCCACAAGCATTGTGCTCTCCTCTTTAACGCAGAAATGCACTCAAGCCCTGGAAG
The DNA here is from genome assembly GCF_003343005.1 of Rhea americana. NCBI lineage: Eukaryota > Metazoa > Chordata > Aves > Rheiformes > Rheidae > Rhea > Rhea americana. Next base: position 3,760,148 of record NW_028186657.1, read on the forward strand.
AGGTTTTGTATTAATGGCACAGTCGAGCTATGGTGCTTATTCCACCTCAAGCATTGCATAGAGGTTTTTAGAACATACTTGTTCATCTTAATACCCCYGCTGAGTTTCTGAAATGCTTATTCTAGCCTATATATTTCTTAATATTTCAGCACAAATCTAATACAATGCTTTCACTGAGGGTGTAGAATCCTTACTCACTATATCAGAGACCTTATCTCAATGTGTGTACACAGAAATTAGAGGTAAACAGTTTCCATTGGGATGAAAATGTAATGGCTAATGGGAAAGAGCATGTGGAAGCAGAATTTGCCTTACCAAAGGGGAATAAAAGTTTAAAGATTTCTATAAAGACAAATTTGGGGGGGGGTGACTGGAAACTTTTGGTCCTAAAATTCTGGAAGAATTGATGTGTGAAATTGCAAATCTGGTCGTAAGGTTTTTTAATAAATCTATTAGCTCGAGGGTGGCACAGTGTGACTGCAGGATAGCAAATACGGTATCTGTGTTTAAAAAAAGGGAAAGAAATGGGGAACCAGCATTTTCAGGTCCTGTAGTCTGATCTCAGTGCTGCAGGATCAGATCTACTGCAGATTTATGGGGGCTTCAATCCCCCACAACAGGAGTGGAGAGTGCTTCTCTGTTACTTGATGTAGATCCATGGCTGCGCATTCCTCTTCTTCACCACCCCTGTTTGGGTCGTGGCTAGTCACATGTAAAGCTTTAGAACWAATTTGAAGGAAGAATAGTTTAGAAGATAAGGGCATTAATGGAGAATGGAGCAAAACACAACAGGAAAAAGTAGATTGCACCAGACAAGTGTGATAAATATTACTAATAGCAAGTCTTCTAAATAACGAAAGGCTTCATAGCTAATCATTCTCGGCTTCAGTAAAGTGCTGTATGCTTTGCAGAGGAGTTTATTAGAAAAACTATAAATTTGATAGGGAACAGGCTAGCATGGAAATGACATGTSAGGCTGAGCTTTGCAACCACATTTGTCAATATTTTCATTAATGATCATGGTCCAAAATCATTGTGCCGACCGCTCTGATGGACATGTGAAAAAGACAAACAGATTCTTAGGCTATGTCAGGAAACATATCTGGAATACAGATAGGGAGCCGTTAATGTCCTTGCGTGATATATCTTTTGTGAAATATCTATGCTCAAAAAATGTGATTTAAAACAGGGTCACATACAGACAAGGGATATTATGAAGATAGGGAAAATGGAGAGTCTGATTTACAAGAGAAGGCTAAAAGAGCATGGCTCATTTATTATAGCAAAATGAAGGCTTGGCAGGGATATGCTTACTGTCTGTAGAGACATCAGGGAGAAAAAAAGGATTATTTACACTGGAGAAAAGTGTTATCATAAGAACAAATGACCGTGAATAATCTCACATTAGAAATGAAGAAAAGTTTTGTACTCATTAGGACAAGGGGGGCTGTGGAGCAGTTTTTTGGTAAGAATGGCAATGAGCACAGAACTTCAGCTACTTTAAGCCATAGCTCAGCAAGTTTATGAGGAGATTATATGATGCAGGGTATGTGATAGCAGGGACTGGGCTCAGTGACCCCAGGGATGACTCCTAGTCTATGTAAAGACTCTGTAACTCCATTGCAAAGTCCTCATTAAACTTCCTCTGTATTTCTTTTTCCTTATCTTCCTTTAAAAAGGATTATCCTGTAACAAACAGGGTGGTGCCATCTGCCACAGTCTCTGGCAGAGAAGGGAGGAATTGCTGTTTCATGTTAGTTAGCYGTATTGAGCAGAGAGAGGAAAGGATTTGGGGATGCTTCCATCTGGCATTGGGGCTGATTGAAGGTGAGAGCTGATCTCTTGAAATTCAGTGATAAATGATGGATAAGGCAGATATAAGTTGTGAAGCGCCTTGAAAATACAGACCAAGCAGCTTAAGTCTGATGTGCTGGTTGAAGGAAAGAGGGGAGGGGTATGTAGAGGGGAGAGGCATAGTCTGAAGTGAAGCTAAAAATGTCATCTTTGCAGTGACATTCTCTCAGGATACAAATAGGACAAAATGGCAGTTTTCTGTGTTAGAGAGAAGAAAATTGGAGCTTATCTGTGGTGTGAAATGATGAGAGCCTTGGTGAGACATACAACTGTTAAGGAGAAGAATGACTCTGTTTTAGTAGAGGGAATTGGTGAGATGATACATTGMTGTAGTAAGAGTATACAGGGAAAGAGGGCAGATCAAAGATGATGCCCAGGTTGCAAACCTATGAGAAACTGAAACATTTCTCCAAGGCATTGGTCTGCTTCCAGCACTGACTGTGCTGCTTCTGTTCAAATGGGCCAGATTAAGGGGAAAAAAACAAAACAAAACAAAAAAAACTAGCTTTTACTAGCTTTTAATCTATTTAAAGTACACCTAGTGCAGCCTCAGCCCCCTSCATCCCAGAAGGGAGAGTCCCTAGGAGTCTGTGCTGTCTCCTGGGAATCTGCTGACAGACCCTGTCCTCCTTCACTGGGAAGGAAGAACGGGGTCCTCAATATGCTGAGAGTCAAGAGGAATTAAATAAAGGTGGAAGGGTAGGGGAAAAATCTGAGTCTATTTGCCTTTTGATTTTGCTCTCTAGGAAGTCACATTTTCAGGCTTTTCTCTCCAGCCAGGAGGGTCAGGGACATGTTTCAGTGAAAGCTGAGAATCCCAAATAATTACTTAAAAAGCAGTTCTCAAACAGATGTTTGCAAGCGCAGCCACCAGGGTCAATGGCAGTCACAGGTCTGATTGATCAGAAGAACGAGTAACACATTTTCACACTGTGTCATGGTGATGCAGTCCATGGTGATGCTGGAGCTTTAGGAACCCAATCAGGTGTCACAAAGATTGTATTTGAGTTGTGACAGTGGTGTCAAATCTACTGGGCAGCTTTATTTGAACTCTTTTTCTCACTGCTGTGCATTTCCTCATATCTCTCTCCTGAGCATCTGTCCAAGTGCACCTTTCCTATGATAATGCACTGTCTGCATCAAGTCACCTCCTCTTCTGTCCTTTCTCAGAAGTAAGAGGCCAGAGCAGCTAGTGATATGGTTCTGAATTATCAAAATCCTGACTTCAGTATTCACAAGTCTCTGACATAAAGTCCTCTTGTCTTCCCTGGTTGGGACTATAAGACTTGGRTTTTATAAAACAGTTGAAATGAAAATGCTTATCGATACTTACCCACATCCTGTTGTCTTTCTAGTGTTTGTGCTTTATTTTAGAGTTTGTCTACATACTGCTGATTGAAAATTAAGGATATGGTAAAGTGGATGATTCGAATGGAACTGAAAAGCTTTGTGCGGATAGGCTCAGTCAGGCCTTCATTAATTTAACTTAAATCATTTGAAGCTACTTTGATTCTGAATAAGTCCACAGAGGATTTTTGGATTAATTTTCCCAAGTATCTCCACCTAAGCAAGACCTAAAATAATCAGCAGCATACACAGTGAATGATAGTGCCTTCATGCCTTCAATAAATGAGCTCTTCTACGGTTGAAGGATACTTCTAGGGAGCTGAAAGACTGAAGAGGATGAAGTAGCAAATGCTGGTTACGTGGGGGTGGTTATTGTCATCCTCAGCCTTTTCCACTCTTTTAGAGAAGGCTCCCTCTGAGCTGCCAGAACCTCAGGCTTGAAAAGAGGCAGTGATGATAAATCAAAAACTCTAGAACATGACTTGTAACCCATTTCAGTTTCTGAGTTTTGGATACCTGATTTCTTTAGTATTTGACAATCCAGTTGTCTTAGTTTTCCCAGTTCTGAAATGGGGTTACCAATACTGATCTCCTCGGTAAGGTGTTTTGATACCAGGCACTAGACTCAAGGGTCTGTTATCACCACTCCTAGTAATTCCATCWCTGTTACCATTTCATGGTATACTTTATTGAAGTAACAGCCTGTTAGTATTATTTTGATGACTGTATGGATGATCTTTCAAGGCAGCAAACCATTAAAAGTTCCAGACAAATTACAGTCCTAATTTATGAATAAATACCACCAGTAATAAATAGGAGATTAAAATGAAGGAATAGTAGAGCAAGATTTTACATAAAGAGCTGTAACCTCAGCTTGCTATTCTCCTCAGCCATTGGTACCCCTCTACATGCAMAAAACATTGGTTTGCATATAAATGACAAGTGCAAATGACTTCTGTTTCTGATGTTGTCCATCCACTACTTTCACAAGCTTAAAAAAAAATCCCTCTATAAAAAGCGTCCAGTTCACTCAGACTGCAGAGATTACTGGTTGCCCAATAAATATGCACAGGTTTTCTCTGTAGTGCAGCTTTGCTTTGGGCTTTGCTAGAACTACTATAACTCTCCAGATGGCTTTCTACTGGTGCCTGAGGAACCAGCACAGCTCTTCTCTCTTGGGCAGTAACATGCAAGACCAAGTATATGTTAAGACTGATGTCAAAATAGCTAATACAGATGCTGTGTTTCTGATCTAAGAAATGCTGTAATATGCTTTACTTCCCAGTAGAGTCAGTGTGATAATAACCCTTCCTGCCCAGACACTGGTGAATGTTTCATGAARTCAGAAGTACAAAGTTGACTTTTCCAGCAGAGACTGGAAAGATGATGGGGCTCTGTGGTGAGGGACAGCTATTTATTCAGTACAGCAGCCTAGCCAAAAAACCTTAATCCAAACAATCCAAAGCAAAAAAACTCTAACCCAAACAAGGTAGCAATTGCTGAAATCTGCAAGAAATAAAAGAATATATGATTAGTGTGTGGAACACGTTGTTGCATGATGTTTAGATACTATACTGAGGGCAAACTGTCCTCAGGGGCAGCTATCCTCCTGGGTGCCCCCAAGCAGTCTTCTTCCCTCCCATGAGGCAGGCTGCTCAGCAGGTCTTTGCATCTGTTGAAAGGACAGGTTTAATTTAAAGTGCTTATGATTGTAGTCACTATTATTTTCTTTACCTCTTTTTTGTTTGTGAGCTTTAGAAGTCAAACACAAAATGTGCCTGCTATGCCATCCTCATTCCCTACTGACTTGGTTCCCCCGTTCACAGCTAAAATAAGAAAGGCTGGTTTGCTTAATAGAGAGGGTCTTACACAGTCACACCTCTTTGTTTGCCAACATAATCGATGAGAAGACAGCTTGGGGAATAGTCTCTCTTAATTGCTCTTACAGAAGCTGCAAGGGACTCTGTGTAGGGTCTGGCTAAATTGGGCCTATTGTGGATTTTTGAAAAGCCTTAGTAACAGAGAAGTACATCCAAAAAAAAAAAAAGAAAGAAAAAGAAAAGAAAGTTACATAACTGGCAAAGTAACCTTCATCTCAGCACTCAGCATCCATTTCTGTCTACAAAAAGCTTCTTCGCACTGGGGAAATAATGTAGCAGAGACATTGCTACCCCATCCACTCAGATTTCTGGTGGACTTCTAATCAACTGGAAAGCTCAGCCTTTAATAAAGCATATGTATAGTGGTAAAAGCTTCCTTTCTAATGAGAACTAGGGTGCAGAAATAACTGTTTTTTGAAGGAAAGCAGACTAGCCAGTCTGTAACCCTCTTAATTCTAAATCAAATGTTGGCTGTGACATCTCAATCCTTAACAGTCCAGATGAAGTCAGCAGAGCTGCTTATTAGAGCATTGGTTAAGTTTTTTTTTTTGGTATAAACCCCTGAAATGAAGGGCAGGTCTGCTCTGTCTGCTGTGACAGTGAAAAGACCTCAGATTCCTGGCTAAAACTTTTATGTGAAAGGAAGAGAGAAGRTCTTCTCAGGAAAGATTCCCTTGGCCATGGAGTGCTCCTTCACAAGAGGATGATCCTTTGCCATCTCCATATAACAGTGAGCACACTTGCCCTGTAGGACAGCAGGTTAAAGCCTGAGAACTGGACGGGACAACCTAGMAGGCACTCTAATTTTAATGATGCTATTAATTAATTCTTTGAGTCTGTGGGGATGAAAATCACTTTCAAGTCTCGCTTTTCAGCAATATGTTTTAGTTCTGCAAAATGGTAATGTGTAATAGGTAGGATTCCAACATACTGTTGATAAATATTCCTAGTCTGGAGTGGAAAGAAAGATATTTTATGCAAAAATGGGGACAAATGCCTCGTTACTTTCATGTTACAGTCATTGTAATTTCTTCTGTTTACAAGAGTTGCCCTTATTCCATCGGAGGCCTGGCAAATTGTCTCCTAATTGCAGCAATGAATTCTCTAGACATACACCTAAACCTTGACAATTACTGTCTTTTGCTATATATTTTTAAAGCCTTGAATAGCATTAGTCACACAACAGAGGAGAAGCATATGACCTTTTCTGTATCAATCTTAGAAAGATCTCGTATATTAAGAAGCTGTTTGCCAACAAGAGGACGGCAAATGGCTGAGCAACTTGACCAATGGTAAAAATGAGAGTTACAGAGTCAGGAAATAAGCATCTCTGTCAAGGCACCAGGAGACCTGATTTAGCAGGGTACTGAAGTACATACCTAAAGCTAAATACGTGGTTTCCGTGAGCTGCTCACAGCTCAGTTCTCTGCACTTGCTTTTGGGCCTTGCAAAGATAAAATATTTGCAAGCAAATGTGTAGACACATCTTTTTCTCAGCCTTATCTTCTTCTGAAGCTGCTTCAGAGCTTATCTTTCCTCGAAATACATCACAATATCCTGGCCAGGTGGCAGAAGGCATTCATAGTGAAAGACTGGTTAAGAATTGCAGACCTCTTGCKATTTTTGTCACTAACTCCCTGCTCCAGCCCGCTTCTTGGGTTGCTGTTTGGTGGAATCTTGATGGGGCAGGGCCTCTCCTTGTGTATTAATTTATTTTACAATATAAAAATGATAACATTGACAACCCTACAGTAAATACTAACATTTAATATTTGGCACAGTCTTAAAAGCTTTTCTGTAGTAGATTAAAAAGCCTGACCAAGACGCAAATTAWAATAGGAGACAATTGTAGCTCAAASTATATAGGAAACTGCTACCATCCATTGACTATTTAAAACTCCGTGTTGACAGAGCTTACATACAGCTTCAAAARRAGAAGAAAATACAAAGCTGGGAGGGATAATWGTTTTTTTAAGATATTTCTCTTTTATTTTGCTAGGAATGTCAGCTCAGGATAAATGATGGCTCTCCTCAAATCTGAAAGGATTTGAAACTTCAAATTTCTTCCAGGATTTTGCATGTATGACAGCAATAGGAAAGAGTTAACAAAGCAATAATGGGACAGTTCCTCTGTTACTTCCTTACCCTTCAGAGCTTAAAAGTCCTGACATAGCTGAAAAGTATTTGACAAAGTCTTCACACAAAAAAAGACTATTCAAAATAACAAATTCAAGCTTTGTTTTTTGGCAACTGTACAGAAGTCTCCCTTTTTCTAATTTGGAGGCTTTCCAAAAGTTTTTTTTTTTTAATGGACTTCCAAAATGGCCTTTATTTTTACAGATGTTTTAGCTACATCACAGCAGTTGGGAGCAGGGAACCAGCATTCAGTGTAGTTGCATCTCCTTAGTTGCCCAGCAATCTATTTTTGATTTTGTATTGTAGAGCATCATTATCTAAGACCTATAAGAAAATATCCAAATTTAATGACAAAAATTGCAGATGACAAAAACGAGCAGGATAGTAAATAATAAATCAGTTCTTCTGAATGATCTGGATCCAGTGGGAAACCAGACTTGCTTGAGCAATACAGAAAATATGAGGTCCAGGAACGAAGAAAACAGGTCACTGTATTTTGAAATACACCTCATTGTGAGCTTGCTGCAGACCTTAGTGGCTATGAAATAAAATAGGAATGATGAATGTGTAAACTGGGAAGAATGCATTGATGCAGATGTTATCACTATTTAGAGAAATAAAGACTGACCATTTTTGCAACACTGCATGAGAAATTTGGAAATGCTTCTGGAAAAAAAATTACAAGAATGGTTTGAGTTCTAGAAGTCCTGGCTCATAAACTAAAAGTGTTTCTGCCTCATCAGCTTCTCTAGAAAAAGCTGCGAGGGATCTTGCAAGTGCTGACATTGAGGGAAGATTCTGAGTCACAGATGACCCTTGGATATAACAGGTGATGTCACAGCAYGATCAAAGCCTAGCCTGGAGTAAAATACAGTCAGACTAGAAAAAAAAATGCATGCCTTTAGTAATCAACCACTGGAACAGCTTACTTGGGGCTGTGATGTATTTTCTTGCATTAAAACTGTCTTTAAAAGGGGTTTGTGTGTCTTTCTAAAAGGCCCAAATACCATAGGTACAGTCAGTGCCTGGGGGTTTCTCCTCTTGGTGTGAAAGGACCTTGCTGCTGATCATACTCATCTCTGCCCCTGCTCTGAAAATCAGGCCCTAGTCACAAGTGCTGAATCTCTGAGCTCCTTGGCTTAGCTTGTAGATGTTTCTCTCTTGTGTTCCTCTCCCAGGCAACTCCTACCTCTAAGACAACAGAAAGAAGCACTGAATGTTACTGGGTTTCTTCAGCCTAAGGAAGAGAAGTCAAAGCAGGAAGGGATCTCATTTCTGTCATCAGCTGCTTGATGGGGGTTATAGGAAGACCCTTGGTATACACGTGACAAGAGGCAGGAGGCACAAGTTGTAGCAGGGGAAACTGAGACTGACAATAAGCAATCTTCTTAATGAGTGTGGTCAAACACTGGAGTAGGGCACTTGTGGAGTCTCCATATTTGAAAATTGCCTGGATAAAGCCCTGAACATCCCAATCTATCTGGGAAGCACCGGGGTTTTGGACTACAGACCTCCTGAAGTGCCTTGCAACCTCGTGCCTTGCAACCTCAGCTGGATGGGAGTACAGGGATAGTTGCCTGGCTCACACTATGCCTTGCTGGCCCTGCACCATACCTGTGCTGAGTGGGAGATCATGCTTCATCTGGCTGTGGCCCTTTTCCCTGCTGCCTTCCACTATCTGGAAGCATTTAAATATGTTCTTTTTGGCTAATATGAGGTGCTTCACATTAGGTAATCAGAGATGGCAAACAGACAAGTTTATGCCCTTTCAGGGTGGAGGGAGACTGCTGGAAACACTCCTTTGGAAACAAGGGCTCTTTCAGAAATAGAGTTTAGATTTAGGAACTCTGTAGCAATCCTTCATCTGTCAGCTTCCTCCTATGTTCCTCACGTTTGATGGTTCACTGCTTTTAGAGTTGTTTCTGCCTGACTATCCATTCCAGTTCTCTTGTGACTAATATTTAGTTGTACAGTAGCACTGAGAGCCTCTGCAAGGTGGTAGCACGGCATATAAGGTACCCAAAGGAATTCTGAAACAACCCCTTTAAAAAAACAACAGCACAAAATAAATTAGAAAAAAGAAGCAGCTTTTGGAAAGACTTAATGTTTATACCAGCAGTAGGGAAAACTTAACTGTTTCTGGATGGATTCTGCCTCACCTGAAGTCAATGGTGAAACTTTTTTAATGTCACAATGTTTGGTCAGGTACTAGCCTCCCATWCGTCCTCCTCCTCTCCACTCCAGGTTTCAGTGTCAAAATGAGGGTATTATGGCTGTGCACTTTAGAACAAGTGGCAACCTGCTGCTAGCTGGCCAGACACAYGGTCAGAAGTTGCAGCTACCTGACATATGCAGCCCCTCTAGGAGCTAATGCAGGAAATGGCACATCGTATGAAGGACAGGGTGGCCAAACAGGCTATGTGGCCACCCATGTCCTTTGGGAGGCAGCTGAGGGAGGATGAGGAGGAGTGATTCACCATTAAACAAAATTAAAGCCCTGACACAGTGGCCATTTAGTATGTGGCCAGAAATCTAGTGAATAAACCAGGCAAAAGTGAGGCAGTTCCACTCTTTCCCCCTCTCCCTTTCACCCTCTCCCTTTCCCCAAACATGCTCCCAGGTAAGCAYGGGCCCTTTTGGGTGCAATGATCACTCGAGGAGTAATCTGTTGATGAATGTTGTTTTTACAAGTAAGCCTTGCACCAAATAGAAGCATGTACCAGAGATGGCATGAAGGAGATAAGAGATGCTTACACATAGAATAAATTATTAGGAATAGAAATTTAGCATCTAATATATTTGTGGAGAGTTTAATGCTTGTCTGAGCACTCCCTGGACAGAGTAATAATTGTACTTTTGCTTTTCTGTTTTGTCTATATTTATAATCCAGAACAGCTAGCCCACRAGTAAGGGCAAACTGCATTTCCATCATATTTTCATATTGAATTATGAATATTTCACACACCTGCAGTCTTAAAAGCACATAATTGCAAAACCATACTCAGATAGGGACTGAATAAACACTATTGCTGATTCTTAATGAGCCATTAATTGGATGTTTAACTACAGGTAATTCCCTTGAGTCTTGGTGTCCCAAGAAAAATCTGTATTCCCTCTAAGACACAGAGAYGCAGATGACTTACGAACAGGAAATTGTGAGCTGCAGGTTTGAATCCAGCTTAACAATATTGGCTTTCCTTGGCAATTCTTAATGATGGAAAGTAAAATGTTTGAATTTTATTCGGGAGCTAAGTCTCATTGTCATGAGCCATGGGCTCTGAAGTCATAAAATGACTTTATAAGAGCTAAAGATTTTTGTTTCAGTTCTTGAAGGGTACCTTTCAGCAAGAACTGGAAACATGCTTTGATCGCCACCGTTACTTGCATTTCATGGATGRAAGCAGGATTGTGATTCTTCACACAGTATGAAGTCCTCCTCTGGAATTCACTGTCAAAGGAGGTTGCATATTYTAGCTGCATTTTAACAGGAGATGGAGAATTTTATGGCCACTGTTATTTGTTGCTTTGCATGGTAAATTAAAGATAATAAAATCACATACTTCAGAGTGTTGAACAAACTCTGCAGGGGTGTGGAAGAAAATTTCTTCCATGAGCAATATTCTGCTGATGTGTAGGTCAAGCTGGACAGAAACAGACATTTCTTTCATGGGAAAAAATAGCAATTTCAAAATTTTATTTAATTCTAAATAAGGCCCAGTGTTATACTTTGAGCATGAGATGATGTGGTGAAAATTCTTTGTTTAAAAACACTGCGGTACTCAATTAGAATAGATCAATGAGTTTAAGTTAAAAACATACAGAAGATGCAAAAGATTTTCATAATCTCTATCTTCTACTGAAGTATCATGTTGCACTAAGAGGACTTGGTGAGTTACTGATGTTCACGACAGATTTGATGTTCACAGCATTTCATAAAGGACATGGCAATTTTAAGAGCTTATCCTGTTCTCTTCATAAAATTGTCACACCTTTTTGTATTATTCAACTTGTGAATGTGGTTGGTTTTCCTCTAATGAGCGTGCACATAGAGATGAGGCCAACCTACACACGTATTAGATGAGCTCTAGGTTAACTATTGAGAGCAAAAGGCTTTAGAAGAGCTCTCCGTCTGTTTCTCACTCCTATGCCAGAGTGTAGCAGACTGTATCTTCACAGACATTTTCCAGATGGATTAGATTGTGTGTATGTGAATCATACATTAGCTTTTCTCTCTCTTTCCCAAAGTATGAGCTTCCTCCACCAGAGGAAGGAGCCATACCCTCACAGCAGAGACCTGTAAAGCTGACAGTTGGCATTTCGCTTGTGCTTTTACTCTCTGGATGTYGTTACCTCACAGGATGCTCAGTTTAGCTGAGCAGTTATACAGTGAATTATTAATTAAATATTGACACTCCATGTCTGCCATTTTTTATATAGCTGTGTACAAGGGACTGCTTGAAGGAAAAATAAAAGTGCTTGTACCTGAGTTCTTGCGGAGGGACTCTGTATAGCTGTATTCCCTGCTGACCTYGTCTTCTTCCTCAGAGACCTAAGTAGGGATGGGACTGAGGAGGCAATAGGAAGATTTTAGGCAGCCAGGCACTGCACCAACTTGTACTGCCTTGTTCTAAAACTTTTACAGACTCAGAAGGGAAGAACCGGAGAGGATACATGGTCCTCCTGCCAGTACTGCCCGCCAAGCAGTCACCAACAGAGCTGCACTACCAAGCGAGTCCCACAGACAGGTGCAATAAAGGATGCCYGTATGATAAAATAAGCAACTTCCATTCGTAGGAAAGGTGTTATTCTTCAGTAATTCCCACAGGATGTGTGGCTTYCTGTAAACAGGCGTTAGATGTGCTGCTGCTCCACAGCTGGGTTTCCTGCAGCTGAGTTGGTGGCTGCAACACATGGGCCGACACACGTCGGCTACCAACGCTGTGGAAGCTGCTGCCTTGAAACTTCACAGATGCTGTCAGGCAGGGAGGCTGCTCTGGTGCTGTGCGGAGCAGCCCCTCCATCTCGCCCCAGCACGTGCTCCTGCTGCCTCCCTCGTCGTGGCCCGGCCTCATACCCCTGGTCCTCACTACCCTGGGTTCAGAGGAAAAATCAGCAGTGGTGTGAGATCCTAAAAGAAACAAAAAAGTGGGAAGAAGTGACATCATGTATGACACTATTTAAGCTTCAAATTATTGGCCCCTTGCAGTAACTTTTTCAGATCTGTTTGGAGGAGATAATTGTGTTTTTCTTTTACTCATAACTTTGCAGTCCTATAAAAGATGCCCTCTTTGAGCCTCTGTTTCCACAGATTTTTTTTTTCCTTTCTAAACTTTAGGTTAGAGATTCCCTCAGCTACTGCACCTGAAAATGGAGTAGAATTATCTAACTGCTAATGTGAAAGAACAGATAATTGATAAGACTTAAAAATATCTTAATGTAAAGTGAGTATTAMATTTAGCAGATACCCAAGCAATACACTTAGTAATGTTAGATGAAACAGAAAATAAAATTAACTTACGAGCTRCTGAAACAGTTCAGCATCTTGCCATTGCAACATAGAACAACAGAAATGAGTATTTCAGCCCTGATTTTCAAGGCATCTCCAAACCTTGGTGTCTGYCATTGTATTTTTGCCTGAGTGCTTCTTTTGGACTTCTAATTATTTTCCCCCCAAAAACGCATATTATATTCATATGATCAGAACAGACAGCTAAGCGTTCAGCTTCTTTGTGCATGCAGGTACAACCATTTTGCATGAGAGAAAAGGAAAAAAAAACCATAACTGAGGAAAATCTTAGTTTCGGTACCAAAAAAAGGAGGGAGGTATGTGTGTGTGAACATGTGTGTAGTGGCAGATGCCTAATCTCTGAAATTTTGGCCCRTTGGCACAAAATTGACCTGGAATAGTTTTTAGTTTTGATATTCTGTTGGACTTATCAGAGATTTCTCTATCTTCAGAGCAGCACAGGCTCGAATATGGGCCTGTCCTGCTGATATGTCCTTCTTACAGTGCAGCCACTTGGGATTTCAATGCATAAGACCTTTTACTGGTTATATGTAGCCTTTCCCTCAAATGCCTCTGTGCTGCCTTTGCTCTTCTTGATCCTTGTCTGTTCCAGCTCTGAATTATACGTATCTTGTTTCWAATTTCAAGATTTCTTTCCCCAAGACATGTGGGGATCACTCAGAGGGTTGAGGAATACCTGTAGAGGTGGATAAATAATAGCATGGGCTGCTATGCACACAGAGCTGAGTGAAGCAGGGGGAGAGTTTRGGCAAGGGGTTTTAAGTAATGGAACTTATTTTTGAACTAATGGAGCTCTATTTTCTATGCTTCTAATTCTGACAAAGTGAAAAGTAGAATCAAATGCYTTTAGACCAGGCACACTACAACCCCAAATATTTAGAGCTGAAGTGTCACTGAGGACTGAGTTTGCCTACATAAATAATCTCCTGCAATCCTCAGATGCCCAGCAATGAGAACTCTGGGCCTTGCTTAAACWGGGACAGAAAAGAACAGAATCAAGGCCTTTGTGTTTAGTAATTTTGACACACTAATATATTCGGGTCTTAATCTCCTAAGCATCAAAGCAATTAAGCGTAAGTTTTCTGCAGTGCATCTTAATTGTGCAGTCTTCATTGCAAATCATAAGAGCTCACTCACACGGTAACACAGAGCAAGAGGCCCRTCCCCAGCCCAGTTATTGCCTCTTGAATCAGAGCTCTCCGTGCTTGCAGAGACAGTGGCTGGTGCTCAGTGACACATACCTTGAGCTGTTCCCTATTCAGTGTCTTTGAACCCATTATTTGCTTGACCTTGAAAGACACTTTATTTTTTATTTTTAAGTAGATTAGGAAGAAAGCTTCTTGGAGGGCTTAAAAGACTCTGTGTTAAAGATGATTTCTGCAACCTGATATGGATTACCACAGTTACTCTGTGTGAACATGGCAGCTTTCCAACACCTGTGCCAGGAATGATCTAAAAGCTTTTCTTTTATTGTGTCTTGAGGTGAGAGTCTGGCTTCAAAGAGCTTTCAGAATTCTAATTCTTTTCTCCAGTTTGTTGGCACTCAGAGTCCAGCATTGCTTCAACTGGTGTCTGATATCACTGATAACCTATAAATGATACATTTGGGATCTCTGATTGTGCATGTCCAATCACTTAGTTAATTGAGAACACAGAGAGCTGTGGCTCATCACATCCTGATTATCTCTCTGATCTCTTATTCTTCAGGCCTCTTTCCAGGCCTGGTATTGTTTAGGGCTCGTGATGCTCCCTCTTCTTCRTGGAACATTTGCATTTGCTGGGCCAGCTCTGTGGTTAGCAAGAGCAGCAGAATGTAAAGGGCAGTCTCTTGAGTCTTGTTATCTTCTTATGCACAGTAATAGCACAGTCTGCATGCCATTCATGATTTTTATTTAATAGAGTTTCCTGGTGTGTATTTTAGGATTCATTTAAAAATACATCAGTGATGAGCAGGGTAGGAAGAAGAAACTGAGCCAAAAACTCTGTCTAAAAACAGACCAATAACTATCTTCTCCTGCCTGTAGCTGATATTTAGGAATGTTCTTAAATCTTAGAGTGATTTTTAAAAATCAATTCAAAAAAAGAAAGGGACTCAGGGAGAGAATATTGGCCACCATGAGCCAACATATGCCGACATGAGTTGAGTGAAAAAATCAAGTCCAACACTGAATTAATGTTGATTAGTGATTAGAGTGAAACTTTAAGACTATGTGGAATACCTCAGTACCACTTACGGCACTATTTCTGTGATGAAAAACCCAGGTAACTTTAAATCACACAGGTTCTTGCCCTGTGATTTTGACTGGGGTTTTGCAATAGAGCTTGTTACTATGTACCTGGCCATTATCCAGGCCACATCTGGGGAGGAGAGCATTTCTTCTGGTTTATGTCTGTCTTTGACAGGTCCAAGTCCTGCCATGAAGTCTGCAGCAGAGGTTGGGGTAGAACCTGTTTCTCCCTGTCTSACATCAATTCTTTATCCATAAGGGTATTCTTTATCCTGCTCTACTGTCTAGAAATGATATATTATTGCTCTAGATAACAAATACTTTTTTCTTCTTCCCAAGCGCTTATTCCTTGTTCTTAGTACTGTCCTTCCTAACTTCAGTAGTTGGGTTAAAGGATGTGCAAAACTCCAGGTCATAGTGAAATGTCAGTACACAAAATAAGCCTAAAATGTSTGTATTACTGATACAAACATGCTGCACATTCATCCATCTCACTCCTGAAATCAGCAAGTGCACTCGGCTCCCTGTATGAGTGGTCCGCAGCAGATCCTTCACTGCACGTCTTCTGCTCTGGCTTCTGGTAGCAGGGCAGTGCTTCAGCTGACTGTTTTTATGCACTTACTGCCCTGCTGTCGAGGCTTTGCACTGCAGAGGACTTCAGAGCTGGTTCAGTCATTTACCGTCAGGTCCACCAAGCCCAGCACAGAAGACATTTAAAATGCCATGAATATTTAAAACAAACAAAAATGAAACCCTCAAGCATTCTGCTTTCCCAAATCACATGAGAGCCATGACCAAACACAGATACAAGTAGTTTACTTAATTAAAAATAAGCCTTCTTTTCCACTGCCCTTCTTTTTTTTTTTTTTTTTTTTTTGCCCTGCCATCTTTTTAACAAGATTTGACAAAGATCATACAGGAGCCAATATTTTGCCAAAAGCTAAATGATAAATCTATTGGGTTGCATATCATTTACTCCTTTCCTTTCTTCTTTTTTTTTCCATCCCCTCTTTTCATTGGGATTTTGAGCTACTGACAGCAGAGCAAATGAGGTGTGCTTGTGAAGTATGATGGCTTCAGTTTTATACTATGCTTTGCTCACTGCCTCAGCTTCATCTTGCGTGATTTCCGAATAACAACAGGAGCGCTGAGAAACCATTGTGTCTTTGTATGCAAAATATACAGCTCTCTTTTATTGAATTGCTGAATTCCTTGAGGTTTCGTTATTATTTGATGAGGTAAGCAGCAGTTGTTCTGATGGGACAAAATGAACTTGTTTAAAACAGTAGAGTGGGGAAAAGGCAAAGGGAATAGAGTTCCCAGATACCTTTAGGCCCCTTTAAATAACAAGTCTGAACAAAAACAGAGGGATTCTGGTAAAAAGAAATTGTTGTCTCTGTGGATGGACCTTACRTAGAGCCTAGGCATAAATATCCTCTTGGTAGCCTAATCCCTTCCAAAACATACCCATCCTTCAGCCCATAAAAATATGTTAATGACTTCATATTTATGTAGTTAAAGAGCAGCATATATGAGGCCTTAAATCAAAAGATCATATGCAGCAACAGCTGTGTATCCTGCTGGATGTATGCAGGAATGCTGTAAGCAGTTGTATTTTCTCCCCAATATTAGGATTCTGATAAGTTGKTTTTGAGCTATTGCAAAGAAAATGATAAGGAATTTTTGTTTGTCTGTTTACCTTGGAAATGTTAATGAGGCATTGTAAATAGGGTTGGTGCAAAGGGGTACTGGGAAGAGCAGTACCCGGGCCACTGGGTGTATGGTCCCATCAAAGCCCAGTTTACCTATGACAGCTTCTGAAGTGAAGCGTATCTGATCTAGTCTCCCTGAAAATAAAGAACTGCCTCATTAATGAGCTCATGTTCACCTGGTCGTGTTAAAAGTGTGTTTAATAATTCTAGAGAGAAGGTTGCTGTGAGAAAGTATTTCTTGAGACCTAAGCAAGCTAGTTAGTTTGTRATCATTTGAGGGTAAAATAATTCAAAAGATGATGCAAAACTGAATTGATAAATAGTCTRAACAACATGGTTTTTATAGGAAACTTTATTAAAAAAAATTTTACTCTTTGATTACATTATCTTTGGTTGACAAAAGGGATTGTGTAAAKTTAGTACATTTGGACTTTTGTAAGGTGTTTGACTTGGTACTGAATGATGTGCTGATTAGACATTAGCATTATTCAGAAACATTATAGTATACATTAAATTGATTGAGAACTGACAGAGCTTAACAAGTGATTGCCAATGGAGAATCAGCAAYGACTGGAGGTGTGGTTTCTAGGGCACATTAAGGTTAAGTAGTACTATCAAAGCTCTCCAATGTTTGTACCAATGATCTGTAACAAAAAAACAAATAAAATAATCTGTAAAAGACCAAGAGAACAGTATACAGTGAAGAGGAAAGGATAGTGACACTGAAGAACGAGGAGGATGAAGAGTCCATCAAACTACTATTGGTCTGTCGCAGTGCCCAGTTCTGCGTGTGGGAGCACAGAGTGCAGGTTGTGCTTTTGGGATGAAGGGGAGAAGGGCTCTGAAAAACCTCTCRATGTTGTAATAAATGACTTGACCTGAATGTCCACTGTGATGATCTGGCAAAAGGAGTTAATGTGGTCTCTGAATGTATAAACAAAGAAGTAGTGAATCACAGGAAAAGAGATAATTTTACTTCTTTGTGCAGCAATGCTGAAACCGGTTCTGAAACAGCAAAATAGTGTTCTCATTTACARCTTTGGAAGGAAATGGGAAAGTTGGAGAATGTATAGGAAAGAATTACTGAAATTATTTGAAGGTCAAAGGAAGTATCTGACAATAGAAAGCCTAAATGGCTCAGTGTATTTGGTTGATCAAAATGAAGTCCAAGATGATTTATTTGTGCATGGTCCTAAAGGACAATCTAATTTAGTAGTGAAAAGTAAAAGAAGAACCTGTGTTTGAAAACTGGACCAGATGCATTTCAGTGATATGTTTTTTTTTAATTTYCTGTTTGTTTGTTTTTTGAGAGGATGATTTTAGTCATTGGAGCAGATTATCAAAAGAAAGAAAGCGGTCTCCATCTTTTGACGGCATCAGAGTAAGACTCGCTGCTTCTCTGCCATATAGACTGTCTTGGGCCTTATAGCTGTATTTGATGACAGGTAACTGGCTGAAATATAATGATTTGCTATACGGTCAAATGAAGATCTAATGAGTCTTCCTGGCCTTAGACTTGATGAATCGTTAATTGTATAAGAACACCTTGTTACTAAGAATGAACTTACCTTGTTTTGAAAGGGAAAACCCCTACCAGTGTTATTAGCTCCCCTGTGTGTGACAGTTGTTGCTCATACATTTTTAATGTTTTAATCTGGAAAACTCAATGACATTTTGTTTTGAAACACATGGTGCTGCTCAGCGATGGCGTACATTTGTTCCTGTAGCTGCACCATCTGGGCCATGTACAGCATGGMGAAATAGGACCTGGCCGAGAGTGCTTTTCTCAATCCAGCTGCAGATAGTTGGCAGAGATTTTTAAGGTGTCTGAACTGTTCCACTGCCATGAACGTGGTTTGTGCTGAACTAATGCCAAGGCCAAAATGATCCTAGCTCATGTACAAACTGCTTCCATGGGCTAGGCTTTGCGATTTATTGCGGAGTCCCCTGTAAAGCAGGGAATAAGACAATGTACAACCCCTGTGAAGGGTCCCTTTGGCACCTGCCTCTCTTTCTGGCTGGAAGCAGAGCATGTGCTGTTCCCTGTGTCAGCTCATCTGCTCCAGCCCAGCCAGGCACTCAGCTCACTGCTCAGAAATATCAGCAGCGACAGACAAAGATATGATAGAAGGAAGAGATTTATGAAGAAAAACTGATTCCAGCATCAAACTTCTAAGATTTAGAGGTAAAAAAGCAGCCACAGTTACGAAAAATGTCAAAAAGCATTTCCCATCAGGGAGCAGTCAGTGAATTCACCATGGCTTGGCCAGGCTGCGTCTGTTATCTTAGCCATGTTTAACTAAGGCTCTATTTTTGACACTAAAGCAGTCACCTTGTGCTGAATTTGCATAGGAATGAATGCCTCCCACCGTTCAGTTGTTAACTGCCCTGAATATAACTGTTGTTTGTCCAAATTTCCCATTTGGATACAAAATCTGCAGTCTTCCGGCTCCCAAACTCTGCCCAGTGCATTGCCAGGCAGYGATTGCCGCCTTCTTGTGGTTAGAGCTCCCTGCAGGCACAGGCCAAGAGCAGTTCTGGCTTAGATTATCTCAGTTATGGCCTTAGTGTAGGGTATTCTTTATAGATTTTTGCTCATATTGTCACCATAATGACTGGCCCATTTCTAGCAAATACACCTCAAATGCATCCAGACGTCACATAGCTGGCAGTCACCTTATAAACCTCAGCTACTACAATTGCAGGCAGCAGTCAGAGCATGCTCCAAGGCCATTGAGTCTAAGCGGGAAGGAGGGAGTGTTGCAGGGGAGCCTTTAAATTCCAAAGTGAAACTATAATTAGCTGTAATCGTACCCGGAGTTACTTCACTGCTATAATTCTCAGCAGGAAAACAATTATATTGCAGCAGTATAACCAGACAGACATGCTGTAAATACAAAACATCCTTTGTAAATGTATGCTCCATATTCTAAATACATTGAGAATTAAGGCAAACAATTCTTTTCTAATTGGGATTCAAGGCAGACATGTCAAGGGTTTTTTTCCCTTCTGCTTCTACTTTTTTGTTTAGCAGACATATAAAGCCACTGTGTTAGAGAATATGTTAATGGAACGCTTAGGGTATCACTGGAAGAATAGCAGAGGAGAACTGTCCCTTGTACTCAGTTCGTCGCTCTCCCCCTTTGCAGCTGGTTGTTTCTGTAGTTTTGAGATCAAGGCAGGTGCAAAGTGAGGTTTCTGGGTGGGTTGTTGGCTGCAGAGATGAACACAGGACTTCYGAAGCAAAAAGACAGAGTTTCTGCTGCTCATGCTTAAAAGATGCAGCTCTCTTAAGCTCAAAGGTTGCAGCCAATTCAATACCTTCAGTGTGATCTAAGCACTAGAGGGGAACAGAGCACCACGGAGTGTGTGGGTAACGCTGACATGCTCATTATTAAAACTGCAAAAGCTTCAGGGTCCGTCTGCCTGAAGTCCTTGCAGAACCCCCAGCAGAAGCTGGAGAATTTGGTATAGACAGAAAGGGACTGCTGATGAGAGAAACCAGTGGAAAGAGCCCATGGCTTTTCACTTAGGCCTCAACTTGGAGAAGACGCAGGAACTGRTAACATTCGGGGCATGTTGCAATGCTTTCCTTTTTCCTCATGCATTCAAGATTTGACAGATTGTTWTTCTAAGGGGTAAGATGTTGATTTGCCACAGGCTAATTTAAACTATTGGATATGTTTCTAAGATCCATTCCGAGAGCCTGGAACATATATAAGGGCAGCTTCCTAGCAGCTTCATAAGTATTTTAGGGGGTTATGCAGCACAAGGCCCTGAGCTGCTGAAAGAAGGGAAGTTTCGCCATTTGCTGCTGCCTGGTTCAGTCCTTCTTGGAGAAGGKAAACAAGACCGAATGCTGGCTGGGAGAGTTTCTTAGTTGCTACTGTTTCTCTTTTAGTTCAACAGCAGAAGCAGAATACTGGAAAAAAAAAACAGCAAGGCTTTAAAGAAATGTATTTGAAAATCTACAGAGTTCTTCAGGAATAGAGGTATTTTCTATATATATTTTTAATCATTCTCCTGGAATACATTCAATATGATGGTTTTAAAAACTGGCGAAACATTTTCATTATCTGTTGAATACTTCAGGTGTTTTTCCTTGGTGGCAACATACAGACATGGGAACTTTCATGGTACCATTTGTCAGTCTAAAAGATATGGCTTCATGTATTGTAATGACTAATACTTCTTCTGCAGATGAGAATTTAGGTTATTGTGAGCTGTTCCAATATTTACCATGAGCCTTCATCCTATTTATATTGGGTTTCCTAGGCGTTTATCACTGTCTTTAATAAGAGTGAATATGTTGTAGAATTTCAGGGGAGTAGGGTGAGCTAAGGTTAAAAGTGGTGAGAACTAATATCCATCAGGAGTGAAAATACACATTATTGCTTAAAGCAAAAAATTAGGACATAGCCTTTGTTCAAAGACAGAAATAACCAAAATTTCATATTTTGGGGGGAAAAAAAGAAAAGAAAAGAAAGAGAGAGGGGGAAAAAGAGAGATCTTCCAGAGATCACAAAGCCAAAYATAGCAGTGCTTTACTGCAGCTCTCAAAAATTTAGAAGGGCAGCCTATAACTGCAAAATGCATGGCTTGTGAGGGAGAGCTAAATCAGACTCCCAGCACAGACCGGAGGGTTGTTCTATATATGTCTGTCACTGCACGTAGTGGCTGTGAAGCAAACAAAGGGGAATACAACTGCTGTTTAACAGCCACTGTACAACCACTAAGCTCCTTCTGCCTCGTACTGGGAAGCTCACGTGGGGAATATGTGGTAGGTTTCTCTTCTCCATGCTGGCAGATTGTAAAGCTGTGTTTGCCCCAGACGTGCCTRTTTTCCATGCCCGTACGTCTCTACCGTGTGTGTGTGAAGAGAGAGGGCGAGTTCAGGATGGAGTTTTAGATTTAAAATGATTGAATTTCCTTTCATATTTTCAGCGGAAATGCTAGTTTGGATGTACCAGGGCAGGAACTTGCAAGAACACAGTCACTATTAAGATAAAAACACCTGTATAAGGGTGCAGGTATATGAATACCCGCAGGTACGCACGTCACAACAAGCAGAATTCTGCTATGCCTCTCTTAGAGCCTTTTAGAGCTTCCCATCTGAAGACAGCWTGAATTTTACTGCATGTTTATAATTAAACTTTTGTCTTTTTTGCCCTGAACTGATTTCCTTAGAATACGGGAAGACGCAAACAATACACTGAGCATGGAGGAAAACAAGGAATTGTCTTTCTGTTTTSCCTATATATATACCCTTAGCTTCACACAAAACATGACTCACTAGCAGCAGGTGTCCTGCTGTTTCGTTCAGCAGATTAGTAGTGATACGGAGGGGGCTGTTCTCCGTATATGGCATCCCCGAGGGCAGCTAAAAATAGTTTGCAGACTTCCAGCAAAGTAAAAGTATTTGAGGGCTTTGAACGAAGACTGCTTGTGAAGGTAAGAATCAGAGCTGATCTTTCTAATGTGCCATTCCTTTTTTTTTCCCCTTTCCCTATGTGAAGCTTGCCTTGGCAATTGATGGGCAAATGTTAACTGGCAGGAGGCTGGGAGTTTGGAATTACAAACAGTTACATGGAAACAGGGTGGGGAATGATCAATTAAAGGGAGCCAGTATAACTGAGAGCATTCACAGCTGAGACAGACAGCAGAGGAATATGTCTCAGTTAGAAATAGTTGCTTTTTTCTCTCTTTTTTCTCACTTGTTAGATAATCTGAAAGGTATATGAGCAATCACAGCATGTGATTCTGCTCTGTGTAGCAGGCAAGCTATTGCTTGTAGTTATACCCACCACGATGAAAGTYCAGTAGGCAAAGTTTCTGCAAACTTACCCTAACAGCAGAATGTGGAAGAGAGTCTAACATGAGTCACGTGCAAGTCAGGGGATGCTCCATGGGCTGCAGGGAAGTGTGGCTAAGCCTTGCTGGTAAATGCCTGTATGTGTATGTACTCGTCCATAATGATAGGCAGACTAGTATCAAAAAGAAAACTGCTGTTTCAGAAGGAATATAATTATATGTTTGTGTGTGTGTGTGTATACATRTATATATGTCTCTMTATATGTGTGTGTGTATATATATATGTATATATTTGCATGCAGCCACATGTACCTATATGCAGGGGAATCCTGAGCTGCTGGGCTGCAGTAGAGCCACATGTCCCTGGGCTGAGCAGTTACCATGTACGCAGGTTCGTAGAGAACACAAATGGAGACGTAAGGGCTGAGTCTCATTTCTGAAAAATGAGATACAAGGGCTGCTTGTTACACCAAAATAACTTCATAGRCCTTGATGGATTTCCTCTGATTTTTCGAGTGGCACCACTGATTTGATAACAAGCAACTTCTGCATTCTGGAAACCAGATAAAAACCCAACAGACCTGCACCGGGAATCTCTGGGGAGAGCGGCGTGTGTCACACACCTGCATGAACACGCGCGCGCACCATCCCAGGGAGCTTTGGTAGCTCCCCCGACTCCAGGCCCCCGTGGATAACGACTCTCTGTAAGYGTGTCGCTTCTCTGCCCTTACTTAGCGATGGTTTGGGCAAATGAGCTCTTCAGGGGCGAGTGCGCCTGGGGGCCACGCTGCTGCGGAGGCGGAGATGGTGCCACTTTGATCGTTGTTCAGCTCCTGCTGCCTGAAATGCTGGAGTAGGTGTTGAGAGCGGCTCAGCTGCRTGCCTTAGCTACCTAGTTTTTTGCTTGAATTAGTGCTGATTCCCCGTTGGCCCAGTAAGTCCCTCATCCCGTAAGGGRGAAGGGGAGAGAATAGCAAACTATGGGAGAAATCTAATTTTAGATGTGTGATGTTGGGCAAGCTTCTGCTAACATCAGCGTCAATGGCAARACTGACGTTAATTTGAGTGGGGAAAGGACTGAACCCAAATTAATATATGCTGGCCTGAGTAATTATCTTTATTGGCTGATAGGGAAGGAAGACCTTATTCACTCAGTACATTTCTATGCTGCCTGGCTCTGGTCCAGTGGACATACCAGCCTGTGAGCAGACGGGCTGGGAGAGGGGGACAGGAATGCTGGATCCATTTGAGATGGACAGTAATTCACTGTCATCTCAAAATGATTCAATCCTGCTTATTTAAACTGAGGTTGTGCAGTGACACCCACAAACATGGTGAGTAAGATTTAGCTCAAGGAGGTTGTAGAAGCTTTTCTTATTGAGTAGAAACTTCAAAATCCTACTCTGTGAACGGCACAGAGGAAAGCATATAGGTTTTACTTAAATATTGTGTTTTTAGATGTGAAAAGAATGAGAATCGAGGAAAATGATTAGAAGCTTAGAAGCAGAACAAGACAGGACAGCTTTGCAAGGTATTAGGGATGGACATAAAGCAAAGAGAAATCGTATTTGGCAGCACAGAGAATCTGCTGTAGCTGGCAATCTRTAACTTGCTGTGCAATAATTGTTTTCTTCTTTGATAAACCAATGTATTGATTAGGATACATAGAAAGGATCAGTCCAGATGGAGACCTGCAGGGTATTCTAGCCACTCTGTTTAGTTCAAATGGTCACAGTTGATATTCATGTGTTTTCTTCTGCTGAGCAGACTGAGTATGACAGAAGATAACGTAATTTAGTGTTTTTTTCTTTCTGAAAATATATTGCTACATATGATTTCATATGCATTTTGCATTTTTATTTGGGAGTCCAAAAGTCTAATTTCTGTGATGCCTGACCTTCTCCTGTTTAGCAAAGCCTTAATTCTGCAATTTTTAAATAAAATCACTTGACAAAATAACATTATAGTATATTGAAACAAAGCTTGCACAATAAGCAGACATTTTAACAGAAGAATGCTGAATAACCCATTCTTACTGAAAGCACAGATCAATATTATCTTTGTGATATCTAAATAACCAATTCAAGTAAGCAATGGAGGCCCAAGATGACWTTAACATATTTGGAAGTTGTTGTTCTTGACCCTTGGATGGGATCTCCAGTGCTCTTGAATGTCACTGTTTGCTAGGAGTGGGTGCCTAATTCATTCGCAATGTTTTTATCTGCAAATTCTCTCTCTCTTTTTTTTTTTTTAACTGATCTTAACAATAATTCATGGCAAGGACACCGAGATCCTCACCATGTCAGGTAAGCTCACAGGCAGGAGGCTGCCACATTGGACGCTGTCAGAGTAATCTTACTGTGCAGGGTATAGTGGTTCTTTGGGCTAGTCTTATTTAGCCAGCCATCTGCTTTACATTCCCCGTGGTACTTTGGTTTGGATCTCCAGTTTGTTTGTCATTTCAGTCTCCCACTTTATTATTTCCAGAGCCAAGTGAAATGCTGCCAATGCCAATGCAATGAGATTGCACTGTGAGCTTTGTGACAAGGTATACTTTTTTTTATCTTGAAGCCTCAGCTCCTGGAATTAGTTGATTATGTTAGCATCCCAGCATTCATTAAAAAAACCTAACTCTGCTCCTCATGAACAGGGGAAAAAGCTTTGAAAAAAAAAGGATCCCTGCAGACTTAGTAATCACAAGCCAAATAAAAAAGAGGCTATTTTTCAATATCAGAATGTTTTACAGACAATCATCCTATTCCTGAGACTCTCRCTCACAGTTTTTGAGCGCTGGATGCTGGCAAACCTGAGCAGCAGCTGTTCATTTCTAAAGGCAGTGAAAATAAGAGGAGTCATCTCCTAGCTGAGAAAGTTCCTTTATCTGGGCTTGCACCGCCTTTCCCGCTGCCCCCGCAGCACGCTTCTGCCTGCGGTCAGGACGACACCGGGGTCCCAGCGCGGCAGCTTGGAGAACAGCTGAAATCCCAGTAAGTCTCACAGAGATAGGAGGGTATGGCAGTCCGCGTTAACCAGAACAGCGATTCCCTGGAGGTCAGGAGCACCAGCTGCTGCTGTCACTGACCCCGTAACTTTAAACAGCCTTAGCTATGGCCGAACGGCATTTCTGCCTTCGTGGCATATCTGAAATGCGATTAGGCCTTGCCAGTTTGAGGGCACAGGGTGTCACTCAGTTTCCCCAGTTTGGGGATACATTTGCGGATTGAGTTACTAGCTTTGGGAACGTTCATCATTTATAATATTTCAGTGTGCCTAGTGTATTCCTTTCATACTGTTAGTTCTCAATGGAAAAAGAGATGACTTTCAAGGCTGTTTTTAACAAAACATGTTTGGTGGGTCTGGATTTTTCATCATTGTGGGTTGAGGCCTTAGGGAAACATTTTTGCTCTTAATCTATTCTGAGATTGCTTTTTCCAGTAATGAAATGGAATTAGCATTCCCTGCCATTGCTGGCCCACTGGATMCAGTGCACAATGACACGGTCAGTGCAAGGCAAAGACAACAACTGCTATGAGTTTGCAGGGAGGGAAGAACTGAAAATAAAAGAAGTTAACAAGAAAGTGAAGAGCTTTAGGTCTTGTCACGGTCCTAACTTGATGGAYGCTAACAAAGGATATGGTTCCCAATACTTTTTGTTTTTTGCTGATTTATTTTCTTGTGTGTGTCAAACTTCTTCATTACTTTCTCTTTTTGTAGCTGGACACAAGGTAGAAACAGAAACTATTTTTCAAAAAAGYCAGAACTTTTCAGCAATTGTTGTTATATAGACATACCTCTGATGCACTGCAAGGCTGAGCAAGTTTTCCCTATAACCTACAAAGTTAGGTTTTAGTTTTCCTATAACCTAAGAGTAGTAGGAGGAGCACATGCATGGAGGCACGTGTATAGGAGTATCTGTTGTTTCCTAGCTTTTTAAATGGGCAGGGAAGTGACTGCACTCAGACTTCAAACTGTGATATTGGGATGGAGAAAAGAAACTCTTTGCTAGTTAACCAGAGATTTTTTTATACTTCCTTTAGTTTTATCTGTTTCTCTTTTGGTGAAGGTGAAGTTTAGTGGCCATGAAGACCAGAACATTCAAATCAGTAGCAACTCAGTGAGTGACACAGTAAAAGATCGCAGTTGATTCTTGATAAATACTTAGAAGAATCAAATTTCTGTTTTGCCAGTCATTAACCTTATGGTGGTCTATTTGTAATAACAACTGAATTAATTCAACAGAAATAACTTTTTGATTTATGTTTACTTTTGTTTAAGTTGTTACATGGCTGGTCAGTGGTCAGTCTTCTTCCCTGGAAAAGGCATATTACGTTCTTAACCTGGAGAGTGGGAAGGACGTCTAAAAAGGGGTGATACCTTCAGCTTCAGTTTTGTTTTTTAGATTTACCTCTGCTTAGTGTCATTTAGTTGGGTATTGATTTTATAGACTTCTGATGAATTAAAACTTGCAGTCTTGCTATTAAAATTTTAACAGAAGTAMGGAGGTCATGGTGCAGGACCTGGGCTTACACAGAGGAAGGAAAAAGAGCAGCAAGTGGGCACGTGATGGAAAAGTTCTSCATGAGTACAACTACAACGTATCCTAGCAAATAGCAGTCAAGAGCCAGGAAGTTTATGGTGAACTATTTCAATTTTCTACCTTGATCCTTAGCTCCAGAACAAACAYGGAGGAAAGCATTCATTATCATCTGTTACATGCAATTATTTGCATATAGTGRCAAAGCAGCAAACCTTCTAAGGTTGAAAAAAATCAGTGTTTCCATCGGTCCCATCTCCAAAACATTAGTTTCATAGGGAAGACTGATGCTGCTGCTACTGAAGCTTTTGCAGTGGGCCAGGCAGCTGAGTGCCTGCTGCCTCGGGGATGCCATATCCCCCTTTTTCAGCCTGGGCGCTCAGGGACCAGCTAAACCAAAGGCTGGGGTGCCAGGGATGTTTCAGTGCAGCCAGAGGGAGAGTGCGCTGCTCAGGTTTAAATGAGCAGTAAGCCTTGCTTCCCTGATTTTTTTGCTGGATCCTTTGGAAAAACTGCACCGAGGTATCTTAACCCTCTCTGACTCTCTTTAGGCTGCTGGGGAAGGATGCCTCTGGAAGCAGCCAGGCCGGAGGAGATGCCGGGTGGTGCGGGTGGCAGCTGCTGCAGCCCCGGGCTGCCGCCGCGGTGAGCAGCCGCCCGGCCGCAGGCCACGGTCTCCTGGGCAGGGGGTCTCCGGGCTGGGGAAACAGTGAGTGGGAAGTGGAGGAAAAGGAGAGGGAGAAAAAGGGGGGAAGGGAAAAGGGGAACTGAGGGGAAAGGGACGAGAGGGAAGAAAGGGGGAAAAGGGTTAAAAAAAAAAGACGTAGGGATGGGTTAAAAAAAGAAGAAAAAAGGAAAAAAGGGGGGAAAGGTGGGGGAAGACCTGGCAGCCGAGCCGAGGGGCTCC